>NC_060119.1:358637868-358958493 GCF_021461395.2 Schistocerca americana | reverse complement strand
ACAACCATCTGCACGAACAGTTCGACGACGTTTGCAGTAGCATGGACTAACATCTCTGAGACGATGGCTGCGGTTACCCTTGGCGCTGCATCACAGACAGGACCGCCTGTGATGGTGTACTCAACGACGAACCTGGGTGCACGAATGGCAAAACGTGATTTTTTCGGATGAATCCAGGTTCTGTTTACAGCATCATGATGGTCGAATCCGTGTTTGGCGACATCGAGGTGAACGCACATTGGAAGCGTGTATTCGTTATCGCCATTCTGGCGTATCACCCGGCGTGCCATTGGTTACACGTCTCGGTCACCTCTTGTTCGCATTGGCGGCACTTTGAACAGTGGACGTTACATTTCAGATGTGTTACGACCTGCGGCTCTACCCTTTATTCGGTCCCTGCGAATCCCTACATTTCAGCAGGACAATGCACGACTGCACGTTGCAGGTTCTGTGCGGGCCTTTCTGGAAACAGAAAATGTTCGACTGCTGCCCTGGGCAGCACATTCTCATAATCTCTCACCAATTGAAAACGTCTGGTCAACGGTGGCCGAGCAACTGACTCGTCACAATACGCCAGTCACTACTCTTGATGAACTGTGGTATCGTGTTGAAGCTGCATGGGCATCTGTACCTGTACACGCCATCCAAGCTCTGTTTGACTCAATGCCCAGGCGTATCAAGGCCGTTGCTATGGCCAGAGGTGGTTGTTCTGGGTACTGATTTCTCAGGATCTATGCACCCAAATTGCGTGAAAATGTAATCACATGTCAGTTCTAGTATAATATATTTGTCCAATGAATTTGCTTCTTGGTGTAGCAATTTTAATGGCCTGTAGTATACTTGTCATTTCACTGAAATATCACAGTGATACGCTTTCTGGTCGATACTATTAACTCGTTCCTACTATTCAACAGTACGAAATGCAGTCAGACTATTGGTACATTTTTTATTGTCTCATGCAGCATAGGGATGAATGAATTTCCGCTTTTGAAGGTAAGCTTTTGTGCGCTGGAGTAGCAGACCACAAACACGTCTCCTGATGATTTATCAATCCGGAATGTGTCACATCCAGTCGGACAGTAAGTGTTACCTAAAGTGGGCACCATTATAGTATTTCATAACCTGGTTTGCAATAAGAGATGGCGGGCATAAGGGTACGCAGCTTCTTTTATACTCGACGACAATGAAATAACATTGCTTTTTTAACAGTTTTAGCGGCATTGAGATATATTGGAAAGAAATTTGTGGAAATATGACGACTGTGAGAGTTTTCCTTTCGTAAAACTAGCGACGAGACGAGTTCCGCCAAAGGCCAACCTGCCTACGCAGCCCAGTTTTCACTCAGTGATGGAACGTAGAGTGGCTCATATTTTTCAAGCCTGATTTTCTTTTTCTTTGTACTACTCCCTCATTTGGTTCTATTCCACAAAAAAATGAATGTGTTATTCTAGTTGCCCAGGAAAACTGAAAGTTGTGCCCCTGGACCACTACTTTGAAAAGATATAGAAAAGTCATATAAATAGAAGAAGAAGTAAATATTCCAAAATTCGAATCGGGAATAGTTGCCAACATGAGTAACGTAGCAGTAAATATCCTCGGAGTAGTCAACCAACTTAAATCACTTAATAAAAGCAAGTCTTCTGGTCCAGACTGTAAACCAATTGGGTTCCTTTCAGAGTATGCTGATGCATTAGCTCCATACTAAACAATCATATACAACTGCTCGCTCGACGAAAGATCCGTACCCAATGACTGGAAAGTTGCACAGGTCACACAAATATTCAAGAAAGGTAGTATGAGTAATTCACTAAATTACAGGCCCAGATATATGTTGTTGTTGTAGTCTTCAGTCCTGAGACTGGTTTGATGCAGCTCTCCATGCTACTCTATCCTGTGCAAGCTTCTTCATCTCCCAGTGCCTACCGCAGCCTACATCCTTCTGAATCTGCTTAGTGTATTCATCTCTTGGTCTCCCTCTACGATTTTTACCCTCCACGCTGCCCTCCAATACTAAATTGGTGATCCCTTGATGTCTCAAAACGTGCCCTACCAACCGATCTCTTCTTCTAGTCAAGTTGTGCCACAAACTTCTCTTCTCCCCAGTTCTATTCAATACTTCCTCATTAGTTATGTGATCTACCCATCTAATCTCCAGCATTCTTCTGTAGCACCACATTTCGAAAGTTTCTATTCTCTTCTTGACTAAACTATTTATCGTCCACGTTTCACTTCCATACATGGCTACACTCCATACAAATACTTTCAGAAACGACTTCCTAACACTTAAATCTATACTCGATGTTAACAAATTTTTCTTCTTCAGAAACGCTTTCCTTGCCATTGCCATTCTACATTTTGTATCCTCTCTCTACTTCGACCATCATCAGTTATTTTGCTCCCCAAATAGCAAAACTCCTTTACTACTTTAAGTGTCTCATTTCCTAATCTAACTCCCTCAGCATCACCCGACTTAATTCGACTACATTCCATTATCCTCGTTTTGCTTTTGTTGATGTTCATCTTATACCCTCCTTTCAAGACACTATCCATTCCGTTCAGCTGCTCTTCCAAGTCCTTTGCTGTCTCTGACATAATTACAATGTCATCGGCGAACCTCAACGTTTTTATTTCTTCTCCATGGATTTTAATACCTACTCCGAACTTTTCATTTGTTCCTTTATTGCTTGCTCAATATACAGACTGAATAACATCGGGGATAGGGTACAACCCTGACTCACTCCTTTCCCAACCACTGCTTCCCTTTCATATCCCCCGACTGTTATAACTGCCATCTGGTTTCTGTACAAATTGTAAATAGCATTTCGCTCCCTGTATTTTACCCCTGCCACCTTCAGAATTTGAAAGAGAGTATTCCAGTCAACGTTGTCAAAAGCATTCTCTAAGTCTACAAATGCTAGAAACGTAGGTTTGCCTTTCCTTAATCTTTCTTCTAAGATAAGTCGTACGGTCAGTATTGCCTCACGTGTTCCAACATTTCTGCGGAATCCAAACTGATCTTCACCGAGGTCGGCTTCTATCAGTTTTTCCATTCGTCTGTAAAGAATTCGCGTTAGTATTTTGCAGCTGTGACTTATTAAACTTGGAATTATTATATTCTTCTTGAAGTCTGAGGGTATTTCGCCTGTCTCATACATCTTGCTCACCAGATGGTAAGTTTTGTCAGCACTGGCTCTCCCAAGGCTGTCAGTAGTTCTAATGGAATGTTGTCTACTCTGGGGGCCTTGTTTCGACTCAGGTCTTTCAGTGCTCTGTCAAACTCTTCACGCAGTATGATATCTCCCATTTCATCTTCATCTACATCCTCTTCCCTTTCCATAATATTGTCCTCAAGTACATCGCCCTTGTATAGACCCTCTATATACTCCTTCCACCTTTCTGCTTTCCCTTCTTTGCTTAGAACTGGGTTTCCATCAAAGCTCTTGATATTCATGCAAGTGCTTCTTTCTCCAAAGGTCTCTTTAATTTTCCTGTAGGCAGTGTCTATCTTACCCCTAGTGAGATAAGCCTCTACATCCTTACATTTATCCTCTAGCCATCCCTGCTTACCCATTTTGCACTTCCTGTCGATCTCATTTTTGAGACGTTTGTATTCCTTTTAGCCTGCTTCATTTACTGCATTTTTATATTTTCTCCTTTCATCAATTAAATTCAATATTTCTTCTGTTACCCAAGGGTTTCTATTAGCCCTCGTCTTTTTACCTAGTTGATCCTCTGCTGCCTTCACTACTTCATCCCTCAAAGCTACCCATTCTTCTTCTAGTGTATTTCTTTCCCCCATTCCTGTCAATTGTACCCTTATGCTCTCCCTGAAACACTGGTTCTGGTTCTTTCAGTTTATCCAGGTCCCATCTCCTTAAATTCCCACCATTTTGCAGTTTCTTCAGTTTTAATCTACAGTTCATAACTAATAGATTGTGGTCGGAGTTCACATCTGCCCCTGGAAATGTCTTACAATTTAAAACCTGGTTCCTAAATCTCTGTCTTACCATTATATAATCTATCTGATACCTTTTAGTATTTCCAGGGTTCTTCCATGTATACAACCTTCTTTTATGATTCTTGAACCAAGTGTTAGCTATGATTAAGTTATGCTCTGCGCAAAATTCTAACAGGCGGCTTCCTCTTTCATTTCTTAGCCCCAATCCATATTCACCTACTATGTTTCCTACTCTCCCTTTTCCTACTCTCGAATTCCAGTCACCCATGACTATTAAATTTTGGTGTCCCTTCACTACCTGAATAATTTCTTTTATCTCATCATACATTTCATCAATTTCATCGTCATCTGCAGAGCCAGTTGGCATATAAACTTGTACTACTGTAGCAGGCGTGGGCTTCGTGTCTATCTTGGCCACAATAATGCATTCACTATGCTGTTTGTAGTAGCTTACCCGTACTCCTATTTTTTTATTCATTATTAAACCTACTCCTGCATTACCCCTATTTGATTTTGTATTTATAACCCTGTATTCACCTGACCAAAAGTCTTGTTCCTCCTGCCACCGAACTTCACTAATTCCCACTGTATCTAACTTTAACCTATCCATTTCCCTTTTTAAATTTTCTAACCTACCTGCCCGATTAAGGGATATGATATTCCACGCTCCGATCCGTACAATGCCAGTTTTCTTTCTCCTGATAACGATGTCTCTTGAGTAGTCCCTGCCCGCAGATCCGAATGGGGGACTATTTTACCTCCGGAATATTTTACCCAAGAGGACGCCATCATCATTTAATCATACAGTAAAGCTACATGCCCTCGGGAAAAAATACGGCTGTAGTTTCCCCTTGCTTTCAGTCGATATGCAGCAGGATTTTGGAACATACACTCCTGGAAATAGAAAAAAAGAACACATTGACACCGGTGTGTCAGACCCACCATACTTGCTCCGGACACTGCGAGAGGGCTGTACAAGCAATGATCACACGCACGGCACAGCGGACACACCAGGAACCGCGGTGTTGGCCGTCGAATGGCGCTAGCTGCGCAGCATTTGTGCACCGCCGCCGTCAGTGTCAGCCAGTTTGCCGTGGCATACGGAGCTCCATCGCAGTCTTTAACACTGGTAGCATGCCGCGACAGCGTGGACGTGAACCGTATGTGCAGTTGACGGACTTTGAGCGAGGGCGTATAGTGGGCATGCGGGAGGCCGGGTGGACGTACCGCCGAATTGCTCAACACGTGGGGCGTGAGGTCTCCACAGTACATCGATGTTGTCGCCAGTGGTCGGCGGAAGGTGCACGTGCCCGTCGACCTGGGACCGGACTGCAGCGACGCACGGATGCACGCCAAGACCATAGGATCCTACGCAGTGCCATAGGGAACCGCACCGCCACTTCCCAGCAAATTAGGGACACTGTTGCTCCTGGGGTATCGGCGAGGACCATTCGCAACCGTCTCCATGAAGCTGGGCTACGGTCCCGCACACCGTTAGGCCGTCTTCCGCTCACGCCCCAACATCGTGCAGCCCGCCTCCAGTGGTGTCGCGACAGGCGTGAATGGAGGGACGAATGGAGACGTGTCGTCTTCAGCGATGAGAGTCGCTTCTGCCTTGGTGCCAATGATGGCCGTATGCGTGTTTGGCGCCGTGCAGGTGAGCGCCACAATCAGGACTGCATACGACCGAGGCACACAGGGCCAACACCCGGCATCATGGTGTGGGGAGCGATCTGCTACACTGACCGTACACCACTGGTGATCGTCGGGGGGGACACTGAATAGTGCACGGTACATCCAAACCGTCATCGAATCCATCGTTCTACCATTCCTAGACCGGCAAGGGAACTTGCTGTTCCAACAGGACAATGCACGTCCGCATGTATCCCGTGCCACCCAACGTGCTCTAGAAGGTGTAAGTCAACTACCCTGGCCAGCAAGATCTCCGGATCTGTCCCCCATTGAGCATGTTTGGGACTGGATGAAGCGTCGTCTCACGCGGTCTGCACGTCCAGCACGAACGCTGGTCCAACTGAGGCGCCAGGTGGAAATGGCATGGCAAGCCGTTCCACAGGACTACATCCAGCATCTCTACGATCGTCTCCATGGGAGAATAGCAGTCTGCATTGCTGCGAAAGGTGGATATACACTGTACTAGTGCCGACATTGTGCATGCTCTGTTGCCTGTGTCTATGTGCCTGTGGTTCTGTCAGTGTGATCATGTGATGTATCTGACGCCAGGAATGTGTCAATAAAGTTTCCCCTTCCTGGGACAATGAATTCACGGTGTTCTTATTTCAATTTCCAGGAGTGTATATTGTGTACGAAAATTATGAAATACCTCGAAGAAGTCACATCGAAGAAAACTGTCTGTTGGCACACAGTCAACATAGGTTTAGAAAATATCGTTCCTGTGAAACACAACTAGCTCTTTATTCACATGAAGTGTTGAGTGTCATTGACAGGGGATTTCAGATCGATTCCGTATTTCTGGATTTCCGGAAGGCTTTTGAGACTGTACCACACAAGCAGCTCGTAGTGAAATTGCGTGCTTACGGAATATCGTCTCAATTATGTGACTGGTTCTGTGATTGATTTCCTGTCATAGAGGTCACAGTTCGTAGTAACTGACGGAAAGTCATCGAGTAAAACACAAGTGATTTCTGGCGTTCCACAAGGTAGTGTTATAGACCCTTAGCTGTTCCTTATCTATATAAACGATTTGGGAGACAACCTGAGCAGCCGTCTCAGGTTCTTTTCAGATGAAGCTGTCGTTTATCGACTAATAAAGTCATCACAAGATCAAAACAAGTTGCAAAACGGTTTAGAAAAGATATCTGAATGGTGCGAAAATTGGCAGTCGACCCTGGATAAAGAATAGCGTGAGGTCATCCACATGAGTGCTAAAAGGAATTCGTTAAACTTCGGTTACACCATAAGTCAGTCTAATCTAAAAGCCGTAAATTCAATTAAATACGTAGGTATTACAATTACAAGCAAATTAAATTGGAAGAAACACATACAAATGTTGTGGAGAAAGCTAACCAAAGACTGCGTTTTATTGGCAGGACACTTAGAAAATGTAACAGATCTACTAAGGAAACTGCCTACACAACGCTTGTCCGTTCTCTTTTAGAATACTGCTGCGCGGTGTGGGATCCTTACCAGATAGGACTGACGGAGTACATCGATAAAGTTCAAAGTAGGGCAGCACGTTTTGTATTATCGCGAAATATGGGAGAGAGCGTCACAGAAATGATACAGGATTTGGGCTGGACATCATTAAAAGAAAGGCGCATTTCGTTGCGACGGAATCTTCTCACGAAATTTCAATCACCAACTTTCTCCTCCGATTGTGAAAATATTTTGTTGACGCCGACGTACTTAGGAAGAAACGATCACAACGATAAAATAAGGGAAATCAGAGCTCGCGCGGAAAGATATAGGTGTTCGTTCTTTCCGCGCGCTATACGAGATTGGAATAACAGATAATTGTGAAAGTGGTTAGATGAACCCTCTGACAGGCACTTGAATGTGATTTGCAGAGCATCAATGTAGATGTGCATATAAAATTATCACTTAGCTTATACCTCAAAAATATTACGCTGAAATAACTGACTAACGATATACTTTCAACTTAATTACTAAATTTTTTGTTTGAAATTTAATAATTCGATCCATAATACTGCTACGCACAATATTTGCAAATTCAAATTTTCTTTCACAAATCCTTATTCATGGATAAAGCCTCTTTTTATGCCCTGGAAAATTTATGTCGATTGCCGGATACTGCCTGAAGCACATACTCGTTCCTCCTCTCGTTTTTTGTAAATAATTTGTTGTAGTCCTCCATGAACGTGACGGCTCTTTCTCCAGGATCGTTCCCAACTTTCATTTTACTGCATAGCGTTGACGAAAGCTTCATTTTCGTGATACTGATAAGACTCTGTCTTAAGGAACTCGTAACTCGAGTCAAAAATGGTAAAAAATAATCTTGTTTTATTAGAAGAAACAAGTTTTCAGGTCCCATTATTGACGATTTCTGAGATTTGATCGATACCTACTTCAACTCTTTTAAGACTCGTCTGATGCTTTCCTCTCATGATTCAATGAACTTACCATATTCATTTGTGAAACAGGAAACAATTTACGATCAGAGAACGCAAAATCGACATATTCTGCAGCAAAGTAGTGTAAATAATTTTTCAGCCTTTGTAAATCCGCAAGAGAGATACCGCTGTCGACAAACTCATGCTTATAAAAATTTTGAAACAATGGTGAAATCCACATATCGATACTTTATAATGCTCGCTGGGTTGATGTTCTCTCATACTATCTCGAAAGTCGGGATACACTTGATACAAGTGTTCGTTGAGTTTTCCATAATGAGTTCTAGTTTGAAAATTACAAAAATCTATTACAGACCAAGCGTTTTGCGGACGGTTATAGTAAGACCTGTGTTTCTACAGTCCATCTTTCCGTAAAAGCATTTTTCAGAATTATTTCATGTAGCCTACGTGAGGCAAATACATTTTTTACACTTACCGTAATGAGAAGAATCAGAGTGAAACAGAGCGAATACAAAACGGAAATACACCAGACAAAAAGGGCCACATCGCACAGTAGTGTCACAAGGTAACGTTGGCTGCAACCGAAAACAAACCACTACCAGCTGAAGCCTTCGAATTTCTATGGACTTCTACCGATTCAGGAATATGGAAACGATGGGCTAATTTACAGTGATCATATTGTACTAATAGTGCACCCCAAGAAGACACTCGGCGCAGTGGCTGAAGGGAGAAGAAGAATCAACAAATGCCGCAAGGCGGTGTACGACAGTGGACAGATACACAGTTGTTCCGAATCGAAATGGTTCAAATGGCTCTGAGCACTCTATGGGACATAAAATCTGAGGTCATCAGTCCCCTAGAACTTCGAAGCACTTAAACCTAACTAACCTAAGGACATCACACACATCCATGCCCGAGGCAGGATTCGAACCTGCGACCGTAGCGGCAGCGCGCCTCCGGACTGAAGTGCCTAGAACCGCTCGGCCACAACGGCCGGCTGTTCCGAATCGGTGTCAACATTATCTCAACCGCAGGGTGTCATCGCAATTCTGTGTTGTCTTTATTCTACTGAATTTTGTTTCTAATGGCTCTGAGCACTATTGGACTTAACTTCTGAGGTGGACAGATACACAGTTGTTCCGAATCGAAATGGTTCAAATGGCTCTGAGCACTCTATGGGACATAAAATCTGAGGTCATCAGTCCCCTAGAACTTAGAACTACTTAAACCTAACTAACCCAAGGACATTACACACATCCATGCCCGAGGCAGGATTCGAACCTGTGACCGTAGCAGTCGCGCGGTTCCGGTCTGAGCGCCTAGAACCGCTCGGCCACCGCGGCCGGCCGTTTTGTAGCATGTTGTGTACAGCCTGGAAGCACAGAGGTAGACGTCAACTCTGTGCCTGCGTCCACGTCCACAGTAAGATAAACCAAGGCCTTCAGACCGGTATCGTGAACTACAAGCGTGACAGATGCAACAGTGTTTGTTTACTGCTGTACACAAGTCAACATACACTTCGAGTCTGTCGTTAATTGCGAGAGAGACGTTGCAGCGAACACAGTGAAATAGGTGTGGTTTGTTGATATAACAGACGTGTATTGCAATACATAATTCGACCGCATAACACGGATTCAAAAAGAACCGAAGTACCAGTGGATGTGAGGAAAAACATTATTGAGCTCAGTAAAAAGGGATTTTCACTGCAGAAAATTGGGGAAATTGTTAGAAGGATCCATGCAAGTGTCCAAACTGTATTAAGAAATAACAGGAATCGAGGAAGTTAGAAAACAGAGCTAGATGTGGACGATCACCAAAAATCATCTAACAGGGAGAACCGACACATCATTAGAAAAGCGAATGCGGATCCCAGAATTACAGCTACGGAGTTGGCATTAAGTGTTGCAAATACTAGTGGAAATAATGTTCATCCCATAACAGTACCAAGACTGCTACACAATCATGGATTTGAAAGTAGAACAGCAAGGAAGAAACCGTTCATAAGCAGGGTAAATGACCAGAAGCGCCTAGAATTTGCTACTCTGCACCGAAATAAAGATTGCACATTTTGGAATACAGTACTTTTCACGGATGAGAGTAAGTTTCAATCTTCCAATGTGATGGACATATAAAGGTGTGGCGAAACAGGAATGAAAGTTGGAAGAAGAGAAATCTTGTCCCATCAGTGAAGTATGGTGGTGGAAATATTCTTGTGTAGGGTTGCATGTCTGGAGTTGGGAATTTAGTATATATTGAAGGTATTATGGATAAATGGAAGTATCTCACCAACTTAAAGGAGAATCTGAAGCAGTCTGCGGAGAAACTGTGACTAAGAACAGACTGGATGTTTCAACTAGACAATGACCCGAAGCACATGGCTATTGTCGTAAATGAATGGCTACTTTACAATGTACCAAAACAGTTGCATTCGCCTCCACACTCACCAGACATTAACGCAATTGAACATCTTTGTGGAGAACTAAAACGAGGGATAAAAAAATACAACATCAAAAGCAAAGATGATTTAAAGCAGCCTTAGTGAAAGAGTGGAATAAGTTTGCACCTGCATACACAAAAAAAATTGGTGGAATCTATGCCACGACGTTTCGAAGCTGTGATCGAAGCCAAAGGTGGCAATCCAAAATATTCAAATGGTTCAAATGGCTCTGAGCACTATGGGACTTAACATCTATGGTCATCAGTCCCCTAGAACTTTGGACTACTTAAACATAACTAACCTATGGACATCACACAACACCCATCCAAAATATTAAATTGGGCCTGAAAGTGAAGAACATCACAGTGTATGTTTACTTTTGTACCTGACCGCTGTTTCATTTCTATGCTCAAGATGTCAGTATATGGAACTATTATTAATTATGCAGTGTATATGTTGTTTTCCAGTTCCTAACATGTTTGTTTATGTCACAAAAAGTGAATACACAATATTTTCTTGATTGATTTTGACTTCAAGTGTCATTTTTAGGGTGTATGTAGACTGTAGTGCCCGACTGTATACTTCTCGTTGCAGGTTGTAGTTGGCGTTTACCACGCAATGGCCGTTGTGGGGAAGTCAACATAGCCCAGGAATTAAGCAACAAAAGTGAAGCAACCGTTCGCATATTGTAGTGGCATTGCCATTGAATATGTGAACGCCTAATTTTCGGTGGCGTCACTGCAGTGATGCCACTTTCTGTCATGCCACGGTTGCATTTTGTGACGCAACTACCGATCCTCCGCGCCACTCGACTGCTTCCTTGTGGCTGTACTGCAAAACACCAGCAGTCTGCCCTAGTTTTCGTGGAATAATTTTTGCTTTGGTGCGTTCAATATCAATTTTGTTTACAAAAAAAATTTCGTAGCTTCTTCTACTACAGTGAAATCGTCTTACTTGTGGGAAAAAAAGAGAGAGTTATTCAAAGATAGTGGTTTGAGGATTGGATGTTTAAAGTAACCCCACAGTGCCATTTGACTGTTATGTTGTTGTGATCGTCAGTCCAGAGACAGGTTTGATGCAGCTCTCCATGTTATTCGATCCTGTGCAAGCTTTTCATTTCCGAGTAACTCCTGCAACCTACATCCTTCTTAATCTGCTTAGTGTATTCATCTCTTGGTTTCCCTCTACAATTTTTACTCTTCGTGCTCCCTTCCAATACTAAATTGGTGATGGCTTGATGCCTCAGAACGTGTCCTATCAAGTGATCCCTCCTTTTAGTCAAGTTGTGCCGCTAATTCCTCTTCTCCCCAACTCTATTCGGTACCTCCTCATTAGTTACGTGATCTACCCATCTAATCATTTCGAAAGCTTCTATTCTCTTCCTGTCTAAACTATTTTTCGTCCATGTTTAACTTCCATACATGCCTACCCTCCATACCAATAGTTTCAGAAAAGATTTCCTGACGCTTAAATCTATACTTGATGCTAATATATTTCTCTTCTTCAGAAACTCTTTTCTTGCCAGAGCCATGATACATTTCATATCCTCTCTACTTCGACCATCATCAGTTATTTTAATCCCCAGACAGCAAAATTCTCATTTCCTAATCTCATTCTGTCAGCATCACCCGATTTAATTCGATTACATTCCGTTATCCTCGTTTTGCTTTTGTTGATGTTCATCTTATATCCTCTTTTCAGGACACTGTCTATTCCGTTCAACTGGTCTTCCAGATCCTTTGCTGTCTCTGACAGAATTACAATGTCATCGACGAACCTCAAAGTTTTTATTTCTTCTCCATGGATTTTAATACCTACTCCGAACTTTTCTTTTGTTTCCTTTACTGCTTGCTCAATATACAGTTTTTAGTTCTCCTCCACGGCTTTTAATTCCTACCCCGAATATTTCTTTTGTTTTCTTTACTGCTTGCTTAACATACAGATTGAATAAGATCGGGGATAGGCTACAATCATGTCTCACTCTCTTTTCAATCATAGCTTTCCTTACGTGATCCTCGATTCTTATAACTGCCATCTGGTTTGTGTACAAGTTTTTAATAGCATTTCACTCCCTCTATTTTACTCCTGCACCTTCGCAATTTGAAAGAGAGTATTCCAGTCAACATTGTCAAAAGCTTTCTCTAAATCTACAAGCGCTAGAAACGTAGGTTTGTCTTTCCTTAATCTATCTTCTAATATAAGTCGTAGGGTCGGTATTGCCTCGCATGTTCCAACATTTCTACTGAATCCAAACTGATCTTCCCCGAGGCCGGCTTCTACCAGTTTTTTTCCATTCGTCTGTAATGAATTTGTGTCAGTATTTTGCAGTCTAACTGATGGTTTGGTAACTTTCGCAACTGTCGACACCGGGTTTCTTTGGGATTGGAATTTGACGGTAGACAATGCAAAAATCAACGGAAATCGTTAAGGTCTGCATTAACGAATACAATAACTTCATAAAATTTCTTATGAGTGGTGTGCCTGCAGATAATATTTACAAAAGAGCTCTCGGTGTTTTGGCCTAGCAGACATTTTAGTCTTCGTGAGTTATTTCTTACCTGAGTGTGTTTCCTTTTCCTTACATTTAACGCTTGTCTCTTCTTTAACGCCAAAACCAGCATTGCAATTTGAACACTCGACCGAGTCATCTCAGCTGACGTCATATCGAAAACTGTACGATTATACCTGGATAACAATAATGGCTAAGCAGGGATGGCTAGAGGACAAATGTAAGGATCTAGAGGCTTATCTCACTAGGGGTAAGATAGATACTGCCTACAGGAAAATTAAAGACACCTTTGGAGATAAGAGAACGACTTGTATGAATATCAAGAGCTCAGATGGAAACCCAGTTCTAAGCAAAGAAGGGAAAGCAGAAAGATGGAAGGAGTATATAGAGGGTCTATTCAAGGGCGATGTACTTGAGGACAATATTATGGAAATGGAAGAGGATGTAGATGAAGATGAAATGGGAGATATCATACTGCGTGAAGAGTTTGACAGAGTACTGAAAGACTTAAGTCGAAACAAGGCCCCCGGAGTAGACAACATTCCATT
The DNA here is from genome assembly GCF_021461395.2 of Schistocerca americana. Lineage (NCBI taxonomy): Eukaryota > Metazoa > Arthropoda > Insecta > Orthoptera > Acrididae > Schistocerca > Schistocerca americana. The sequence goes on along the minus strand of NC_060119.1, from coordinate 358,944,971 downwards.
GGAACTACTGACGGCCTTGGGAGAGCCAGCCCTGACAAAACTCTACCATCTGGTGAACAAAATGTATGAAACAGGCGAAATACCCTCAGACTTCAAGAAGAATATAATAATTACAATCCCAAAGAAAGCAGGTGTTGACAGATGTGAACATTACCGAACTATCAGTTTAATAAGTCACAGCTGCAAAATACTAACACGAATTCTTTACAGACGAATGGAAAAACTAGTAGAAGCCAACCTCGGGGAAGATCAGTTTGGATTCCGTAGAAACACTGGAACACGTGAGGCAATACTGACCTTACGACTTATCTTAGAAGAAAGATTAAGGAAAGGCAAACCTACGTTTCTAGCATTTATAGACTTAGAGAAAGCTTTTGACAATGTTGACTGGAATACTCTCTTTCAAATTCTAAAGGTGGCAGGGGTAAAATACAGGGAGCGAAAGGCTATTTACGATTTGTACAGAAACCAGATGGCAGTTATAAGAGTCGAGGGACATGAAAGGGAAGCAGTGGTTGGGAAGGGAGTAAGACAGGATTGTAGCCTCTCCCCGATGTTGTTCAATCTGTATATTGAGCAAGCAGTAAAGGAAACAAAAGATAAATTCGGAGTAGGTATTAAAATTCATGGAGAAGAAATAAAAACTTTGAGGTTCGCCGATGACATTGTAATTCTGTCAGAGACAGCAAAGGACTTGGAAGAGCATTTGAATGGAATGGACAGTGTCTTGAAAGGAGGATATAAGTAGAACATCAACAAAAGCAAAACGAGGATAATGGAATGTAGTCTAATTAAGTCGGGTGATGCTGAGGGAATTAGATTAGGAAATGAGGCACTTAAAGTAGTAGAGGAGTTTTGCTATTTGGGGAGCAAAATAACTGATGATGGTCGAAGTAGAGAGTATATAAAATGTAGGCTGGCAATGGCAAGGAAAGCGTTTCTGAAGAAGAGAAATTTGTTAACATCCAGTATTGATTTAAGTGTCAGGAAGTCATTTCTGAAAGTATTCGTTTGGAGTGTAGCCATGTATGGAAGTGAAACATGGACGATAAATAGTTTGGACAAGAAGAGAATAGAAGCTTTCGAAATGTGGTGGTACAGAAGAATGCTGAAGATTAGATGGGTAGATCACATAACTAATGAGGAAGTATGGAATAGGATTGGGGAGAAGAGAAGTTTGTGGCAGAACTTGACCAGAAGAAGGGATCGGTTGGTAAGACATGTTCTGAGGCATCAAGGGCTCACCAATTTAGTATTGGAGGGCAGCGTGGAGGGTAAAAATCGTAGAGGGAGACCAAGAGATGAATACACTAAGCAGATTCAGAAGGATGTACGTTGCAGTAGGTACTGGGAGATGAAAAAGCTTGCACAGGATAGAGTAGCATGGAGAGCTGCATCAAACCAGTCTCAGGACTGAAGACCACAACAACAACAACAATAACAATCCTCCGCGCCACTCGACTGCTTCCTTGTGGCTGTACTGCAAAACACCAGCAGTCTACCCTAGTTTTCGTGGAATAATTTTTGTTTTGGTGCGTTCAATACCAAAGTGTTTTCATGAATTTTGTTTACAAAAAAATGTCAGTAAGTGGCCTACCGGCATAATTTCGTAGCTCCTTCTACTACAGTGAAATCGTCTTACGTTTGGGAAAGCTATATGTTTACAGGACAGCTAGCATAGCAACAACCAGCCACAGCACGAGTGTGGACACACTTCCTGTCCTGCGCACAGATGTCATGTCAGCCTCCTACCTCAGATTCCGGCTACCAGTCATCTGCTGACTACAACAGCCTGTTGTGAGTTGTTTGTAGCATGCTTTGTTTCAGAGAAATGTGTGAAGCTAACTGTGAAGCTGCTTAGAAAAGTGATACGTCCAGCAAAGAAAGCTGAGTACTCCAAATTATCTTGGAATGCATGAACATGCTTAGAAAAGAATCGTGCAGCTGCTGAGACAATATTGCCCTTGCACGGGAGGCTGAACCGAGAACGCCACGCCACTCCGCCTTCCCATCGCCATCGCCATTCACGCTCAGATGTCAATCACTTCGTTATTCTGATACAAGTATTGGTAGTGCCAGTAAACACCCGATTCTTTTAAGAAAGCGAATTCTCATGTATAGCACAGCTTCAAACATCTGATCACTTTACAGATGAGTTAATGTGTTAAATACTTGACGTTGCACATGTAAGAAAGAAAATGTTCTTCAACGGTTTGAAACTATACTTAAGACCTGTTGGAAGTCGCTAAGTGCTCTCAATCTGAAATACTGGAAGAACACAGTCTTGGTGTTCGCGTACCATCAGTTACAGACAAGCATGCAGTTTCTGAGTGTAATACGCGTCTTATAGTGTCAAACTTTTAACATATGGTTATGCATCGCAAGGGGCGGTTATGACAACATTTTAAATTTTTAAATTCGGTCAATAATTACGTGAAACGTTGAAATTCTATGTTTTTGTCTCCCCCATACGCCGTTAGATAGGCAACCTGCAACTGTTATTGGGTTCCAGGATAATCTCTTCATTTAGTAATGAACACTATTGGCCATTAAAATAGCTACACCAAGAAGAAATGCAGATGATAAACGGGTATTCATTGGACAAATATATTATGCTAGAACTGACATGTGATTACATTTTCACGCAATTTGGGTGCATAGATCCTGAGAAATCAGTACCCAGAACAACCACCTCTGGCCGTAATTACGGCCTTCATACCCCTCGGCATCGAGTCAAACAGATGGCGCGCACTGGTACAGCTGCCCATGCAGCTTCAACACGATACCACAGTTCATCAAGAGTAGTGACTGGCGTATTGTGACGAGCCAGTTGCTCGGCCACCATTGACCAGACGTTTTCAGTTGGTGAGAGATGTGGAGAATGTGCTGGTCAGGGCAGCAGTACAACATTTTCTGTATCCAGAACGGCCCGTACAGGAGCTGCAACATGGGGGCGTGCATTATCCTGCTGAAATGTATGGTTTCGCAGGGATCGAATGAAGGGGTAGAGCCACTGGTCGTAACACATCTGTTCAAAGTGCCGTCAATGCAAACAAGAGATGACCGTGACGTGTAACCCAATGGCACCCCATACCATCACGCCGGGTGATACGCCAGTATGGCAATGACGAATACACGCTTCCAATGTGCTTTCACCGCCATGTCGCCAAACACGGATGCGACCATCATGATGCTGTAAACAGAACCTGGATTCATCCGAAACAATGACGTTTTGCCATTCGTGCACCCAGGTTCGTCGTTGAGTACACCATCGCAGGCGCTCCTGTCTGTGATGCAGCGCCAAGGGTAACCGCAGCCATGGTCTCCGACCTGATAGTCCATGCTGCTGCAAATGTCGTCCAACTGTTCGTGCAGATGGTTGTTGTCTTGCAAACGTCCACATCTGTTGACTCAGGGATCGAGACGTGGCTGCACGATCCGTTACAGCCATGCGGATAAGATGCCTGTCATCTCGACTGCTAGTGATACGAGGCCGTTGGGATCCAGCACGGCGTTTCTCATTACCCTCCTGAACCCACCGATTCCATATTCTGCTAACAGTCATTGGATCTTGACCAACGCGAGCAGCAATGTCGCGATACGATTAACCGCAATCGCGATAGGCTACAATCCGACCTTTACCAAAGTCGGAAACGTGACGGTACGCATTTCTCCTGCTTACACGAGGCATCACAACAACGTTTCACCAGGTAACGCCGGTCAACTGCTGTTTGTGTATGAGAAATTTTCTAACCGGAAACTTTCCTCATGTCAGCACGTTGTAGGTGTCGCCACCGGCGCCAACTTTGTGTGAATGCTTTAAAAAGCTTATCATTTGCATATCACAGTATCTTCTTCCTGTCGGTTAAATTTCGCGTGTGTAGCACGTCATCTTCGTGGTGTAGCACTTTTAATGGCCAGTAGTGTATGTAGATGTGACCGTCCTGTTGGAAAGGTAGTTGACGATGCCACTGGAGAACGACACCACCTGTGGAGTCACTTCTGTCTTCATATGCATACATACTATGCAAATCAGTGTGAACTGTATGGCAGATGGTTCTTAGCATGGTACCTCATTTAAGGATTTCCTTCTGTACCAGTCCCGTGTGGAGTGTGGGACGACCACTGCTGAAATATCAATGTGCGTGCCATAATTAGTATATGTTTGTCCTCATTGTCCCCACTGCAGCGATACGTACATGCTGGACAATATCTCTAGATTTTTCACTTAGCCCGCATGGATTTTCTCTGCCTCGTGATGGCTGGGTGTTGTGTGCTGTCCTTAGGTTAGTTAGGTTTACGTAGTTCTAAGTTCTAGGGGACTGATGACCATAGATGTTAAGTCCCATAGTGCTCAGAGCCATTTGAACCATTTTTCACTTAATATTGGTTCCCGAATTTTGTAACTAGGCTCTCGCGCGATAATTTGCGTCTGTCTTCCATAGTCCGCCACTTCATTTTTTTTTTTTTCAGCGTCTCCGCGTCGCTCTGCCATGAGAGGAACAAATCCGTAACCATTCGTGGCCTTCACTGTGTATATTCCATATCCACTGTTAGTCATATCTGTTGTCGGTCCCACACACTTGAGCAATACTCTATGATGTCAAGTTAACTTCCAGTAGGAATGTGGGTGCAGTCAACGACTGTGATACGACTTTCAAATGATAGAGCACAGCAATCAGTCGTGCTTTTCTTTCAGGTTTTACTAGGCAAATCTAGATTTCGGCTAGTGCCTAGCCATTATCAGTGCACTATTCCTGATATCAATGCACGTCTTGTACGTCAGTCTCCCGTTGTTCGATCTGCTGTCACAGTTCGTTCAAGACTAGAAGTCAAGACTAGTCTTGACTAGTTCTAAGATTTGGGCGGACGCGGTTTTTCTCCTAAGGAGAATCTAACCGTAGTAATAGGCAATCCGAGAACAGCGAAATGCAAAGTTCTCGATTCCATCGAGTTCTTTTTGTTCATGAGAACGGATCTCGGTTATCTGTTGTCAGCTCTCGCTTTTAAGCTTTCGGTTTAGGTCACTGCTGTGGTTTCGTCTCCGTTGGCTTAACTGGTACCGCAGTTCGTGGTTCTCAAATTTGCATTTATTTCCTTTTTCTGCCTGCTGCTTTTTACTACAGGTATTCGGACAATGGCATTTACTTTTTCATTTGATGAACGAATTACAACGTTGAACTAAAGTACGTATTCAAACGAATAATATACTTATGACAGCAAATACATAGAATTACGGAACTGAATGTTCCATTAATCTTCAAAGATGATTGAGGAAACGAAATTGGGTGAAATATTTAGCAAACAAATTGTAATGAAACTAATGAAATTATTTAATAACTAACGATTATGCAAAGCGACAACAATCTTTGTGGGTAAGACTCAAATACGAATACAAGGCACCGGTAAAGGTAAACAGGGTTACGTCACTGTCCGTCCAGGAGTAGCTTCAGCGACTAGTGTTGCGGGGGTTGCTGGTTTGAGCTGTGGATGGGTATGAATTTTAAGTAGTTGCAATGGAAATTTTGTGTAACATGCGGTTATGAACAGATTCAAATGTATGTGCGTTTTTCCATGTCTGTGGAAGGCTCATAGTGATGTCAACCACACTACTTACTATCTGAACAGAAGTACTGTGAGAATGATATTGTTCTAAAACACTTATGTGGCAAAGAGAGGGCCGGGATGGGGAGGGAAAGGGGGAAGGAAGTGGAAGTAGGAAACGGCTTACATGTATCAACAACGATCTACTGTATTAGAGTCAAATCCATACTTTTCGGGGCTCTGGGCCAGTTGCTTGGGTTTAGTGAATTAGAACATTACGGAAATGTTTAGGAATGAACACAATTCTATACAGTTTTCAATAAAGAACTGAAACACAAGACATTTTTACTCCAATGTGTTCTGAAACATCATTCATCTTCCTACACACATACAAACACAGGTGAGTATAATCGCCGGCCGCGGTGGTCTCGCGGTTCTAGGCGCGCAGTCCGGAACCGTGCGACTGCTACGGTCGCAGGTTCGAATCCTGCCTCGGGCATGGATATGTGTGATGTCCTTAGGTTAGTTAGGTTTAAGTAGTTCTAAGTTCTATGGGACTGATGACGACAGCAGTTGAGTCCCATAGTGCTCAGAGCCATTTGAACCATTTTTTGAGTATAATCTTCGCTAACTAAAACCAACTTCCAACTAAATTCTCTGATATATTTAACTTGCCTACGAGTACCTCAGGTATTATCATCAGCTCTTTGAATGAAAGTGATTACAAAAAATTAACTGCATCTGACGGACAGTGCACTTCACAGTTTGGATGGCGAAGGTGACGCAAGCAACCCGTAAACACCTAATTTTGACCATGAAAGACTCGGTGCCTTTGAAAGTGAAATACACCGGAGACAGTGGAGACTAAATATTGTCGAACTGACAAAAATTATGATATACATTTCGATGGGCACTTTATTGGAAGGTATACATCCTTTTTTAACTGCACAAAGGGGGGTTAAAAAAATTAAGAATAGAGGCGAGCTTCTGTACTTGTTGAAGTTTCCGGTTCTCGGCTGTGTAGTAGATTCCTTTTGGTTCTGGCTAACAGAGTTACCGATTCTTTACAGTTATCGTTTCTGCCGTCTCTAAAGGAGCTTTTACACAGGATATATTTTACAGCAATTTGTGGCAGCAATATTGTTGGTGTCATCATTGCTGCAATGTGTCTGCTACACACGGCAATATTGCGATATGGGCAGGTAATAATACTGATGGATCAGGCTGCTACAGGTAGTTGCTGTGGTATTTCCGAGCTGTTGTTGGTGTTGTCTTCCAAGGGTGGAGAATATTTCGTATGGTCAGACCATATCTATACCTGTCCTTATCTGTAAATGCTCCCTCTCACTCTCTCTCTCTCTCTCTCTCTCTCTCTCTCTCTCTCTCTCTCTCTCCCTCCCCCCCCCCCCCCCTCTCTCCTCTCTCTCACTCACTCTCTCTCAGTGTTTCCTTCTCTTTCTCGCGCCGACTGCACTGCAGTGCCAAGTGAAGAAACCTGAGAAATTTAACAATGTTATTTTGTTTCAGTTCGAAAGATGGTCCGCAGGTATAGAGGCACTCGACTCGTTTGTCAAGAGCAATGTACAAATGGGCAAACAGGGCAACCATGAATTCCATAAACCTGATACGTATATCTGCGAACTGAGCTATGAGAGCCGGCCCTGGTGGCTGAGCGTTTCTATGCGCTACAGTCTGGAACCGCGCGACCGCTACGGTCGCAGGTTCGAATCCTGCCTCGGGCATGGATGTGTGTGATGTCCTTAGGTTAGTTAGGTTTAAGTAGTTCTAAGTTCTAGGAGACTGATGACCTTAGAAGTTAAGTCCCACAGTGCTCAGAGCCATTTGAACCAATTTTTGAGCTATGAAACACAGGAAGTAAATAAATACAAAGGCAGAAATCTATAAAAGGACATTCTTACTGCTATCATCATAGCTGAAGATCTGCAGTAACGAGCCCTAATTTTATTTTACATAGATCCTTTTCGAAACTACTTCGTTGTTGTTGTTGTTGTGGTCTTCAGTCCTGAGACTGGCTTGATGCAGCTCTCCATGCTACTCTATCCTGTGCAAGCTTCTTCATCTCCCAGTACCTACTGCAACCTACATCCTTCTGAATCTGCTTAGTGTATTCATCTCTTGGTCTCCCTCTACGATTTTTACCCTCCACGCTGCCCTCCAATACTTAATTGGTGATCCCTTGATGTCTCAGAACATGTCCTACCAACCGATCCCTTCTTCTAGTCAAGTTGGGCCACAAATTTCTCTTCTTCCCAATCCTATTCAACACCTCCTCGTTAGTTATGTGATCTACCCATCAAATCTTCAGCATTCTTCTGTAGCACCACATTTCGAAAGCTTCTATTCTCTTCTTGTCCAAACTATTTATCGTCCATGTTTCACTTCCATACATGGCTACACTCCATACAAATACTTTCAGAAATGACTTCCTGACACTTAAATCTATACTCGATGTTAACAAATTTCTCTTCTTCAGAAACGCTTTCCTTGCCATTGCCAGTCTACATTTTATATCCTCTCTGCTTCGACCATCAGCAGTTATTTTGCTCCTCAAATAGCAGAACTCCTTTACTACTTTAAGTGTCTCATTTCCTAATCTAATTCCCTCAGCATCACCCGACTTAATTCGACTACATTCCATTATCCTCGTTTTGCTCTTGTTGATGTTCATCTTATATCCTCCTTTCAAGACACTGTCCATTCCATTCAACTGCTCTTCCAAGGCCTTTGCTGTCTCTGACAGAATCACAATGTCATCGGCGAACCTCAAAGTTTTTATTTCTTCTCCATGGATTTTAATACCTACTCCGAATTTTTCTTTTGTTTCCTTTACTGCTTGCTCAATATACAGATTGAATAACATCGGGGAGAGGCTACAACCCTGTCTCACTCCCTTCCCAACCACTGCTTCCCCTTCATGTCCCACGACTCTTATAACTGCCATCTGGTTTCTGTACAAATTGTAAATAGCCTTTCGCGCCCTGTATTTTACCCCTGCCACCTTTAGAATTTGAAAGAGAGTATTCCAGTCAACATTGTCAAAAGCTTTCTCTAAGTCTACAAATGCTAGAAACGTAGGTTTGCCTTTCCTTAATCTTTCTTCTAAGATAAGTCGTAGGGTCAGTATTGCCTCACGTGTTCCAAAATTTCTACGGAATCCAAACTGATCTTCCCCGAGGTCGGCTTCTACTAGTTTTTCCATTCGTCTATAAAGAATTCGTGTTAGTATTTTGCAGCTGTGACTTATTAAACAGATTGTTCGGTAATTTTCACATCTGTCAACACCTGCTTTCTTTGGGATTGGAATTATTATATTCTTCTCGAAGTCTGAGGGTATTTCGCCTGTTTCATACATCTTGCCCACCAGATGGTAGAGTTTTGTCAGGACTGGCTCTCCCAAGGCCGTCAGTAGTTCTAATGGAATGTTGTCTACTCCGGGGGCCTTGTTTCGACTCAGGTCTTTCAGTGCTCTGTCAAACTCTTCACGCAGTATCGTATCTCCCATTTCATCTTCATCTACATCCTCTTCCATTTCCATAATATTGTCCTCAAGTACATCGCCCTTGTATAGACCCTCTCTATACTCCTTCCATCTTTCTGCTTTCTTTGCTTAGAACTGGATTTCCATCTGAGCTCTTGATGTTCATACAAGTGGTTCTCCTATCTCCAAAGCTCTCTTTTAATTTTCCTGTAGGCAGTATCTATCTGACCCCTAGTGAGATAAGCCTTTACATCCTTACATTTGTCCTCTAGCCATCCCTGCTTAGCCATTTTGCACTTCCTGTCGATCTCATTTTTGAGACGTTTGTATTCCTTTTTGCCTGCTTCTTCTTCTTCTTCTTCGCGGATGGATCACTTAGGACCACGCGTAATCAACATTTGTTGGCCTTCCTTTTCGCCCAGTATTCCTTCATAAACAACGAATGGGCTAGCTTTCGTTGCGTAGACCATGTATGTCAGTTAGTTTTTCTCTCTTCTTCCTCAAAACCCCGTGTGTTTGTGATTTTTCTGATTTCATTTCTATCATGTAGATTTGGAGACCCTAATTCTCTCAGGTCTTATTCCGTCTGTTTGTACCAGTTCGGTCTTGTAGTTTGGTTCTTTGAAAATGTATGGATTTTGTGCGTTAACCTGTTTGAGTCCATTCTTTCTAAGTGCCCCATGAATTGGATTCTTCTCATGCGCATTGTGTCTGTTATTTTGGAGATATTTTTATATATTTCTGCATTGGGTTTTGGATAATGTACCCCATCTTTAGTTCTTGGTCCTAGGATTTTCCTCATTATCTTACTTTCTTTCACTTCTAATTCCTCTTTTAGTGTTCTGTGTTGAAGGTTTAGTGTCTCAGATGCGTAGAGAGCTTCGGGTCTAAATACTGTTGTGTAGTGTCGTATTTTGCAGTTCCAAGAGAGACTCTTTTTGTTGTAAATGTTTTTTGTTAACTGAAACGAGGTCTCCATTTTCTGGACTCTTGATCTGACAGATTTCTTTTCATTACAATTTTCTGCAATCCATTCACCTAAATATTTAAATTCTTTTACTCGAGAGATGTAGTTATTACCAATTTTGAGATCAGAAGGTGCATCTTTGACGTCAGTCATAAATTTTGTTTTTTCAAATGAAATTTGTAATCCTATTTTAGCTGCCTGTTCTTGTAATAATTCTAGCTGTTTCTGTGCATCAGTAATGTCTTGTGCGATCAGTGCCATGTCATCAGCAAATGCTAAACAGTGTAATTCTATGCCCTTATGTCTTGGTCCCAGTCTGTGTGCTGGTGCACCTGCTTTTTTCCATTCTCTAACAACTTTTTCAAGAGCACAATTGAAGAGCACTGGGGACAGTACATCCCCTTGTCGTACTCCTGTGTCTATTTCAAATTCTGTGCTCAATTCTCCCATAAATTTTACTTTGGATTTGGTCTCCGTGAGTGTTTCTTTTATGATGTTTGTTGTCTTTTGATCTAGTCCAAATTCTGCTAATACTTGTAAAAGGGATTCTCGGTCTATACTGTCATATGCTTTTTTAAAGTCGACAAACGTGATGACATAACTTTTGATTGAAGTACTATGTAAATATTTCATTAAGTTTTTCATGTTAAGGATTTGTTCTACGCAAGATCGACCTTTTCTGAACCCACCTTGGTATTCGCCTAGTTTTGAATCCAGCTGAGGTTCTGCGCGGTTTAGTAGGGCTCTAGACAGAATTTTGTATGTTATTGACAATAAAGAGATTCCACGATAGTTGTTGGGATCTGTTTTACTTCCTTTTTTGTACAGAGGATGTATGATTGCAGTCTTCCGATCTGTGGGGATTTTTTCAGTTTTCCAGATTTCATGTATAATTTCTTTGAGTTTTGCAATAAGTTTTTCTCCTGCATTTTTCCATAATTCTGCGATGATTTGGTCTTCTCCTGATGCTTTGTTATTTTTCAGTGACTGAATTATCTCTTTAATCTCTTGTAAACTTGGTGGCTTTGAGTCTGGGTTTCGTTGTGTACGGTGGAACTCAAATTTTTCTGCAGGCTTTTCACAATTCAGTAATTTAGAAAAGTATTTTGCAAGAATTTCACAGTTTTTGGTGCTGGTATGAGCAATTTCCCCATGGTCATTTTTGAACTGGAGTGATGGAGGAGAGTACTTTGTTAATTTTTGTTTGAATACTCTGTAGAAATTTCGGGAATTGTTTTTCTTGAAATCATTTTCTAGGTCTTGCAATTTTTTGTCTTCGTGTTGTTTACGGACTGTTCGTATTGCTTTTGTGACTGTTTTCCTGGTATCTTTGAGATCTTCCAGGGTCTTTTGATTTTTGTTGCATAACCAATTTTGCCACGCCTGTTGTCTGAGATTTATCAGTTGGTCACACTCATCTGTCCACCATGGGTGTTTACGTGTTCTTGTTTGCAGTGCTACAGTTTCAGCTGCATTTAAAAGTCCTGCTTGCAGTTGTTGCCAATTTTGTGGTTTTAAATTTTGCGTTTCTTTTGTAAATTGTTCATTGCCATTTATCTTTTGTACATCATATTTACGGTGTGGAGATTTCTTAGTGAATTTTCTTTTTTCTGGAATGACATCTAGGGAGAATTTTGTTGGGTTATGGTCGGAATCTAGGTCTAGTCCATTAAGGACTTTAAGTTTCATGATTTCTACTGTATTTACGCGGGAGATCATTACATGATCCAACTGATATTCACCTAGTAATGGATTAGGTGAGATCCAAGTTTTCGTTTTCGAGTCTCTTTTCTTGAAAAATGTTGATTTGAAAAATAGGTCATGGTTTTTGCAGATTTCAATGAGTCACATGCCATTCCGGTTGGTCTGTGTATGCCCTGACCATTTACCTACCCAATATCGATATTTCTTTTCTTTACCGATTTGTGCATTGAAATCGCCTATAAGGATTTTGACATGGTTATTTGGGATTTTTTGGAGAATATTATCTAATTTGTTCCAGAATTCTTTTACTTCTTCTATTTTGTTTTTGTTGGTGATGTTAGTTGGTGCATGTCCGTTGATTAGAGTGTATATCTTATTAGCTGATTTTATTGTCATCGTGGAGAGCCGACCCGAGTAAGATTTGAAAGTTGCGACTGAATCAAGTATTGATGTATCTACTATAAATCCATTCCAAATTGTGGACAATTTGCCATGGTTTGTTTTCCAGGTTTTCCTTTGTATATCCTGTATCCTTCCGAATCAAAAGGATTTTCATCTGTATATCGTGATTCCTGAAATGCAATAATTTTGGTTTTACGTTCTCTTGATTTGTCCAGGATGTTTTTTAGTTTTCCCATTTTTAAGAGAGAATTTACATTAAATGTCATTAGCCAAATTCTAGATTTTGGTTTGATTTTGTTATTATGGGGTTTTGAGGTACTCCGATTTACCTCCATGCACACTTCTATGGTCTCCCCAGAATCCGAATAGACCACTTGCGGTTTTTCAACCGTGGGATTTGACCCACTGGGGTAATTTGTCTTTGAAGGTGCTGTATCCATGTTGATTTAATTGGACTGGGTTTGTGACTGAAATTGAGATTTCAGTCTGGTTAAGCTCAGAGTTCCACTTCTGAGTTTTTGCCTGCTTCATTTACTGCATTTTTATATTTTCTCCTTTCATCATTAAATTCAATACTTCTTCTGTTACCCAAGCATTTCTACTAGCCCTCGTCTTTTTACCTACTTGATCCTCTGCTGCCTTCACTACTTCATCCCTCAAAGCTACCCTTTCTTCTTCTACTGTATTTCTTTCCCCCATTCCTGTCAATTGTTCCCTTATGCTCTCCCTGAAACACTGTACAACCTCTGGTTCTTTCAGTTTATCCAGGTCCCATCTCCTTAAATTCCCACCTTTTTGCAGTTTCTTCAGTTTTAATCTACAGGTCATAACCAATAGATTGTGGTCAGAGTCCACATCTGCCCCTGGAAATGTCTTACAATTTAAAGCCTGGTTCCTAAATCTCTGTCTTACCATTATATAATCTATCTGATACCTTTTAGTATCTCCAGGGTTCTTACATGTATACAACCTTCTTTCATGATTCTTAAACCAAGTGTTAGCTATGATTAAGTTGTGCTCTGTGCAAAATTCTACCAGGCGGCTTCCTCTTTCATTTCTTAGCCCCAATCCATATCCACCTACTACGTTTCCTTCTCTCCCTTTTCCTACACTCGAATTCCAGTCACCCATGACTATTAAATTTTCATCTCCCTTCACTATCTGAATAATTTCTTTTATTTCATCATACATTTCTTCAATTTCTTCGTCATCTGCGGAGCTAGTTGGCATATAAACGTGTACTACTGTAGTAGGTGTGGGCTTCGTATCTATCTTGGCCACAATAATGCGTTCACTATGCTGTTTGTAGTAGCTTACCCGCATTCCTATTTTCCTATTCATTATTAAACCTACTCCTGCATTACCTCTATTTGATTTTGTGTTTATAACCCTGTAGTCACCTGACCAGAAGTCTTGTTCCTCCTGCCACCGAACTTCACTAATTCCCACTATATCTAACTTTAACCTATCCATTTCCCTTTTTAAATTTTCTAACCTACCTGCCCGATTAAGGGATCTGATCATGTGTGTTTGTGTGTTTCTGTGTTCATGAGCAGCAACTTCTCAACTGTTTGTCTTTTCCTTTCCCGAGGCACACGACTTGTTTGTCAAGAGCAATGTACACGTGGTCAAACAGGGCAACCATGAATTCCATAAACCTGATACGTATATCTTCGAACTGAGCTATGACACACAGGAAGTAAATAAATACAAAGGCAGAAATCTATAAAAGGACATTCTTACTGCTGTCATCATAGCTGAAGATCTGCAGTAACGAGGACTAATTTTATTGTACATAGATTCTTTTCGAAACTACTTCATCGTGTGTGTTTGTGTGTTTCTGTGTTCATGAGCAGCAACTTCCCAACTGTTTGTCTTTTCTTTCCCCGCACCCCACATCAAGTTTCATGCCCGATAGCTCTGGTCGCAGATGTAATGTATGAAATTCATAGTTCTATCAGTGTACTGGTGAATTTATACATTTGATTTTCATTTCAAACTAATTTAATGAGTTCCTTTAGTCCTTCCACAAAAACGTCTCAAACACTGGTACCAAGGGACATATGTGTGAGAAGTAAGCTTAAATGTTGGAGACGTACGTCAAACATCTGTATAAATCGCTAGTGGCCGTAACTGAAAGTGATCTCTTGGTGTGGTGATAACTTTGACACGCGGCAGATAATTTTGAATGCTTTTATCATTTAATTTGAGATGGATTGTGTAATTAGAGGACGATAACGGTGAGGACTGCATTGAGAATGTTTTTATTGAACATCTAGAACCACAATAACTGTTCGTTCCGTGCTGTATGAAGCGTCATTTCCGTTTTTTAACATGGTGATGGATTCACTGGTTTCTGAATAATTTTTGCGTGCGTTAGAAGACATAGTGCGTTAGAGATGAGAGTTGCGGGCTTTCAAATAACTACGCACCCTCCGACTCAATGTTGCAATATTGAAGTTTTGGCTGGTTTCGTTGTCCAGGGGCTGGGATACGTAGTTGCCGCATTACAGGCCAAATACTGCTTAGTCTACAGTATACAATACGAACAGACACATGAATCGAATGGTCGAAGGTTCCTATCACTTGGTAATTGCGAATTTCGAACAAATGGTTCAAATGGCTCTGAGCACTATGGGACTTAGCATGTGAAGTCATCAGTCCCCTATAACTTAGATCTACTTAAACCTAACTAACCTAAGCACATCACACACATCCATGCCCGAGTCAGGATTCGAACCTGCGACCGTAGCAGTCACGCGGTTCCGGACTGAAGCGCCTGGAACCGCACGGCCACCGCGGCCGGCGAATTATGAAAGTAACATATAAATTTATAAATGAAAGGTTGCAATTAAATAAAATCTGCAGGTACTATCTTAACGACTTTAAATGATGAGTAAGATAGTAGAAGTATTTTTGAGAATGCTGTATATTTCTGCAAAACGCTTATTGGTGTCGATGGTCCAGCAATTAAATAAAATATAAGTTGAATAACAGGGAAACAATAGATTCCTACTGCACGTAATTAGTTATGAACGACAACATAGCTCGCGAGATATTCACTTCTAAACGCACACTACGCCTTCACTGTAGAAACCACGGAAATATTACAGTACATAAGTCGGCACTGCGAAGTATTTCTATCTCTCGCGACCACGCGCAAACAGCTGCACATTGTCCAAGTCTTTCCGCGACTCTCCCTCGTCGAGCCGTCGCTTTCAGCCCCTCTCGTGACCTGTGCCGTACTCTCGAACTCTCTCGTGTCCTCTCCGGAAACCATGCTCTCCTCCCGCTTCCATCCAGTCTCCCCATTCACGAGCGCTGCAATTGGCTAGAGCGCTCCTGCCAAGCGAAGGCACATTCACAAACATAATGAAACACTTTCTAAATACTGGACTTACATTTAAATTACTTGAAATTAAATAAATATTCCTACGGCTGGACCATAAACACGCTCTAACACACATTATTAAATACATAAACTATTAAATAAGCGTATATCAAAAGAAAAGAAGCAAAAGGTAGGCCAGAAGCCTAATGTCTCTGTGGTTTCTAAAACACAGTAAATAATTGACCAGTTTCTTCATGAATAGCATATAGTGCATATTAACAAAGACATAGATGAATAAATATATTTATAAGTATGCTGCTACCGTTTTTTCGTGTAACTGTAGAGTACTTATGGCCTGACTCGACCGATAGTAATCGGCCACTTTGACCTCCAATAACTCATGCACCATTCAAGTTGCATGCCTGTAATTCATACCAATTTGGGTTTATACTAATAGCTTTCTAAAGACACGGCGATCGACAAAATCGGATGAAGCGTTTATATTTTGGAAATTCGTTGCTGGGTGTTACTTGTATAATCTACCGTCAGATACTAAATTTTAAATTAATAAAGATATTGAAAATCTGATTACACCATCAGAATCGTCGTGCAAATAATAGTTCAAAATGGTTCAAATGGCTCTGAGCACTAAGGGACTTAACATCGAAGGTCATCAGTCCCCTAGAACTTTGAACTACTTAAACGTAACTAACCTAAGGACATCACACACATCCATGCCCGAGGCAGGATTCGAACCTGCGACCGTAGCGGTAGCGCGGATCCAGACTGAAGAGCCTAGAACCGCTTGGCCACACCCCCCGGCCAAATAATAGTAATATACACGTTCCTTTTTGAGGTATCATGATTCATCTGGCTACTATTAATTTATATACGAACTGTGAAATGTCTGCCATTAAGGTTTCATAAAGTCCGCCATCTTTGGCACTCCCGGTGTGTCTCCTTCATTGTCACAAAGCACCGTCCTCGTCACAGCGGAATTCCCAGCCACGCCACGCGGCTGGACCATGCGCTGGGGCTACCCCTCTCGTCCAGCTAACGTTTGCCGCCACGTGTCTGCTGCCGGGCCCCAGCACTGACGAGCGTGCAGTGCGGCCACGCCAACTTAGAATATTTTCAGGGCGCCACAATTCGCCCGTTACCTTACAGAGTTGAAAGAGAGAATGCTACGGAAAATGGTACTTTGCTGGGAGCAGAGACCGGAGGTCCATGTGGAGTTCATTGAACTGGCGCTGCCTAGCCGTCTCAAGAGATAGCAAATCCTTGTCCGTCTTTACAACCTTGCCTGGCCCACTGTTCGCCCGGGTGGGGGATAGGCACCACGAGCATTAGCCGGTGACGGCGCCATTGGCCGCTTTAGACAACACGGGCTGCACAAAATATTGTGTTAACCTTGTGAGCTGGCTTTCCTAATTTCAGAGGCCCTCTGATGCGAGGCTAGGGCCATAGAGGCGAAAAAGCGCGATTCGTAGGCCTATATTAGAGTGTAAGGGCTCGAGCACAAAGCAGGAGCGGACGTTTAGTAGGGAACAGTATATGATTGGCGTCTGATCGCGACGCAACATTTTGGCGGGATTCTCTAGGCTGGAGGGAAACATTGCTACAGGGCCGCAGTGTTTTGCATTTTCGCAACGGGCGTATGGCTCTCTTTGTCGGAAAATGGAGAGCGGAGTGTGAAACAGAACCAAAAATGTAAGACTCAGTTTTGAGACGCGGTGAGGCGGACCCACTTCGGCTGAGACGAGATGCTGAGCACAGCGACTTCCGAATTAGGACACGTCCAGGGAACGGTATTGCAACTGTAGCAACATGCCCTCGTCTTCTAGAGAAAACTTTTCTAGAGAAAGCTTGTACGACAGCTGCGTTCGTCACGGCACAAGGTAGTTAAATTGCGGTGAGCGTATATCGAAACATCGGCGAGCTAGGTCATTCTCATTCCGCCCTTGTTGAATTCTATACGATCGCCTGTCCGAGATTCATCATGTATGAGTGGAATGTATGAACCATCCTATCAGTCACAAGCTTTCAGCCACAGTTTTCCGTCAGGAATTAGCGAGTTTTGAAACTGAGTTCCAGCTCGCCTTTTCTGAGTTAGCGTGATCTAATTTCTTGTTCAGTCGAGTAAAATTGCTCTCGATATAATCATTGATCAGAACTGCCATAGAGATAGCATTATTCGGTTTATACTCTCCTTTTCATGAGCTGCGATCATCTATGTTTTAGTGAATGAAGTAGAGTGTTTAACTGAGAAATTGTTTTTGTCAGGCACATCTGCGTCACATTATATTATTGTACACTACTGGCCATTAATATTGCTACACCAAGAAGAAATGCAGATGATAAACTAGTATTCATTGGACAAATATGTTATACTACAACTGACATGTGATTACATTTTCACGCAATTTGGGTGCATAGATCCTGAGAAATCAGTACCCAGAACAGCCACCTCTGGCCGTAATAACGGCCTTGATACGCCTGGGCATTGAGTCAGAGCTTGGATGGCGTGTACAGGTACAGCTGCCCATGCAGCTTCAACACGATATCACAGTTCATCAAGAGTAGTGACTGGCGTACTGTGACGATCCAGTTGCTCGGTCACCATTGACCAGACGTTTTCAATTGGTTAGAGATCTGGACAATGTGCTGGTCAGGGCAGCAGTCGAACATTTTCTGTAGCCAGAAATGCCCGTACAGGACCTGCAACATGCAGTCGCGCATTATCCTGCTGAAATCTAGGGTTTCGCAGGGATCGAATGAAGGGTAGTGCCACGGGTCGTAACACATCTGAAATGTAACGTCCACTGTTCAAAGTGCCGTCAATGCGAACAAACATGTGACCGAGACGTGTAAACAATGCCACTCCATACCATCACGCCGGGTGATACGCCAGTATGGCGATGACGAATACACGCTTCTAATGTGCGTTCACCGCGATGTCGTCAAACACGGATGCGACTATTATGGTGCTGTAAACAGAACCTGGATTCATCCGAAAAAATGACGTTTTGCCATTCGTGCACCCAGGTTCGTCGTTGAGTACACCATCGCAGGCGCTCCTGTCTGTGATGCAGCAAGTGTAGCCGCAACCACGGTCTCCGAGCTGATAGTCCATGCTGCTGCAAACGTCGTCGAACTGTTCGTGCAGATGGTTGTTGTCTTGCAAACGTCCACATCTGTTGACTCAGGGATCGAGGTGTGGCTGCACGATCCGTTACAGCCATGCGGATAAGATGCCTGTCATCTCGACTGCTAGTGATACGAGGCCGTTGGGATCCAGCACGGCGTTCCGTATTACCCTCCTGAACCCGCCGATTCCGTATTCTGCTAACAGTCATTGGATCTCGACCAACGCGAGCAGCAATGTCGCGATTCGACAAACCGCAATCCGACCTTTATCCAAGTCGGAAACGTGATGGTACGCATTTCTCCTCCTTACACGAGGCATCACAACAACGTTTCACCAGGAAACGCCGGTCAACTGCTGTTTGTGTATGAGAAATCGGTTGGAAACTTTCCTCATGTCAGCACGTTGTAGGTGTCGCCACCGGCGCCAACTTTGTGTGAATACTCAGAAAAGCTAATCATTTGCATATCACAGCATCTTCTTCCTGTCGGTTAAATTTCGCGTGTGTAGCACGTCATGTTCGAGGTGTAGCAATTTTAATGGCCAGTAGTGTATAAATGCCGCACATGTCTATAATCTAAGAAATCACTTTTCATGAGACGTTGTGCACATTCAAGTCATAGGATAGGTCTGCCCATAATTAGTTTAATGGGTTAGGGAAATTTTCCACCTAGAGGGGGGTTTCGCAACTTGTACACAGTCTGGTAAAGGTCTTACCAGTTATGGGACGAAATGTATTCAAACGATATACAGAGAACCTTATATCGACGTTATAGATGTGGTACATGTCAGTACACGAGTTAAAGTTTCGACAGCAGACCAATTAAAAAAGAACGCATCCGCTACAACCAGCTTCTCTTTTTCTTGCTAATTTTTTCCGTTGTGCAGTGTAAATGGAGACGAGCGGCAGCCTCTTTCAATAGGTCGTCCATTTCGTAACAATACTGAGGCCCGTGTAAAAACTCTAGCCCGGATATGAATTATCACAAACACTGCCGACCATCAGTTGTTGCTGAAATTGTGGCTGCAGTCCGTATGAGAAGCAATGTCACCGGGCAGCATTCACGGGCTGCCTTGTCGGCAATGTGTAATTTTTGTGGCACTCGTAAACGTATCTTGAGCCACGGTACAGGTCCCTAGTCTGGTGGCAGCCTGCCGGTGTTGGACAGTAAGTTGGCACTCGAGGTAACGAGTGCGTCACTCGGCGCCGCCTACTGCGGCTACGAAGTCGTGGCAGCCGGGTGTAGGGTGTGGGAAGGGAGAGGTAGCAGCAGACGGCCTGCCATTCATACCACTCTTATCCACGGTAAGAATTTTCGCCTTGTGCCAGGTCGCCAGATTTGCCGGGTTTGTAGTGATACATTGTATCTTATGAGAGCGCGTCCAGGGGACACCACGGCAGAACGACCGGCGCAGCTGTCGGCTGCAGCTTGTGAGGTAACGGGCGAATTGTGGCGCCATGAAAATCTTCTAAGTTGGCGTGGCCGCACGGGACGCTCGTCAAAGCCGCGGCCCGGCAGCAAACACGAGGTCCCGAACGTTAGCTTAGCAATCGCGTGATGCCGCACAACGGGCGGTCCATCGGCCGCGTGGCTGGTTATTCCATGGTGACACTGTGTCAGTGAAAGAGACTTGTATGCCGAGAGCGCCAAAGATGGCGGACTTTGTGAAACAATCATGGCAGACATTTCACAGTTCGTATAGAAATTGATAGTAGCCAGATGGTACCTCAAAAAGAAACATGTACTTTACCGTTATTTGCACAACGACTCTGATGGTTTAATCTGATTTTCAATATCTTTATTAGTTTAAAGTTCAGTATCTGACTGTAAATTATACAAGTAACACGCAGCAACGAATTTCCAAAATCTAAACGGTTCATCAGATTCCTTCGATCTACGTGTCTTTAGAAAGCTATTAGTGTAAACCTAAATTGGTGTGAATTACAGGCATGTAACTTGAATAGTACATAAGTTACTGGAGGTCAAAGTGGCCGATTACTGCTAATCAAATGGTTCAAATGCCTCTGAGCACTATGGGACTTAACATCTGAGGTCATCAGTCCGCTAGAACTTAGAACTACTTAAACCTAACTAACCTAAGGACATCACAAGCATCCATGGTCACGCAGTTCCAGAGTGAAGCGCCTAGAACCGCTCGGCCACACCGGCCGGCACTACTAATCGCGTGAGGCCATAAGTACTCCACAGTTGCACGAAAAAACGGTAGCAGCATGTTTATAAATATATTTATTCATCTATGTCGTTGTTTGTATCCGATATATACTATACATGAAGCAATTGGTTAAATATTTACTGTGTGTTAGAAAGCACAGAGACATTATGCTACTGGCCTACCTTTTGCTTCTTTTCTTTCGAAATATGTTTATTTAATTGTTTATGTATTTAAAATGGGCGTTAGAGCGTGTTTATGGTCCAGCCGTAGGAATATTTACTTCATTTCAAGTATTTAAATGTAAATCCAGTATTTCGTATGTGCTTCAATATGTGTGTGGGTGCGTTGGTTTGAAGACATGGCGCGAGCGCTCTAGCCAGTCACAGCGCTCGTGATTGGGGAGACTGGATGGGAGCATCGTTTCCGGAGAGGACACAAGGAGTTCGGAACGGTGCTGCGCGAGGGACAGTCGAACAGGATAAGGAAGGTGCTGTACGCGGGAGTCGCGAGAGGCACTTGGAGTGTGAGGAGCGATTTGCGTGTGGTCGCGGCAGATAGAAAACTTCGGAGTGCCGACTTGTGCACTTGTGAAATTTCCGTGGTTTCTACAGTAAAGACCTAGTGTGTGTTTGGAAGTGAATATCTCGCGAGCTATGTTGTTGTTCATGACAATTACGTGCAATAGGAATCTATTGTTTCCCTGTTATTCAACTTATATTTTATTTGCTGGACCATCGACACATATATTGTGTTTTGCACAAATATACCGCATGCTCAAAAGTACTTCTACTATCGTATTCATCATTTAAAGTCGTTAAGATAGTACCTGCAGATTTTATTTAATTGCCATCTTTCGTTTATTAATTTATGTGTTACATTCATAATTCGCAATTGCCGAGTGATAGAAACCTTCGACCATTCGATTCATGTTGTAACCTCCCCACAAAATAATTTACCGCAACCTCCCAACAAAATTCGTTCCCACTTAACCTCCGCACAAAATTCATTTCTCATTTAATGTAAGCTCAAAACAGAAAAATTCCTAAATCTCTCAACAGTAAAAAATTATAATTATGTCGTTCACATTCAGTGTAACGTCCCAACAAAAAAAATAAATTCAGTAACCTGGTAATAATACAATGTAACTAGCCTCTCAGTTAAATTGTCGCTCACTTATAACTTTTCAATAATTGACTGTGAATTTAACCTGGTAAATTTTGGACGTCAGCAGTGCTGCGTCATGGCCCCGAAAGATCATTCTGAATAAAAAAAGAGAAAAATTCTTACCTCAATGAAGTCGCCGGATAACGCATATATATCTGCTCTTAAAATAATGTTTTCTGACACAGTCCTGTGCAATGCTGGCCGATAGATTTGTCATTTATGAAAGGAAGCAACTGATTTTTCTTTTTCAACAATCGGGATGATCATGGATGGGAGAAATTAGTAAATTCTTTAAATTGAAATGAATGGTTGTTAAAAGTTACTTTTTATGAGAAAGATTATTATTACGAGATTTTTAAAGCATTTACATGGGAGTTCACATAACATTACTACATATGCGCGAGGCTGCTTTTTACCTTATACAATAATACTCAGGCTCCGGCATCGCTGCACCGCGACTGGGCCAGCCAACACGATACACCAGACCAGACGAGAGCAGAGTGCAGACTAGCAACAACTTACTGCTACAGCTACACAGTTCCTACTGCAGTCAACACTGCTCTCTGGTCAAAGATTCTCTTATACCTTGCATATCGCAGGCAGCGCATGAGCAATACATCGAAATTACATCTGCTCGGACCTCTTACAATGTGTGTATTCTTATCGTATACTGTAGACTCAGCAGTATTTGAACTGTAATGCGGCAACTACGTATCCCAGCCCCTAGACAACGAAACCAGCCAAAACTTTTAATATCGCAACGTTGAGTCGGAGAGTACATAGCTGTGAGCCACTCACACCATTTCGTTTCATTCATTATTTCTGAAAGCCCGCAAGCTCCGATTTACTCTGCGGTACCCGCAGCCGGACGGGGCACCGGGTTCTCAGTTGGACACACTGTAGCGTGTCTGCGTGTCGACAAGCCGGCATGTCGCCGGGTGCTGAGAGTCTTATTAGCCGCGTCTGAGCCGATAGACGAGCGGGCTGTGGGTTTTCACAATGACTGCTGAACTCAGTACCGATTCTGAAGTTTGGATTGCGTTGATGGAAGGACGACCAGTCTTATGGAATAAGACAACCGAAGAAAATAAGGACAGACGACTGACTTTAGAATCTTGGAAGAATGTATGCGCATACCATAAAGAAAATTTTCAAGCGCTGGGAGGTAACGAAAGAAATCGATGTAATGTCAGAAATGATTCAAATGGCTCTGACCACTATGTGACTTAACTTCTTAGGCCATCAGTCCCCGAGAACTTAAAACTACTTAAAACTAACTAACCTAAGGACATCACACACATCCATGCCCGAGGCAGGATTCGAACCTGCGACCGTAGCGGTCGCCCTGTTCCAGACTGTAGCGCCTAGAACCGCTCGGCGATGTAATGCCATCTCGTATTTATTTTGTTTAGTGTTTAGTAACACACAGACACGTTCTCTGTTTAATTATTGTATTTTTCACATAATGTTTGAATCGGTCTACGTCAGGCGAACTTATACTGTCATGGTATTTACCGAGATTCAGGAACAAAATATTTGGAGAGCATATTTCTGATAGTATTCACTGACACAGCACCTCATACTGCTTGTGCACAGGGTAGATCTCGTAGCCCAGACTCCACATCTATAGCCGTATCAGCACACATACCATTAAGTCCTTCTTCGTTACGGATGAAACTGCGTAGAATAGTTCACGCCGGCGGGGTGGCCGAGCGGTTCTAGGCGCTACAGTCTGGAACCACGCTGCTGCTGCGGTCGCAGGTTCGAATCCTGCCTCGGGCATGGGTGTGGGTGATGTCCTTAGGTTAGTTAGGTTTAAGTAGTTCTACGTTCTAGGGGACTGATGACTTCAGAAGTTAAGTCCCATAGTGCTCAGAGCCATTGGAACCATTTTTTGAACAGTACAAGCCTTGACTATGTCAGTCTAAAAATCCGTGGACACATTTAAAGGTCGGTGAAAAATCACCCATTTTCTGGCAATTATGCCGATTACGCATTCTATAAATCGTCTTGCTTTACTTAAGCGATAATTAAAAATACGCTTATAGAGGTCAAGTTCTCGGCTAACATTCCAGTGCAAACGCTTCATCACCTGCGATTACGTAAAGCAGTTCCCTGGAATGTTCGGGAGTGGCCTAGGAGGAGGTTAAGTTCAGTCTTTTCCTCGGCAATCTTTTCCATAAAAACGTTTCCTTCAATACACTTGAGTCACAATCTTTACCACAAGCGTCAATGCCGGCCGCGGTGGTCTAGCGGTTCAGGCGCTCAGTCCAGAACCGCGGGACTGCTACGGTTGCAGGTTCGAATGCTGCCTCGGGCATGGATGTGTGTGATGTCCTTAGGTTAGTTAGGTTTAAGTAGTTCTAAGTTCTAGGGGACTGATGACCACAGATGTTAAGTCCCATAGTGCTCAGAGACATTTGAACCAAGCGTCAATGTCCACAAAAATATAGTTATAATTTGCATCCAGTACTGCCATCATGACTAACGAATCGTAATTTTTGTAACTGAAAAACATTGAACCACTTTCTTCTGGTTTGATAATTCTGCTGTGTTTACCATCAATGGCTCCTATGCAGTTTGGAAAATCTGCAGTAATTTCACACTGACACACTATAGATCCAGTCACGTTCCTCCAGAATGGATGTATATGTGTTATATAATAACAACCACTTCTTTGTGCAAAACCACACACACAATTCTACTAATTGTTTTTATTCCCAGTCTGAAACTGTAATGGAGATTGGTCATTGCTTTCCCTCTTGGTACCTGAAACAAGAAAATTAATACCGTTTTGATTCTATTCAGGTTTTCTTTTCTTCTTAGGAAAGATGGTAATAAAAATGATCCTACATCAGAGATAATTGAATTAAATGTCACAGAAAATTAAACGGACAAAATAGGAATGGTTCTTGAGTAAACAACAAGCGGAAATACATATTTTATGACCAACTACAATGTCAATTAAAGTAGCAGATAGATAAAGTTATCCAAATATGCCATATAATAATGACACTGTAAACCCTGCTGCCACACAAATCGAGAAGCAGTAACACAAACATCAAGCTAACCTGCAGAAAAACAGGAGAGCTACAAACAGATTGGACAGGAAAATGATGACCATCATTGATGCATGTATTGGGCAGGGTCAAGGTAGAGGAAGTCTTTCTTTAGAGGGATTGCACCAACTGTCAGCAAATTTGATGATGAGTGTATCATCAGTAGTAGGGTAATGTCTGATCTGGGTAATTTGTTTGTGTAAGGTGCATAAATTCAGGGGAAATCATACATTCAGGAGCAAACTGCATTGCTTTATGACCTCTCCACCCACCCTCCCCCCTTAACCAGTTGTTGTGCTAATTGATTTATGACCCCCCTGGGATTATCCATCCTTATGATAAATTCCCCCAAACACCCCCTCCCCCTCTTCCCCACCTCTTTGGGAAATCTCCAAACCCTCCCCCTCACTGATACAAGCTCACTTTTGATATAAAATTGACTAATTAACTCAGTTGATCAATTAATTACCTCTTTACACCTGGGAAATGGCCCAGCCTTCCCCTCCACTCCACACTTTTCCCCCCTCCCCATCCAGAAAAAAATTGGCAGGAAACTCACTCAGTCTGTGCAGAGCTGTTGGTGTGGAATGTGCAAGTATTACGCTATTCAGTAAATACATTTCCTAATTATATAATTACACTGCTGCACATTAAAGTTATTGTCTTGTTGTAAAAGTTTCACATGTGTGCTCAGTTTGATGTGCAGGGATTATCTGAGATAGCGCACATTATTACCCCGCCCTTCCCAGAAAAATGGGTGGGAAAAATCTCGGAGCTGGTGGACTCAAAGGATCTCACAACAGGAAAAAATGAAATGAGTGGGTGGCATTGTTGGCCAGGAGACCACATCTGGGGAAGTTCGGCCGCCGAGTGCAAGTCGACACCAAATTGGGTGATTTG
Source organism: Schistocerca americana (assembly GCF_021461395.2). Taxonomy (NCBI): domain Eukaryota; kingdom Metazoa; phylum Arthropoda; class Insecta; order Orthoptera; family Acrididae; genus Schistocerca; species Schistocerca americana. Next base: position 358,919,081 of record NC_060119.1, on the reverse strand, counting down.
TGTGCCGGTGATGAGAATGAAATGATGATGAGCACAACACAACACCCAGTCCACAAGTGGAGAAAATTCCCAACCCTGCCAGGAATCGTACCTGGGCCCGCTGTATGGAAAGCAAGCACGTAATCAATCACCCAGCTAAGCAGGCATACTCATAAGAAGAAATTCAACTAAATTTCCAATGATATAATAATATACTGTTTATTTACAAAATTCTATTAGCAGAGGCTGGATCTCTTTTATTTGGCGGGAAAATTCATCATTCTCTGAATGTCTCTTGTCTCTTGTCGGGAATGTTATGCTTGTGGAATATAACGTTTCTGTAGATAGTGTTCTGACATATCACTAGATGTGCGTGGGAATTCGTCAGACTACTATTCCCGTTAAAATTTACATAAGTCTAGCCATAAAGTGAGGATTGACTAGTTGTGGGAAATTGTGATTTCGGCGCGTTGATCAGTATATCCGACTGTAAGGGCTGATAGATTCGTTTCGTTAACACCAAGGCAAGGATTCAACTGGATCTGCTGCAGTGTACAAACAGAGTAGACAATACACGTGTAACATCACGGATACGCAAAACATGCTCTCATTAGCTCCCTTCACAGATTCCCACATTTTGTTGTCGCACTTTTGTTCAAATGTGTGTGAAATCTTATGGGACTTAACTGCTAAGGTCATGAGTCCCTAAGCTTACACACTACTCAACCTAAATTATCCTAAGGACAAACACACACACCCATGCCCGAGGGAGGACTCGAACCTCCGCCGGGACCAGCCGCACAGTCCATGACAGCAGCGCCCGAGACCGCTCGGCTAATCCCGCGCGGCTGTCGCACTTTTGACTACGACGTTTATTACAGTATGTCAACGCCTATCAGTGATGGCTTTCCAGCGCTTTTATCCGCGGGAGTGCAGTTGATTATCGCATAGTGCCTGACGCCCGTTCCTTACAACACTTCTTTAAGAGACTTCTCGTGGGGTACAGCACCTTCCCGAAGGGGTGACCGAAAATACCTACAGCCTGTTTTCGAATCTAATTGGCTAGAAGACATAACTGTTAAATAATTTCCTAGATCTGAAGAGAATCGAGACATCTCTTAAGTGTGAGCGAGGCCATACTATAATTTTTTTGGACACTGCACACATACACTACGTGATCAAAAGTATCCGGACACCTGGCTGAAAATGACTAACAAGTTTGCGGCGCCCTCCATCGGTAACGCTGGGATTCAGTTTGATGTTGGGGCACCCTTAGCCTTGATGACTGCTTCCGCTCTCGCAGGCTTACGTTCAATCAGATGCTGGAAGGTTTCTTTGGGAATGACAGCCCATTCTTCACGGAGTGCTGCACTGAGAAGAGATATCGATGTCGGTCGGTGAGACCTGGCACGAAATCGGTGTTCCAAAACATCCCAAAGGTGTTCTATAGGATTCAGGTCAGGACTCTGTGCAGGCCAGTCCTTTATAGGGATGTTATTGTCGTGTAACCACTACGCCACAGGCTGTGCATTATCAACAGGTGCTCGATCGTGTTGAAAGATGCAATCGCCATCCCCCTATTGCTCTTCAACAGCGGGAAGCAAGAAGGTGCTTAAAACATCAATTTCGGCCTGTGTTGTGATAGTGCCACGCAAAACAACAAGGGGTGCAAGCCCCTCTATCAAAAATACCCCCACATCATAACACTACCGCCTCCGAATTTTACTGTTGGCATTAGATACGCTGGCAGAGGACGTTCACTGGGCATTCGCCATACCCACACCATGCCATCGGATCGACACATTGTGTACCGTGATTCGTCACTTCACTCAACGTTTTTCCACTGTTCAGTCGTTCAATGTTTACGCGCCTTACACCAAGTGAGGCGTCATTTGGTATTTACCGGCGTGATGTGTGGCTTATGAGCAGCCGCTTGACCATGAAATCCAAGTTTTCTCACCTCCCGCCTAACTGTCATATTACTTGCAGTGGATGCTAATGCAGTTAGGAATTCCTGTGTGATGGTGTGGATAGATGTGTGCCTATTACACATTACGACCCTGTTCAACTGTCGGCGGTCTCTATCAGTCAACAGACGAGGTCGGCCTGTATGCTTTTGTGCTGTACATGTGCCTTCACGTTTGCAATTCATTATCACATCGCAAACAGTGGATCTAAGGATGTTTAGGAGTGTGGAAATCTCGCGTACAGACATATGACACAAGTGACACCCAAAAAGGTCGCTGATGTGGAGTACCTGGCAGTAGGTGGCAGCACATTTGGGCTGATATGAAAAACGTATGTTTTGGGGGGTGCCACATAATTTTGATCACATAGTGTATAACAAATGATTGCACTGCTTGTCTCAAATGTCTATGTTTGGAGCGTAAAGTTACTGAGGTCTGTGTTTTGAGATGTGCAATGAAGATGATGTGGGTAGGACTGTATCCGGTCGTAAGGGAGTCATAGATTTGACATGGAAAATTGCGATTTCAATGCATCGATAGGTTTAAGGGGTATGAAAGATGGATAATTACGTCCAGTCATCAGAAGGATATAGATTTAGGTGGAAAATTGATATTTCTGGAGCTATGGTCTTGAAGAGGAGGTATTTCAGATATTTCGCTCCTTGTCCAAGGTGACCAGACCGGCTCTAGAATCGTAATATTTAATTGCAGTTACATTATAAATATGTGTCTGGTCTCCTAGGATGGCTCTGCCTTGCCATCTGAGGACGTGGGGCAGAGGTAGCCGGTGGCCAGAACACATGGGCATTTCCTACTTGAGGCTTGAGCAGCTACTGTGCCTTCCGAACTGGCCTGGGGGGGGGGGGGGGGGGGGTACCGGGGCGGCAACTAGGGCTGCACAACATTTGGCCTGGGGTGCTGCTGCTGCGTGTAGACATTGGGATGTGAGTGGGTGGAATATACGAGTATTTCAGCGATCTCTGACACCTACCCATCATGACAACTACTACTACAGAATGGAATGAGTTTTAAAAGTGGGATTTTTAGTGCTCGTCATAAGCAATCCAATGGACTCTGTCTTGCAGCGGTAATGTGTGAGTGGTATTCAATGTTATTACTATGTTATCACGTGGTAGACCCTTCCTTCTCCTCCTCCTCCTCCTCCTCCTCCTCCTTGTTCATCCTCGAGTAAATGAGAGACCCAACTTAGGAATTATATAGTGCTTTAAAAACCAATAGCAACCTTAAATTCTCGACTGATCAATTTATTTTTTCTGAAAGTGGTATTGTCCAGCCTCATGCCCTTTCTCTCGCAACTGAACTGAAATTTGAAATTTCTAGCTTCTTCCGGTATAATGGACTTCGTGTGAAACGACCTACCTGTGCCAGTAGCCACCAGAGGGATACGAGGAAAAAATCTATGTGGTGTAAGAATAAGGTTAGGAAACTGGGCGGTTGAAGGTTTGAATCCCAGAATTGTTCCCCAAATATGCCGGTCTAGCACTCACCACTAGGAAGTAAGGAAAAACTGTCCCACACACAGGTATCGCTTTGATTAATTAGCCAGTCAATTTGATCGAGTGTGGTAGTGGAAATGGACTTTTCCCAAGATATCAACAGTCCAGCATTTGAGGGGGTGGGGATTTACCAGGTAGCCGACCGGAGTGGCCGTGCGGTTCTAGACGCTACGGTCTGGAGCCGAGCGACCGATACGGTCGCAGGTTCGAATCCTGCCTCGGGCATGGATGTGTGTGATGTCCTTAGGTTAGTTAGGTTTAATTAGTTCTAAGTTCTAGGCGACTGATGACCTCAGAAGTTAAGTCGCATAGTGCTCAGAGCCGTTTTGAACCATTTGCCAGGTATCTTCTACTTTGTTCAGGACAAAAGAGTGGTGAGTGTCGTTTCTAGTAGCACATGACAGACACTCACTGGGTGGGAAGTAACGAGAGAGAGAGAGAGAGAGAGAGAGAGAGAGAGAGAGAGAGAGAGAGAGAGAGAGCTAGACAGGAATTTCCCAGGTATCAATATCAAAGAATTGCTGTCACCTGATGTTTTGTATGACAGGAAGTGACTGTCGGGTAAATGGGGGAAGGGAGGAGGGGTTTGGAGTTTCTTCTCCCAGTGTCCCCTGCTGGTGCTGTTGTGAACTGAATCAGTAGTAGCTGCACAGCAGCGTGAGCAGATCGAGCAGGTACTTCCACTGACCTAAGTTGTGTTTGGGAGCAAGTGAGTCTGGTATCAAAGGGATGCCGGCACCTGATGCTTTGTTTGCGGATTAAACAGCAGGTGACCAGGGGCTATTACTGACAGTGGCCGGGTACTCCTGCAGTCACTGTCCGGTGTTCCACGTGCGTCCAGCAACGATCCCATCACCGCTCGGCATTCTGCGAACAGCGTGTGGGAAGAAGCAATGGTGTGCATTCAGAAAGCTGTTTTTTTTTTGCTGTATAAGTTTTAGTGCAATCTGCACCAGGGTAATTATTTGCAGTGAGTGGTTTTTGTTGATTTCATGACAGTATTCCCTGCTGATCAGATAAAAGCGACCTATTTGCGTATTTAATTACTTCTATTCGATGTGTTTTACAATTTCTTCAAAAATTAAAACAACAACAGAGAATTATGAGTTTTTCCTGCCAAATAAAAGAGATATCCAACCCCTGCAACATGAATTTTATAAATATACAACATATTATTATATCCTCTGCATTTCCTGTTTGGGATCGATGATGTGATGATGGAGAGGGTTTTAAGGGCGGACGACGGCAATGTCTTCAGCGCCTGCTCAGTAACAGATTGAAATGGGTGTCGTTCCAGTCCACCAGCTCAGCGACTTTTTCCGCCAATTTTTTTGTGGGAAGGATCGGGAGGCAGGTGCCAAGGGGTGGGACGTCCTCTGCTGGTGGCATTGTACACTAGGTCAGTCTAGTCCTGTATGTCAAAAAAATGGCTCTGAGCACTGTGGGACTCAACTGCTGAGGTCATTAGTCCCCTAGAACTTAGAACTAGTTAAACCTAACTAACCTAAGGACATCACAAACATCCATGCCCGAGGCAGGATTCGAACCTGCGACCGTAGCGGTCTTGCGGTTCCAGACTGCAGCGCCTTTAACCGCACGGCCACTTCGGCCGGCACCTGTATGTCAAGGCGAGCACACATGCGATACTTTTCCATCAACACACTTTTCCAACAATTATGTAATTAGGACATGTAGTTGCTGGACAGTAAAATTTCCAGCTTCCACACCTACAATCTGTACAGACGGAGCGATTTTCCTGCCAATTTTTTCTAGGTGGGGGGGGGGGGGGGGGGGAAGTGGGGAAGTGGAGAAGAGGGCTGGGGTATTTCCCAGGGGGGAGGAGTAATTAATTGATCAATTGAATTAATTAGTCAATTAATTTTATGTCAAAAGTGTGCTTGTATCAGTGAGGGGGAAGGGTTGGGAATTTCCCAGAGGAGTGGGGAGGAGGATAGGTAGGAGAGGGGTGGGTGGGTTTCTTGTAAGGATGGATTATCCCCAGGAATCATAAATAAATTAGCATAACAGTTGGTTAAGGGGAGAGGGGTGTGGGACATTTGCCACACCGGAGATTTGCCACGATTTTACCTGCTCCGAACGGTTCGGTTCCTTGTGTCTCCACCCTCCTCCTCCTCCTACTCCTCCTACTCCTCCTCCTCCTCCTCCTCCTCGCTTACTGAGCCTTTCCGCTGGTTTACTTAACATAGGACCAGAATCTCTATGGATTTTTCGCCACATTTCTAGAGAGAGTTTCGTTGTGGAAACAATTAAATGCATCTCGCATTGAAATCCGCACCAAATTTAGAGCCACAGTAAAACTTCGCCAATCTTGAAGATTTCGCGCTCGTCTAAATTATACGTGCCTTTTTCGGTGCTCCTGCAGTAGCTTTCTGTCGTTTTTTGTGTACCCATGAGGGATCAGTTCCGTCTGATATTAATTTATTTGGTATGAATCTCTCGAGTGCTGTTGATACTATTTCTTTGAACTTAAGCCACATATGGTCTTCACTTACATAGTTTGGAAGGATTGGAGACTGTCTCTTAGAAAGACGTCAACCGAAGTTTTAGTTGCTTTTATAAATATATATATTTCGCGTTTAGTTTTGGTGAATTTCTTTGTTACGGAATTGAGCCTCGCTACGACTGTGTTCACTAATGCCTGTATCCGTCGTGATGCTCAGGGTTATTTGTGGCTAAGAGGTCAAGTGTGTTTTCGTAACCATTTACAATTTGAATGGCCTCGTGAACTAATTGTTCAAAATAATTTTATAAAAAGCATTTAGAACAATTATGGAAGTTGTTTTCTATCTACAGTAGGGTCTGAAAATGTATTTTTGTCGACATATGGAAGGTAGATTGAAGTCACTGCCAACTATAATTGTATGAGTAGGGTACCTACTTGCGATGAGACTCAAGTTTTCTTTGAAATGTTCAGCAACTGTTTCATCTGAGACCGGGGATTGGTAAAAGGAGCCAGTTATTAAATCATTCCGGCTGTCGAATATAACCTCTTTCCATACTAAGTCACAGGAACTAACTGCTTCAATGTCGCTTGTGAGCTAGAACACACGTTACATTATTTTTCCTTAAGTTGTGCTTCTTGTTTCTGTTATAGTGGAGATCATTACAATTACGGTTTTTCCCTCCAAAACCTATGATGCTTACTCTGTGACCCTGTAAATACCACAGCTAAACAAGGTAGAACAACAACGTGCGGTACAAGCATAGCATTCTGTATTACTTCATTTCCTTATTTCTAACATTTTAAAATTGTACGTCGACTTTAGATGACATGTCAATCATAGATGTTCTTATCTCTGTTTATGAACGTACTTTCAATCATGTTTTGAACATTGTCCCGCTACGCATTATTAACTAATGTTTCGCCGCAAGGGATATCGGATTTTAGAGTAAATTAATATGAAGTACGTCGTCCTTCTTTTCAAACATTCACATACCCATTTCTTCTTTCCTTATTGCCTTTGGGCATGCAGTTGTAGCATTTAAAGTAGGCACAAATGCAGCGATAAAAAAGAAAATGGTTAGCGAACATTCGCATTCTGTTTACAGCGTTCCTTTCTTGTTGCTCCCATGCCGATGGACTGTTTCTATCGCAATCAGTAAGCGTGAAAGGAAGCTACCGTACAGATAGAGGGATATATATTTATACTTGGCAGAACTAATTACATACTGACATAATCGTCGGAATTGCTTTCGTTTCCCAAAAGATACAAATATTTCGATTTCGGAAAAAAAAGCTCTGTATTCGGCCAAGATGTCGAAGAAGAAGGTCCCTTACGTACTGGTTGTATCGAGTAAGATGTGGAGACGGCGGTTTGAAGGCGGACGGAAGAAGTACGAGGAAGGACGTCCCTTACCTGAGGGATCGCTACCTGGCGAAGGGGCAAGTGTGGCAAATGTCCGGCGTGGCAGATGTCCGGTGTAGCAATGTCCGGCATTCGGGGAGAGGCAGGGGGTCATAAATCGATAAAGTTTGCCCCTGAATGTATGCAAACCTCACGAACAAACTGGCCCAGAACAGGCATTACCCTATTGCTATCGAAGATTTCCAATACAAAGCCATGAAACTTTTTTAGTTATGTCAAAACAACAGAACAGAAGCTTAAATCAGTAATCTCGCAACGTTTCCTGGAATGAGGCATCACATGAACACCAGTCTTTCGGCGGTACAGCATTGTGCCAATCACCATGGCGTAATCAACATACCATAACTATTCAATGTACACTCCTGTCAAACACTCTCAAGTCTCAACTGAAACCGATGAAGACATGTATTTGGAATGGTACGGAAATCCTGCTTCTACATTCTCTAATATTTCAGAGATTTTCGACTGCTGATAAAACCAGCAGTGATGTTTCGTCTTAATATTAATCAGGTAGCTTTATTCATTGAATTCCAACTTGGCCTAGAAACAGTTTATTGTAAATTGTGGTGGTCATTTAATATTTTATAATAGGTTAATTTCGATTTATTGTGTACTTATCTCAGTTTCACTGCTATCATTTCAGGAGGGGAAACACAGTTTCGCACGTTGGTGCCTTCGCGTTGAAAATGAGGTAAAATTAAAAATAATTTGTCAAACGTAATTTTTAATGTCCTGAAAAAATTAACATGCTTTATTTCGTCCTCTTGTAATTTTTCGTATAGCGTACGGAAGGCACCAAATTTAAATTGTTCTTGTAACACACTATGCACCCAACACTTAGTACATCGACGAGGTTTCTTTTTATAAAAATAATAGTGTATCAAACGTAATTTTTAATGCCCTGAAATAATTAAGATGCTTTATTTCGTCCTCTTGTAATTTTCGTATAGCGTACGGAAGGCACCAGATTTAAATTGTTCTTGTAACACATTATGCGCCCAACACTTCATACATCGACGAGGTATCTTTTTATAAAAATAATAGTGTGTCAAACGTAATTTTTAATGTCCTGAAATAATTAGTTGGTTGGTTTGTTTAGGGAAGGAGACCAGACAGCGAGGTCATCGGTCTCATTGGATTAGGGAAGGGCGGGGAAGGAAGTCGGCCGTGCCCTTTCAAAGGGACCATCCCGGTATTTGCCTGGAGCGATTTAGGGAAATCACGGAAAACCTAAATCAGGATGGCCGGACCCGGGATTGAACCGTCCTCCTCCCGAATGCGAGTCCAGTGTGCTAGCCACTGCGCCACCTCGCTCGGTCTGAAATAATTAACATGCTTTATTTCGTCCTCTTGTATTTTTCGTATAGCGTACGGAAGGCACCATATTTAAATTGTTCTTGTAACACTGTACGCACCCAACACCTCCTACGTCGACGAGGTTTCTTTTTATATAAATAACAGAGTGTAACGAGAGTGATAACATCCATATTATCCAGCCTGCCGCTCCCTTGCAAAGAGCTCGACTGCAGTTCTTGCGGCGCGCCTGCCGTCCCCGTGGACATGGCTGCTCTTTTTTTTACCTGCCGGCAGAAACACCGCCCCGGCAAAAATTTTTGTCGCGGACGAGCGCCCACGCTCGGTGATTGCTGCCGCCGCTGGTGCGCTTAAAGCTGTCGCTATCAGCCAGCAGGGGCCGCGCGCTGCCCCGCCAGCCCGCCAGCCAGCCAGCACCTGTTGCTTGCCCCCCCTCCCACAGCTCTGCACAGCCGTGCTGACTGCCCCCCTGACGCGGCACCAGGAGTCACTGCAGAAGAGGCCAATTCATCCGCACTCGCCCCAACTGCGGCCACCGCCTTCTCAGTGGTAATACAGCCAGCTTCAGGGGGGAGGCGAGGCGTGGGCTCATCAGAATCTCAGTCAGCGAAGCTATGTCTCAAGAGGCCTACCATTCAAACTGATGCTAAAACAAAAATGAAACGCTAACATCTGCCTTGTTGGGTGTTGCCGTCCACCCCCTAGGCCTGATGTGATTTTCCACTCAAAAGTTGGTGCGGTAATGATGGCAGCTGCAATCAGATATCCAACAAGAGTTTTTCTTCAGTAATACACTGAAACGCCAAAGAAACTGATATAAGCGTGCGTATTCAAATACAGAGATATGTGAACAGACAGAAAACGGCGCTGCGTTCGGCAGTGCCTATACAGGTTTGTCCATTGATCGTGACCGGGCCAAATATCTCACGAAATAAGCGTCAATCGAAAAAACTACGAAGAACGAAACTTGTATAGCTTGAAGGGGGAAACCAGATGGCGCTATGGTTGGCCCGCTAGATGGCACTGCCACAGGTCAAACGGATATCAACTGCGTTTTTTAAAATAGGAACACCCATTTTTTATTACATATTCGCGTAGTACGTAAAGAAATATGAATGTTTTAGTTGGACCACTTTTTTCGCTTTGTGATAGATGGCGCTGCAATAGTCACAAACAAATGGCTCACAGTTTTAGACGAACAGTTGGTAACAGGTAGGTTTTTTAAAATTAAAATACAGAACGTAGGTACGTTTGAACAATTTATTTCGATTGTTCCAATGTGACACATGTACCATTGTGAACTTATAATTTCTGAGAACGCATGCTGTTACAGCGTGATTACCTGTAAACACCACATTAATGCAATAAATGCTCAAAATGATGTCCGCCAACCTCAATGCATTTGGCAATATGTGTAACGACATTCCTCTCAACAGCGACTGGTTCGCCTTCCGTAATGTTCGCACATGCATTGACAATGCGCTGACGCTTGTTGGTAGGCGTTGCCGGCGGATCACGATAGCAAATAGCAAATATCCTTCAACTTTCCCCACAGAAAGGAATACGGGGACGTCAGATCTGGTGAATGTGAGCGCCATTGTATGGTGCTTCGGCGACCAATCCGCCTGTCATGAAGTATGCTATTCAATAACGCTTCAACCGCACACGAGCTATGTGCCGGACGTCCATCATATTGGAAGTGCATCGCCATTCTGTCATGCAGCGAAACATATTGTAGTAACATCCGTAGAACGTTACATAGGAAATCAGCATACATTGCACCATTTAGATTGCCATCGATAAAATGGGGGTCAATTATCCTTCTTCCCATAATGCCGCACCATACATTAACCCTCCAAGGTCGCTGATGTTCCTCTTGTCGCAGCCATCGTGGATTTTCCGTTGCCCAATAGTGCATATTATGCCGGTTTACGTTACCGCTGTTGGTGAATGACGCTTCGTCCCTAAATAGAACGCGTGCAAAAAATCTGTCATCGTCCCGTAATTTTTCTTGTGCCCAGTGGCAGAACTGTACACGACGTTCAAATTCCTCGCCTTGCAATTCCTGGTGCATAGAACTATGGTACGGCTGCAATCGATGTTGGTGTAGCATTCTCAACACCGACGTTTTTGAGATTCCCGATGCTCGCGCAATTTGTCTGCTACTGATGTGCGGATTAGCCACGACAGCAGCTAAAACGCCTGCTTGGGCATCATCATTTGTTGCAGGTCGTGGTTGACGTTTCACATGTGGCTGAACACTTCCTGTTTCCTTAAATAACGTAACTATCCGGCGAACGGTCCGGACACTTGGATGATGTCGTCCAGGATACCGAGTAGCATACATAGCACACGCCCGTTGGGCATTTTGATCACGATAGCCATACATCAACACGATATCGGCCTTTTTCGCAATTGGTAAACGGTCCATTTTAACACGGATAATGTATTACTAAGCAAATACCGTCCGCACTGGCGGAATGTTACGTGATACCACGTACTTATACGTTTGTGACTATTACAGCGCCATCTATCACAAAGTGAAAAAAGTGTTCCAACTAAAACATTCATATTCCTTTACGTACTACACGAATATGTAATAAAAACGGGGGTTCCTATTTTTAAAAACGCAGTTCATATCCGTTTGAACTATGGCAGCGCCATTTAGCAGGCCAGCCATAGCACCAGCTGGTATCCCCCTTCAAGCTAGGCGAGTTTGGTTCTTTCTAGTTTTTTCGTTTGATGCGTATTTCGTGAGGTATTTGGCCCAGTCACTATCAATGGGTCACGCTGTATAAGACAACAAGTGTCTGGCGCAGTTGTTAGATCGGTTACTGCTCCTACAATGACAGGTTATCGAGATTTAATTGAGTTTGAACGTAGTGTTACAGTCGGCACAGGAGCGATGAGACACAGTATCTTAGAAGTAGCGATGAAGTGGGGATTTTCCCGCACGACAATTTGACGAGTGTACCGTGAATATCAGAAATACGGCAAAACATCAAATCTCCGACATCGCTGCGGCCGGAAAAAGATCCTGCAAGAACGGGACTATGACGATTGAAGAGAATCGTTCGATGTGATAGAAGTGCAACCCTTCCTCAAGCTGCTGGGCCATCAACAAGTGTCAGCGTGCGAACCATTCAACGAAACATCATCGATATGGGCTTTCTGAGCTCTCGATGACTGGGCAACACAAAGCTTTACGCCTCGCCTGTGCTCAACACCGACATTGGACTGTTGATGACAGGAAACATGTTGCCTGATTGGATGGGTCTCGTTCAAAATTGCATCGAGCGGATGGACGTGTACGGGTATGGATACAGCCTCATGGATCCATGGACCCTGCATGTCAGCAGGGGACTGTTGAAGCTGGTGGAGGCTCTGTAATGGTGTGGGGCGTGTGTAGTTGGTATGATATGGGACCCCTGATACGAGGCGTGTTTTTTAAGTAAGCACCGTTTTGAAATTAAAAAAAGACGTGCTAAGATATCTCAGTAATTTTATTTTTACATGAAAGCCTGTACCTTAATCTACTTTTCTACATAATTTCCGTTAATATTGAGGCACTTGCCATAACGTTGTACCAGTTATTGAATACCCTCCTCATAGAAGTCTGCCGCTTGTCTTGTTAACCACTGCATCACCACTGTTTTGACTTCGTCATCGTCTTGAAGACGCTGACCGCCCAGGTGTTTCTTCAAGTGCAGGAACAGATGGTAGTCACTGGGCGCAATATCGGGGCTGTACGGAGGATGATCTAGAGTGTCCCATCGAAAAGATGTGATGAGATCTTTGGTCTGATTCGCCACATACGGACAGGCATTGTCTTGCAGCAAAACGATGCCCTTGCTCAACTTCCATGGACTACTGCTTTGATTCTGGTGTCACGTAGGCCACCCATGTTTCATCACCCGTAAAAATTTGGCTTAAGAAATCAGCACCGTCGTTGTGGTACCGCTCAAGGAAAGTCAATGCACTGTCTAAACATTTGGTTTTGTGCACATCCGTCAACATTTTCGGTACCCAACGTGGGAACAATTTTCGGTAATTCAAGTCCTCGGTCACAATGCCATACAAAACACTACGAGAAACATTAGGAAAGTCATCTCGGAAGGAGGAAATCGTGAAGCGTCTGTTTTCTCTCACCTTTTTGTCCACTTCCTGCACCGAACTTTCACTAACGACCGAAGGATGCCCACTCCATTGATCATCATGCACTGTGCACTGAATTGGTAGCTTCAGATTTAACAGTGTTACAGGAGTGTATATACATTTTGGATGAAAGATGCAGGCCGCTGTCGGCAGGGACGAACTGAAGCAGCCCGCTGAAAAAATCTTTTAGAAATGAGTGAACTATAGAATGTGCTGACATCACATACCCCTACCGCTCAACGCAAACCCCTCCCCATCATTCCGTATTGGAAATGGTTTTCATAATTGACCAGATTGGGTGATATTTTGTCATTTAGGCTATGAATGGTAGAATATTCAGCAATTTTTTAAAGAAAGGCAACTATCGCCATTTGAGCGATATTTTTATTGAAGAGTGTGGTTTTTGGACGACACAGACAAATCAAAGTGTATTTCTACGCACTGATTTTAATTTAATGCTATTTGTAATGTTATTTACCCTTCCGATGCCTTGTGAACTAATGAAATATTGCAATCCCAAAAGTTTGCCAATCTCCAAATGACAGTTAAGGCAAATACAGTGATGGTACCTTCGAAAGAGCATGGCCGCTTTGCTTCTACAACCTTCCCTAATCAAAGGTTGTGCTCTGCCTCTAATGACCTCGCTGTCGACGGGACGTTAAGCACTAATCTCCTCCTCCTCCTACAAATAATGGCTCTAGTGACAACATTAAACTGCAGTAGATAGGTAATTACGTTATTACAATAGTGTGTACATACACACAACAGAAAAAGTTTTGCATCGCCTCGGTTCCGAGAGTTCCGGAACCTGTACAGGAAATTGGAATAGAGATCAACACAAACATCATTTCTAGCCTATTTATTGCTCATGAAAACCACACATCGCATGTTGTACCACCATACAGCGAGACCTTCAGGGGTGGTGGTTCAGATTGCTGTACCCAGTAGCACGTCCTCTTGCACTGATGCGTGCCTGTATTCGTCGTGGCAGACTATCCACGAGTTCATCAAGGCACTGTTGGCCCAGATTGTCCCACTCCTCAACGGCGATTAGGGGTAGATGCCTTAGAGTGGTTGGTGGGTCACATCGTCCATAAACAGCCCTTTACCATCCTGCCCAGGCATGTTCGATAGGGCTCATGTCTGGAGATCATGGTGGCCTCTCTAGTCGAGCGATGTCGTTATCCTGAAGGAAGTCATTAAGAAGATATGCACGATGGAGGCGCGAATTGTCGTCCATGAAGACGAATGCCTCGCCAATATGCTGCCGATATGGATGCACTATCGCTCGCAGTATGGAATTCACGTACCGTACAGCCGTTACGGCGCCTTCCATGACCACCAGCGTTGTACGTCGGTCCCACATAATGCCACCCCAAAACAGCAGGGAACCTCCACCTTGCTGCACTCGCTGGTTGGTCTATCTAAGCCCTTCAGTCTGACCCGGTTACCTCCAAACACGTCTCCGACGATTGTGTGGTTGGAGGCATGTGCGACAGACACCGGTGCAGAGAACGTGATGCCAATCCTGAGCGGTCAATTAGGCATGTTGTTGGGCCCATCTGTACCGCGCTGCTTGGTGTCGTGGTTGCAAAGATTGACCTCGCCATGGACGTCGGGAGTGAATTTGCACATCTTGCAGCCTATTGCGCACAGTTTGAGTCGTAACACGACGACCTGTGGCTGCACGAAATGCATTATCCAACATGGCGGCGTTGCTGTCTGGGTTCCTCCGCGCCATAATTCGTCGGTGGCGGTCATCCACTGCAGTAGTAGCCCTTGGGCGGCCTGAGCGAGGCATATGTCGATGACAGTTCCTGTCTCTCTGTATCTCCTCCATGTCCGGACACCATCAGTTTGGTTCACTCTGAGACGCCTGGACACTTCCCTTGTTGAGAGCCCTTCCTGGCACAAAGTACCAAAGCGGACGCGATCGAACCGCGGTATTGACCGTCTAGGCATGCTGAACTACATACAACACGAGCCGTGTACCTCCTTCCTGGTGGAATGACTGATCGCCTGTCGGAATGACTGATCGGCTGACGGAACTCCTCCTAATAGGCGCCGCTCATGCTTGGTTGTTTACATCTTTGGGCGTGTTTGCTGACATCTCTGAACAGTCAAAGGGACTGTGGTTCAAATGGCTCTGAGCACTATGGGACTTAACTTCTGAGGTTATCAGTCCCCTAGAACTTAGAACTACTTAAACCTAACTAACCTAAGGACATCACACACATCCATGCCCGAGGCAGGATTCGAACCTGCGACCGTAGCGGTAGCGCGGTTCCGGACTGAAGCGCCTAGAACCGCTCGGCCTCAAAGGGACTGTGTCTGTGGTACAATATCCACAGTCAACATCTATCTTTGTGATACAATATCCACAGTCAACGTCTATCTTCAGGAGGTTTGGGAACAGGGTTGATGCAAAACTTTTTTTGATTTGTGTATTTTTAAATTACCTTAAGGCTAGCGGACGATTCAGAATGATTTTCCTCTTCTTTCTTGTTGCAAACCAACCCACTATCACAACAGCACACAACACAGAAACAACAGTCCGTAGCACTTACATTAAATTCAACTGCAAGTAAAGAAACTGAACTAAACGACAACTGAGCTCAAACAAGGCTTTGGCTAAAATAGACATAGGTCAGGCTGACAGTGATATGGGGGTATGGACAGTTTAAATCTACCATTGGCCTTGCTGACGTAATGAACACCGAAGCTGTGACGAGACTCTAGGCTCGGTTCTAGGCGCTACAGTCTGGAACCGCGCGACCGCTACGGCTCAGGTTCGAATCCTGCCTCGGGCATGGATGTGTGTGATGTCCTTAGGTTAGTTAGGTTTAAGTAGTTCTAAGTTCTAGGGGACTGATGACCTCAGAAGTTAAGTCCCATAGTGCTCAGAGCCATTCGAAGCTATGATAATCGCCGGACTCCTCCGGAAGTGGCATCCCACTACAGTTGTTGATGTCTGAGCGAGGAATATGCGACGGGGCGAAGGCGTTCCGGAGTTTTATGACTTCGAAATCTTAGTTGTTTTACTTTGTTCTATTGTGACACTATGTAGTAGGGTAATTGGGTGCTTATTTACTTTTGAAGGATTTGTACTTGCATGTAAATGGATAATTGAGACGAACATGTTGTTATTTAAGTTTTCTTTTTGCCAAATACCGGCATTCGCCTTGGGGCTGAGGGAAAATCCTCTCGGTCGTAAAAATCCCAGCTGGGTTTGTTTATGTAGAGAGTTTCTTCTGCAGAAGATGAAAAACTTGAAACTTTAGTCGATGTAGCGAATTTTGTTCCTTCTGTAGGAATCGATTGAAGTACTATAGATCAGTAAGTTCTTCTTTCTATACCAGGTTGCTACATCATTCCAAATCATAGTACGTGTTCTTGGTCTATTGGCAATCTTACTGATTTCTCCGTTTTCCAGAGGACTCTTTTGGTATGAGTTCGATAATGCTTCGAGAATAATGTAGGGAGAAAACACATATTTGAATTTCGGAAAGTTAAACGTTTTAGGATAATGCTGCATGAGTGATTTTGTAAGTCCGTAGCAACGTAGTCTGTTGAGTCCAAAGCTGCTGATTTTTTTCTTTTACTTTGTCTAGCAGAACAGCTTCGTAGAAGGAGTTTGTTGGGAAGTCATAACGGAGATCTCCAGCTATTCGAAGCATCCTCCGATCAGCAGCTAGAATTTTTTTCGTATGGTCAGATGACATAATGGAATATATATCCCGAGAATGCGGCCGACAAATATTTCGTATGTGAGAAGGGCAACTGGTTATTTCACTCCACGAGTTCGATATGTCATAAGACGTACTGGGAGTTAGCTCGGCTTTCAGCTTGTTTAATCTTTTACATGTGTTTTCCTGTCAGTTCGGAAGTTCATCTTGACAGATTCATAGAAATTTGGAAATTTGTGGTAAGTTGCTATGGAACCAAACTGCTGAGGTCATAGGCCCCTAGGCTTACACATTACTTAATCTAACTTACGCTAAGGACAACACACACACCCATGCCCGAGGGAGGATTCGAACCTCCGGCGGGAAGATTCATAGATATTTAATATTTGGTTGTGGAATAATTTCTTGCCCCCAGTGCTGAGTTTGTTGGATTTATGTTGTTGGTGATTAGTATTATTTGCGAAATATGAAATATGTGAAGTGAAACCAGAGAATATTTTGAATTTCAAGAAGTGGTGGTCAATGATTTATAAAAGAAATTGTATATGAGAATACATTTATCGAAGTCAGTACCACGAGACGTGATAGCACATTACGACATCAGCACAACGATGCAGTTACCGTACAGCAGCCACCTCTGTGGGTGTATAATAACACCACGTATTATTGATGGTATCTCGAAACACAAACTCCGCCTTTCTCAGCCAGGGCGTACTTCAAATTCTATTTTTCCACCTAACTGTGCACATTCCATGGAGAGAATTCCAGTAAAAGCATCAACAATAAACGGCATTCCCATATTACTCACTTACATACCTAAAATATCAAGAATTGTACCATGAAATTACCCGTTGACCGACAAGTGAAGTTGTGAATCCAATATAGCAAGATTACTACAGAAATTCGAAATGGTGTACTGCAGGGCTTCCCAACCTTCTCAGCTGGCGGACCCCTTTTTCAGTCGAAAATTCATGGCGGACCCCTACTCAGTAAAGAGCACAGTAACTTTAAATTTCAGAGCTAAACCCATGGGAACTGAAAGGTTCTTAATGCAAGTGCCATGTTCCCAATGACCCCCCTCCCCCCCCCCCCCCCCCCCCCCCCCCCCCCCCCGCCGAAGTATCAATAGTCTTTGCCTTAGAGATGAATGAAAACAACTTGAAATTAACGATCCAATTTGAATCCCTACTGTATCCAGACACTTACTAGTGGATTTACTCCCTTTGTTCAACACACTATAGCCTGATTAAAATTACTTGATAATTGACATTTCACACGTTGGAGCTGCCTTCCTCCAAGAGCAATCAACGCCACGTCCAAACTGTTCGCTGTTGACAAGCTGCCGCTTGTGGTCTGTTCACTTCCACTGTTTGGCTACTATTGTGTAAGGAGCATGCATATTTCGTAACAGTCGTGTGTGTGTGTGTGTGTGTGTGTGTGTGTGTGTGTGCGTGTGTCGTTTTTCGTGAAATCCGAAGAAAAATGTTCAAATGTATGTAAAGTCTATGGGACTTCACTGCTGAGGTCATCAGTCCCTAGTCTTACACATTATTAACCTATAATGACAACACACACACACACACACACATGCCCGAGGGAGGACTCGAACTTCCGGCGGGAGCGGCCGCGCAATCCACGGCGACACAGCGCCTTTGACTGCGCGGCCATTCCGCGCAGCTGTGAAGGAAAGAGGCAAACCCACGATTCGGGATATAAACACATCACGAAAGAAAAGAGGCCGAGGAATTACCTTTATAGGACTATTGTGACATCTGTTGTGCAATGTGTGGGAATAAATTCACCCAGTTTACAGGCGTTTCCAAAACCGGATTTCGTAAGCCGATGTCCCAGTTCCGCTTTTGATTCGTCAGGTAAACACTTCAAAATCGATTCTGGAAATCTGCTTTTATAATGCCATTTTCCAGTTCCACAACCGATTTTCGTGCCCATGTAAACAGCTCGGAAAGTTTAGTTATTTTTACGTCTTTGCGTATCTACTGAACGGCAGCCGTCAGTCCATAGCCGGCTGCTAGCAGGCGGCGTTGCAACAGTGTCCTGTCAGTTGGTAGCTGGCTACTGGCAGGCGGCGTGGCAACAGTTTAGCCACAGCTGACAACTTGAGTTACTACTTGGACACTATATCGTGGCAGTCAGCCTCGACTGTAAACAAATTAGGAAAACAAACAAACACACTCTCTTATTTCTATATAAGACAAAGCATTTCACAGAACGTAAGACGTCTTTTCTCAGAGGAAACAATTCCTGCAGAGGAGGCTTACCTTTTACAAGGTGGCACGTGAAAAGTTCTCATTTGTTTACGCTCGCAGCCAGTTGCCACAATATAGTGTCAGAGTAATAGCAAGTAATTGTAATTGAAGTACAGGCAGGACATATTTTTAACTGAGAGGACGGAATATATTATAAAAGAAAGAAATTAGCTTTAGAGATCATTTTAATTTTCGTAACGAAAGTATCAATGCCAACAGAATTCAATTAATAATTATTTTGTAAATGGTAGAAGACAGAAACAAGATTCCTACAGAGTTATAGTTCAGGTACGTTCACTGAGCATCTACGAAGAAAAATGGCTTCTTCTTTATTATAGATGAATCTGTAGGAATAATAATGGAATCCTAATGTGATGGTTGAGGGTGCTTCTGCTGACACAATTTTGAGAAGTTGAGTTCATTTCTTAACAACTGGAGACGGATGTCTGGTTCTGCATCTAGACAGCCTCGGTACTTAGTTTTGTGGGCAGCATAGATCGAGAATCCAGATTCAGACACGTATGTTGTGGCAAACGGAAGAAGTACACGTTTTGCCTTTTCAACAAGGGGGTAGTATTTCTTGTTATCCAAACGGATCCAAAAGTGTGAGTGACAGTCAATGTCAAAACGATTTCAAGGTAGGGTCTGTGGCAATTTCTATCAACAACTCATATTCATTTGATGATAGAATGTTCGGCTTTTTGGATACAGTGAATGTGTTGACCACCCATTCGTATTTCTGCAGCTTCTCATCTTCAGCTGTTGGGAAATAATACTCCAACAATGACATCAAGCTTCGGAGATGTTCCAGGATTTGATGAAACAAATTCTTCCCAAGCGCCATTGTTTTGTTTTTCAAAAACTCCTTGAGAAGAGGAAAACACTTGACCTCCCCCTCCTCGACACTCTTTGCCCAAAAATTGATTTTCCTCTTGAATGCTCGAACTTTGTCGATAGCAGTGACCTTTGTTTCACTTTGACCTTGGAGTGAAATATTCATTTCGTTCATTTTGGAGAAAATATCTGACAAATGGGCAAGTATACACTGCCAATTTTCGTCATTAATAAGGTCTGCTAATTTGGTGTCATGCTCCAAAAGGAAAGCTAAGACTTTCAATCTTAATTCGTACAACTGAGAGAGTGCATTCCCACGTGAGAGCCACCTCACTTCTGTGTGGAGAAGCAGGGAACGATGAAGGCTTCCCATATCTTCACACAGTATTGTGAAAAGTCTTGACTTCAACGGCCTTGATTTTATGTAGTTAATATTTTGAATGGATTCGTCTAAAACTTTCTTGAACGAAACAGGCATTCGTTTCGTAGCTAAAGCGTATCTGTGGAGAGCACAATGACTACTGCTGCAATTCTTGGCGTTTTCTTGTATCTTCGTTATTGCTCCGACTATAGGACCCGTCATAGCCTTTGCACCATCTGTGCACACATCTATGCAATTAGATCATGAAATTAAAAAAATCATCCAATACACGGAATATTTCATCACCTGTTGTGTTGGCAGGTAGTGGTCCTCCTCAAAACATCCAGAATATTCATAACGGACAAAAGCCAATAAAATCGGTAATCCTGCAACATCAGTGGATTCATCTATCTGCAGAGAAAATGAATTGTGTTTGATGCTAGAAACAAATCTTTCACATAATTAGACATGTCAACAATGCGTCTCTTGACATTATTGTTTGATAATGGTACCGAAGATACAAGCTTTACTGCCTTTTCGTCTAACATGCAAGAAAAAATATTTACACACGGCTTTACGAGATTTTCTGCAATGGTATGAGCTTTGCCTGTTTTTGCCACTTGATAACTAACCAAGAAAGAAGCTTTTAATGAATTTTCACTAATTGTTTTTGCATGAGTTTTCATGCAGTGCTGAGAAGTAGCTAGTTCACCACTCTTCCTTTTGAAAAAAATCGATGTCTTTAGCCTGGAAATCCAGGCGAGTACCTTCAAAATGACGGCGCAATTTAACTGGAACCATTGAACTGTTTGGAAGGACTCGCGCACACATTACACACTGAGTTTTACCCTCCTTTGTCTCCATGAAGCCTATTTCTAAATAGCTTTCGTTGTACTTACGCTTCTTGGTTATTCCACTTCCACAGGATATTGCAACCAATGGAGTACTTGCAGCGTTTCCACATAATAAATCCGGCTGTGGAGCTTTTTGTGATTGTTCTTCCTTTGGTCGTCCTCCCTCCTCATTCATTTCAACTGGAAACATTCCTTGTTGTGAAGGCAATGGAGAAACTGCACCCCTTCTTCGATGATCCTGACTTCAGCCACCGATCGATGTTAGAAGTAATAAACTGGGAAAAAATCGACTTATAAAATAGGTAGTGCACTGACAAAGCTAGTTTAACATTTAACGATGCCTGGGGCCGCTCTGTGATTGGTCGACAAAGCTCGCTCCGCGCATGTGTAAAAGGTTTCAGCGCATCTAGCGCCGTGAGCCGGCGCACAAACGATCCCCGTATTGTTGCGAAGCAGTCGATCAGAGAAGCCGCATTCTCCAGCACTAAACTATGTATGTGTTCTCACTTAGGAACCGCAAAGGCTGCTTGGGAATACGACCTGAAGTAAAAGTACACGTTTTTCACACGAAAAGAAAAATAGTGATGAATTCGATTTTCACATTATTATTCAATAATGTTACTCATTATTTTACACGATTTGGTGAAAGATGGCCGCAGACCACCTAGAAAGAGCCAGCGGACCCCTAAGGTCCGCGGACCACACGTTGGGAAGCCCTGGTGTACTGCATTCCTCCCTTCACGATTATTTTCTTATTAAGTATTAATTGAAAACCAATTTTTTACTTTGTCTAACGCTCATGATCCTTTCACATTCTTAAACTATATGCATGTCCTCAAAGTAATAAATGAATCATAATATTTTCACCAAGAAAATGATAAAACGTAAAAATCTAGTTTGGTTCATGCAAGACAGATTTCAGTCCAACACCAAAAACAAAACTTTTTTCTGTGAAACACTTCAAATTCGTTCAAACTCTGAGAGGACTTGCGTATTCGATCAATAAACAACAGCGATATTTTCCCGTCAGCTTTCAACTGATACTGTAGTGTCATAATGTTTCCTTTTTTTCCGGTTTTAACATAACTCGGTTTAATGGACTGAAGCCCCTTCTGCATGGAGCAATTCCTTTCTGGAAGAGCGATCACTGCGTGGTTCGTAGCAGTTGCGGCCGATGGTATCTGAAATCGCATTATTTATGTGACACGCTTATAAGGAAGAATTTTTTTTATCTCGGCGCCTGGAATTCGTTTAAGATGTAGACACTCCTAGAATTCATGGGGTATGAAAGTCACAACATTCTATTTTTTACTTACTTACTTACTCCTCCCCTCTACAGCCCTTGAAGGGCCTTGGCCTGCATCACAATATCCTGCCATTCTATCAGATCCATGGCTTTCTGTCTCCATCCTCTTGACACCCAGCTTTTTCATGTCTTCTTCAACTCCATCCACCCATCTCTTCCTGGGGCGTCCCCTGCGCCGTCGGCCTCCAGCCTTGCCATCAAAAATCATTCTACTTTTTGGATTCAATTTACGATCCTGCGAAAAGTTGGAGATATATCTATGAGAGGAAAATATGTCTGGCAAGGAGCATGCTACGATTTATCGACTATCTAGAAAAACTATTATCGTCACACAATTAACTACATTTTTAGAAGAACTGTAATACATTCGTCACATAAAACACTGGAAATAAGGGACAAATTATACGTAATAAATACTCTTATTCTTATCTCACTTGTATTGAAAAATTGCCCTCCGGTTTTTTTATTGATGCAAACATGTCAGTCACCCACTGACTGAAGTCTGCAACATCTATCAAGAAATCAATTTCAGTGGAAAACATCGCCAAAGCTGACAGTCTTCCCTCGCTCACAGAGATGCGTAAGAATTATTTTATTCTTTCCAAAGCTGAAAAGCACGTTTCTGCTTCGACCGAAGTCATGCGAATTGCGAGAATTAGCTTCAACAGTCTAGCGCCCTAAACGTCTTCCCTAGGAGACTCGTTTTTAGAAATTCCATTAGACTGACAGTGATATAAATTATTGTACGAGGAAGGTAGGAAATGTTTTATGACTTAGTTTAGTTTATCCAAAAATGTTTACACTGAACAAACTTCCTTTAAGACATCTTTGGGAAATTTAGGACAGTACGAACGAATCCCTATTTACGATTGACAAAAATATGAAATGCGGTTATGCTGATAAGAAAACATTTCCTCCGAATTTCAACCATCAAAACAAATTTGTGAATGAAGCAAAATTATGGTTGCTGTTGAAATATCCAATTTTGTTAAAATTGTTGGTGGTACAGTGGCGCACCTTGGGGGCTTGGATATCAATTTAACGTTTCGGGAGGAGAGAAAGCTAACTGAAGTGTCCTCCGTAGAGTGGTGACACCTAATGGGGCGTTTGGAACTGCTTCTAGTCAGGGAGGTTGCACGCCGGCTGCAACACCATGTGATGTTGCTGGCGAGCATTATACCAGATGCTACGGACTCACGCCTGCTCGAAGTAAAATGGGGCCGCGCTGTCTGCCAGGGAGTTGGCATAGGAGTGCAAATGCCCAGAGTTTGCTTCGAACCGGGCAGCGTTTTTGGGTCCGTTATGAGGCAACAGGACACAGGACGACCAAAAGTGCTTGACCATGAGATATTAGGTTGACGCATAAGTACGTGCCGTTTTTGTTTTCCGTGTTGGTTTGCCGTTTATTAATCAATTGTCATATTTCACTGCTGCTGTTTCAGTTCACATTTTGTCATTTGGACATAGTGAATAGAGCTGTGCTAGAAAATGGTGTCTTGCATTTCCGATAGAGGGTTGACAGCACTGAAGGCAGCCAGAAAAATTTGCGCCGTGTGGAGATAATGTAATTGGGCAGAGCACGACAAGAAAATGGTTTTCTCCTGGATCGTTTTGACATTAGTGACTCTCTACGATCTGGAAGACCTACGGGGTTTGATGCAGATTGTTTAAACGCATTAATCCACAATGATCTACGTCAGCGTGTCCGAGAACTGGCAAATGAGGATGAACTGTGATCATTCCACCATCGTGCGACATTTCCCTGCAGTAGGGAAGGTTCAAATACCGAGTATGTGGGTACTGCATGCTCTAAGCCAAAATCACAAAACTTAGCGCGTGGTCGTGTGCGCATCTCTGCTTACTCTTCATCAATTGGATAGTGAGGAACACCGACTATTCCTATCCTGTACCGTTACTGATGACGAGAAATGATGTCTTTATGCTGCCGTAAGAAAAAGAACGTAATGGCTGAGCGGAAGCAAAATAGCAACTTCCCGTACAATGACCTGCACGCATCCACAAAAGATAATGTTATGCATCTGGTGGAACAGCGACGGTGTGGTGAACTACGAACTGCTTTCCCGAGGTGTAACCATCAGTGCTGACATTTATTCTCAACAACTGAGACGTCCTGCAGACTCAGTCGAGGATGTTTGCATGAAGTGATGCTTCTCCGCGACAACGCCCGCCCGCATTCTGCTAGACTGACAAGAACCACTATTCAGGAGCTGGGTTGGGAAGTTATTCCGCACCCACATCACTGACCTGATTTTGCGCCCTCAAAAATGGTTCAAATGGCTCTGAGCACTATGGGACTTAACATCTTAGGTCATCAGTCCCCTAGAACTTACAACTAATTAAACCTAACTAACCTAAGGACATCACACACATCCATGCCCGAGGCAGGATTCGAACCTGCGACCGTAGCGGTCGCGCGGTCCACGCATCAGCACGGATTTAGAAAGCATCGCTCCTGCGAAACGCAACTCGCCCTTTTTTCACATTATATCTTGCGAACCGTGGATGAAGGGTATCAGACAGATGCCATATTCCTTGACTTCCGGAATGCGTTTGACTCGGTGCCCCACTGTAGACTCCTAACTAAGGTACGAGCATATGGGATTGGTTCCCAAATACGTGAGTGGCTCGAAGACTTCTTAAGTAATAGAACCCAGTACGTTGTCCTCGATGGTGAGTGTTTATCGGAGGTGAGGGTATCATCTGGAGTGCCCCAGGGAAGTGTGGTAGGTCCGCTGTTGTTTTCTATCTACATAAATGGTCTTTTGACAGGGGTGGGTAGCAATGTGCGGCTTTTTTTACTGATGATGCTGTGGTGTTCGGGCAGGTGTCGTCGTTGAGTGACTGTAGGAGGATACAAGATGACTTGGACAGGATTTGTGATTGGTGTAAAGAATGGCAGCTAATTCTAAATATAGATAAATGTAAATTAATGCAGATGAATAGGAAAAAGAATCCCGAAATGTTTGAATACTCCATTAGTAGAGTAGCGCTTGACACAGTCACGTCGATTAAATATTTGGGCATAACATTGCAGAGCGATATGAAGTGGGACAAGCACGTAATGGCAGTTGTGGGGAAGGCGGATAGTCGTCTTCGGTTCATTGGTAGAATTTTGGGATGATCTGGTTCATCTGTAAAGGACACAGTTTATAAAACACTAATACGACCTATTCTTGAGTTCTGCTCGAGCGTTTGGGATCCCTATCAGGTCGGATTGAGGAAGGACATAGAAGCAATTCAGAGGCGGGCTGCTAGATTTGTTACTTCCCCATGAACCATGGACCTTGCCGTTGGTGGGGAGGCTTGCGTGCCTCAGCGATACAGATGGCCGTACCGTAGGTGCAACCACAACGGAGGGGTATCTGTTGAGAGGCCAGACAAACGTGTGGTTCCTGAAGAGGGGCAGCAGCCTTTTCAGTAGTTGCAGGGGCAACAGCCTGGATGATTGACTGACCTGGCCTTGGAACATTAACCAAAACGGCCTTGCTGTGCTGGTACTGCGAACGGCTGAAAGCAAGGGGAAGCCACGGTCGTAATTTTTCCCGAGGGCATGCAGCTTTACTGTATGGATAAATGATGATGGCGTCCTCTTGGGTAAAATATTCCGGAGGTAAAATAGTCCTCCATTCGGATCTCCGGGCGGGGACTACTCAAGAGGACGTCGCTATCAGGAAAAAGAAAACTGGCGTCTCGGAGCGTGGAATGTCAGATCCCTTAACAGGGCAGGTAGATTAGAAAATTTAAAAAGGGAAATGGATAGGTTAAAGTTAGATATAGTGAGAATTAGTGAAGTTCCGTGGCAGGAGGAACAAGAGTTTTGGTCAGGTGAATACAGGGTTATAAATACAAAATCAAATAGGGGTAATGCAGGAGTAGGTTTAATAATGAATAAAAAATAGGAGTACGGGTAAGCTACTACAAACAGCATAGTGAATGCATTATTGTGGCCAAGATAGACACGCAGCCCACGCCTACTACAGTAGTACAAGTTTATATGCCAACTAGCTCTGCAGATGACGATGAAATTGATTAAATGTATGATGAGATAAAAGAAATTATTCAGGTAGTGAAGGGACACGAAAATTTAATAGTCATGGGTGACTGGAATTCGAGAGTAGGAAAAGGGAGAACAGGAAACATAGTAGGTGAATATGGATTGGGGCTAAGAAATGAAAGAGGAAGCCGCCTGGTAGAATTTTGCGCAGAGCATAACTTAATCATAGCTAACACTTGGTTCAAGAATCATGAAAGAAGGTTGTATACATGGAAGAATCCTGGAGATACTAAAAGGTATCAGATAGATTATATAATGGTAAGACAGAGATTTAGGAACCAGGTTTTAAATTGTAAGACATTTCCAGGGGCAGATGTGGACTCTGACCACAATCAATTGGTTATGAACTGTAGATTAAAACTGAAGAAACTGAAAAAAAGGTGGGAATTTAAGGAGATGGGACCTGGATAAACTGAAAGAACCAGAAACTGAAAGAACCAGAGGTTGTACAGAGTTTCAGGGAGAGCATAAGGGAATAATTGACAGGAATTGGGGAAAGAAGTACAGTAGAAGAAGAATGGGTAGCTCTGAGCGATGAAGTAGTGAAGGCAGCAGAGGATCAAGTCGGTAAAAAGGCGAGGGCTAGTAGAACTCCTTGGGTAACAGAAGAAATATTGAACTTAATTGACGAAAGGAGAAAATATAAAAATGCAGTAAATGAAGCAGACAAAAAGGAATACAGACGTCTCAAAAATGAGATCGACAGGAAGTGCAAAATGGCTAAGCAGGGATGGCTAGAGGACAAATGTAAGGATGTAGAGGCTTATCTCACTAGGGGTAAGATAGATATTGCCTACAGGAAAATTAAAGAGACCTTTGGAGAAAAGAGAACCACTTGTATGAATATCAAGAGCTCAGATGGAAACCCAGTTCTAAGCAAAGAAGGGAAAGCAGAAAGGTGGAAGGAGTATATAGAGGGTCTATACAAGGGCGATGTACTTGAGGACAATACTATGGAAATGGAAGAGGATGTAGATGAAGATGAAATGGGAGATACGATACTGCGTGAAGAGTTTGACAGAGCACTGAAAGACCTGAGTCGAAACAAGGCCCCGGGAGTAGACAACATTCCATTAGAACTACTGATGGCCTTGGGAGAGCCAGTCCTGACAAAACTCTACCATCTGGAGAGCAAGATGTATGAGACAGGCGAAATACCCTCAGACTTCAAGAAGAATATAATAATTCCAATCCCAAAGCAAGCAGGTGTTGACAGATGTGAAAATTACCGAACTATCAGTTTAGTAAGTCACAACTGCAGAAGTACTAACGCGAATTCTTTACAGACGAATGGAAAAACTGGTAGAAGCCGACCTCGGGGAAGATCAGTTTGGATTCCATAGAAATATTGGAACACGTGAGGCAATACTGACCTTACGACTTATCTTAGAAGAAAGATTAAGGAAAGGCAAACCTACGTTTCTAGCGTTTGTAGACTTAGAGAAAGCTTTTGACAATGTTGACTGGAATACTCTCTTTCAAATTCTGAAGGTGGCAGGGGTAAAATACAGGGAGCGAAAAGCTATTTACAATTTGTACAGAAACCAGATGGCAGTTATAAGAGTCAAGGGGCATGAAAGGGAAGCAGTGGTTGGGAAGGGAGTGAGACAGGGTTGTAGCCTCTCCCCGATGTTATTCAATCTGTATATTGAGCAAGCAGTGAAGGATGTAACCTCCCCACCGCAATTTTTTTTAAAGAAAATAGACAATACTTAATAGAAATGGGGAGCCAAGTGTAACCTCCCTACAAAAATTTTAAAAGAAAAGGACGATACTAATTAGAAATGCTGATGGACATGGCTCTATACGTAACCTGCCCACAATGAAATGTACTGACAATGGCAACAAAAAATGTGAAATTCGCAATCTGACTCAAATATAAATCCTTCAAAAAATTAAAGTCCATTCAGTGACAAAAAAATTCAATTAAACCGAAATATCGGTCTTTGGCCCTGTGTAAAACAATCAGAATTAAAGTCTTACCTCAGAATAAATGGATGTCACATATCTGCTCTTGTTGTTGCGCACCGCTTCGAGGAACTGCATTGCAAATAATAATATTCTCTTTTTTTGTGATTTTAGTGGAGTTTTTCTTCAAAAGAAGTGGAATGAAATGGGAAGTGCAACGAAATCTTGAGTTCAATAAAAAATTAAATTTTTGAGAAAATGCTTTTGAAATAAAAAAATTATTATTGGGAGACTTGTTGGAGAATAATTACAATAAATAAAATTTTTCATTATCTAATGATTATATTAATTAACAGTATACCTTATTCCTCATCTTGACCAGTGTTGCCGACCGCCTACATCACACAACCGCACTGGGCTGCTACTACTGACCGACCGCTCTGCATGACGACTACAGACTGAGTACTGCTCTCAACTAGACAGAGCTACAGACTCGCAACGACTACTACTGACAGACTCGCAACGACTGACTAGTGACAGACTCGCCACGACTACTGACCGACTGAGCAACGACTAACTGACTGACTGAGAACCGCTCGCAACACTCGCGCGGTCAAGCGCATACTCTCTGGTCACAGATGCTACAATGCCTCGCCATCGCTGCTGCGTTACATACGTGTTTCATAACCCTCCACTGGGGGGGCAAAAATTTGGCAGCGATGGTGAGTCATTTGGACTTGCCAAGCGCGGCAAAATTTTTCTTTAACTAACAAAATTCTACAACTTACAGAATATTTAAATGTTGTGCACACGCACTAAGTACAAAATATATCAGACAAAGACAAAATGTGAATACTAAACATAGTAGCAAATCAGAAAAAAAGTATGTACAAATTTTTTGACAGATAAAGTGCACAGGCACTGAAAAAAATTCTTTAGCATATTCAGAACAAATAAACAGACTGGCAAAAAATATTATTTTGACAAGTGTACATAAGTGTATTCGCATTGGAGTTCAGCGAATCGAAAAATGTATAACCTATGAACTATGTGGCAAGAATCAGGATAGGAAAGGGAAGGATTGCATCATGGTTGTAGCACTTTAGATTGCACACAGCTGCTCTGAAAGTCCATATCTTTCCACAGAAGTACAACACCAAGTGACACAACTTGAAGATCTTTTCCCATCAGAATTTATCAGTGTAGCCAAGACACTGAACTGTCGTAGTAATGTTCCATGTTTTCATTTTGGCAGTACATTACGTACACCAAACAGTGGGACCATAATAACGTCTTCATTGCTCACGGTGGTGGACAGCATGTCGTGTCAACACCACGCTCTTACAAGGCGCACCAACGTAGAATTAGTGCAAAACCAAATATAGTGCTCCATGATCACTAGGATAAACAGGACAAATGGACATTGCAGTAATTCAGGGTAGTCAGCTTATGAGGTGAAGGACATCAAGTCACATAATATTGACAATTACAGACTTAATTAGTAGTTTGTGGCATTCATAGCCCAGTTATTGAACATTTCTGTACCAAGTATGTAGTATTACAGAAAAATGTTCATTAATTGTTTTACATAGAATCAGTAGCCTTCTTTTCCTGGTTACAAAGCATTATGAAATAAATGCATTATTTTCAGTTACAGAGTATAATTAAGAATCATTAACCTTCTCCTAATTACAGTTAATTAATCAGTTGTCATTCCAATAATCATTAGCCTTTTCCTAATTACAGTTAATTAATCATTTGTCGTTAATTAATCATTTGGCTAATTACAGTTACTTAATCATTTGTCTACTTACAGTTAATTAATCATTTGTCGTTAATTAATCATTTGTCTAATTACCGTTAATTAATTGATCATTTGTCATTTCAATATAGTAAGAATTATTAGCCTTAATTAATTACAAAGCATTATTAAACAGTACCATAGTTAATTAATTATGTGTCATTCCAATCTATTAAGAATCATTAGTCTTTTCCTAATTACAAAGCATTATGAAACAGTCACATTCATTTCCAATAACAAAGTATGGCATCGTTAATTAATCATTTGAAATTCCAATATAGTAAGAATTATTAGCCTTCTCCTAATTACAAAGCATTATTAAACAGTCACATTCATTTCAAATTACAAAGTATCAACATTGGAAACAAGAGCTAATCAATGGCATAATTAATAACAATTCGTGGAGTGACATTAATTATTGGCACTCAGTGGCCAGCAAGTATTGAATAGAATCATCATTCAGTATTATTCAGAGTATTACGAAGTCATTATTAAAAATCAGTTAATTACAGTCAAATCATTAATAATCACAGGCATTATAAGTGGTATCATTACAATAAACAGTGGCAGTTATTAGCTAGTGACAAAGCATCATTTTGAATATAGTCTCATTAAGAGGTCATTATTCAAGTGACATGCTATTCAGAGTTGATCAGTATTATTCAGAATTATCATAAACTAGTGACATTATGTGGGACTGGTAATACATTTTTTTGGTAGCAATGCATTGCGTTGGGATCGATAATTAATTGCTGAGGCATAATACTTTTTGCTTTTGACCTATTGCTGCAAATGAGGATAGGTAACGTCATTCGTCATGAGTCAGCTGTAGCAAGATTATGTAACAAGGCAGTACATGTGATCACATTTATAAATGATAAACACAAATGGGTAAAAAATATAAAAATGCAAGTACTAGAACAGGTATAATAAGTAACAGGTTTAGTAAGTGTCATGAAAAACTTCTCCTGGAAAAAATACAAAAAACGGATTATTGACCTGAAAGAAGAAACGCACACTATGCTGAAAAGTAGTGAACTTCGAATTAACAAGTAGTGAAATGTGTATAAAATGTGTTCCATAGCTGTCCTCTCCAAAACTTTCCGTCATCCTACTATGCAATGTAACACCTGCTGTCAAAGCAAACTGCAACAAATACTTAAATAACTACGTAGCATAAATACATAACTTCAACATTATCCTCATCTGTAAAGAAAAAACTTCATTATCCATATCATCATAACTTCACCATTATCATCACCTGTAAAGAAAAACTTCATTATTCATAACAGCATATCCTTCATCATTATTCATCAGTATTCATTATCATCTGCAAAAAATCACTTCATTATTCATTATTCAACTATTCCTTATCTCTAGCATATTTCATCACTAAAACTAAGATGTGTAGTTCAGTCTGACAGCCTGCATCAATCACCTTGTATTCTGAAAGAAAAAATTAGTTAAGACTGCTATTCTGTGATGAGTATAGTATAGTCTTGTTAATGCTTGTTAATCCTGATCCCTTTACTCTTCCTCATAAAGTTATTGCATCTCCTTTCGTT
Source organism: Schistocerca americana (assembly GCF_021461395.2). Lineage (NCBI taxonomy): Eukaryota > Metazoa > Arthropoda > Insecta > Orthoptera > Acrididae > Schistocerca > Schistocerca americana. The sequence goes on along the minus strand of NC_060119.1, from coordinate 358,887,605 downwards.
TATTCCGTAGGTGAAATTCCCATTTATGTTAAATTTATTTCTTAGAATCATCATTCCTTTCTGAAATTGATGAACAAAGATTAATGTCCTGCATTTAAATCATATACCCTCTAGATAATGACTGGTTTATGGTAACATAATTAGCCATACAGCATAACATGACAGAAAACGTAATATGTCAAAAACATTGACAGTGTTCAAAAACAAAAATATATACAGAATAATACTATGCAGCAGCAAAAAAAAAAAATGTGAAACAGTCACGATGTTGAGATGTCATAAGGCAAAAAAAAAAAAATGTCAAAGTCGACTGGTGTGTGTTATATCTTAACTATTTCATAGTGCATACAAACAAAACTGGAGTACAGTCATATACACAAAAAAATGGAAAATGTGCACGGTCTGATGTGTAACGACAAGAAAAGCGACCTGCTAACCTTACCTTGCCGGGCACTTGCCAAGAAAAAATACGATAATCATCAATAAGTAGTCACATAAATATAATTGCAGAAATAGTCATAAATGTGTAAATTCATCTGGAAAAATATGCATGGTCTGATGTGTGACGACAAGAAAAGCGACCTGCTAACCTTACCTTGCCGGGCACTTGCCAAGAAAAAATACGATAATCATCAGTAATTAGTCAGGTGAATTAATTGCATTAGTAAATGGCATCAGTGTGTTGAATCATACAGTGGTTTCACTCAATAAACGGTTTAATGTTTGAGATATGGTGATTGCCTTTCGATTTTCTGGTTCTCAAAGTTTCGACGTGTACAACATTGGGGTGAGGGATGCTGCGAATCCGATACGGACCTGCGTATAGAAGTTCAAATTTACTGCACTTACCTTTTAATTTGCTGGATAAATAGTGTGTACGTACTAGTATCTTCTGTCCAACGTGAAAGTCGCGGCGTGTACAAACCTGTTTTTGCTGTCTTCTCCGGCGCTCTGCGGCACGTTTGATGTTCTTCAGCGCAATGTCAATTATTTCGTGGTGTCTTAGTCGCCTACATTTGGGTAATTTTACTAATTCTTTAATTTTGTTCGGTGGTTCAACGTTTTTCAGTATAACAGTCGGAGATAGCATAGTGGATTCATTTGGAATGGAATTAATAACATCTTGGAATGAGAGTATGTGTGTATCCCAATCAATATGTCTTTTGTGGCAGTATATTCGGCACAGTTTACCAATTTCTTTCATTAATCTTTCACAGGGGTTCGAAGAAGCATGGTACTTGGATATATAGATCGGAGAAATGTTTCTGGCTCGTAACATGCGTGTCCATACGCTACTACGAAATTGAGATCCATTGTCAGAAATTACTTTCATTACATGCCCTACATGAGATAGAAAATGTTTTACAAATGCTTTCGAAACAGTTTTAGCAGTAGCTTTGCGTAATGGAGTGAAAGTAACAAATTTTGAAGTAAGCTCAACAGCGACAAATATGTAGCAAAAACCTCTGTTAGTTCTGGGAATCGGACCAAAAATATCTACAGCGGCCATGTGTCTTAATTTAACAGGTATAATGGGATATAAAGGAGGAATATGTGAAGTGGTGTCTGATTTAGCTTTCTGGCAAATTTTACAAGACGCTAAAACTCGTCGTATACGTTTCTCCATGTTGGCAAAATAACAGTTCTGTCTCAGTATAAGAAAACATTTTCGTGCTCCGTAATGTGCGTAGCTTAAATGAGTGTACCAAATTAATTTGTTAACCAGTTCGTCAGGTATGCATAATAACCAATTGTTGCTGTCAGGATGAGAGCGGCGAAACAGAATGTCATTGCGTACAGTGTAGTGGTTCCTAATCGTAACATTATTCTTATCTAGCCAAAGCTGTTTAATTTCTTTCCACACATTGTCTTTGTTTTGTTCTTGTGCTATGTCCTGTAATGACGATGAAATAAAGTTTTCAAATGCAACTTGCTGAATGTACATGACACTGAAATTTGTTTTGCAGAAGTTGGTCGCTACGTCTTGCTGATTGTTGCTGAGAGAACGCGATAGTGCGTCTGCTATAACATTTTGTGTGCCGGGAATGTGAACAATCGTAAAATTAAATTCCTGTAAATACAGCTTCCATCTACTTAATCTATCGTGAGTGAATTTGGCTGAAAGCAAAAATTGTATGGCTCTATGGTCAGTGTAAACGGTGGTGTGTCTGCCATAAAGAAAATGCCTAAATCTCGTGAAAGCCCATACAACACATAATGTTTCAAGTTCTGTAACAGAATAATTTCGCTCAGCAGGTGACAAAATGCGGCTTGCAAATGCGATGTTTTTTAATAACTGTTGAACCATCTTCTTCTATTTCCTGGAAAATATGTACGCCTAAAGCGGTGTTGGAACTGTCGGTAGCAATGGAAAAATTTCTAGTAAGATCGGGGTGCGATAACAGTGGAGCATTCAACAGAGCATGTTTCAGGTTCATGAATTCAGAGTGTGCTTGCTTATCCCAAGACCAAATACTGTTTTTACCTGTTAATTGACATAATCTGGGTGTGTCTAAAGCAGAGTGATGAATAAATTTACGAAAAAAATTAATTAAGCCCAAAAAACTGCGTAATTGCTTTTTTGTTGTAGGAACAGTAATGTCACGTAGAGCCTGAAGTTTTTCCGGATCAGGTGCAATGCCTTCTGCTGAAATCACGTGTCCAAGAAATTTTATGGAAGTTTTGCCAAAGTGCGATTTACTAAGATTAACTGTGAGTCCTTGTGCACGAAAAGTTTGTAACAGTTGTTCAAGAATCAGATTGTGTTCGGACCAGTTAGCTTCTGCGATAAGAATGTCGTGATTCTGTCTTTAATGCAAATGTGTGTCGGATGGCGTCAAAATTACTAACATTTTCGTGAACAAGATTCTGCGTGTCTAAATTATTGCTTACGTTACTGGAATATGAAACCTGTACTGTATATGGTCAAATTCTATCGTACGTGCTGTTATTTACGGGAGAATATTGTGGCATATCCACTATATGAACTGCTTTGTTATTTCTTACTGACGTGTTACGCTATGGATGACACCTATTGTCTGTTTCATTCATCATTATTTGTTGTTGTTAATGTTCTTGCTGCTGAAAAGATCGACTGTTATTAAGTGTACGCTGATAATTGTGCTCAATATTTTTACGTCTGTCGTAATAGTCATTCCTATACGGTGCATTGCGATACGAGTTGAAATTGTGTGTTGTCTGTACGTAGTTATTTCTTTGCTGCCATGCGTTACTATTTGTTGGAGCTTGGACTATACATGCACGCGGCGAAACATTAAAGTTTGGTTGACCTTGTAGACTGCATTGTTGGTTAGGTATGCTAAGCGGTTGACTTTCATGCTGTTGCGGTGAAAAACGTCTATTGTTACAAAAAAAAAATGCGTTTGCTGTTAATATTACACATACTGATGATTAAAATTTTTTTTTTGATATTAAAATTACGGCGGTAGTTGCCATTACGGGAGTGCCTAATGAAAATTGTCACATTCGGTAAAAGTTTGTCACATCGGGTTTTCATTACTCGTTTCTTAATACTAGGTAGAGCAATAGTTAAAGAGCAGTTTTGATAGATATAAAGGATAGTAGAAGAGAAGGCAGCAGTGCAGAAAACTAAAGATGAAACAGCACTACTACAGCTCGGGGCCCTATGCTCGCTACGGCACATATTCATTAAAGCGTAATGAATCCCCTGAGGTCATTTACGCACTGCAAATAAATTTTAGCTTTTGCGTTGCAAGCAATAGCGGAAAAATTCCAAAAGTAAATAGTTGTATCCATGTTAATTCAATTTTCCTTATTACGGGCAATGCTGATGAAAATACAAAAATAAATTGTCGCATCTGGTTCAAAGCTAGCTTTTGCATTACAGGTAATAGCGGTGAATGTACAAAGATAAATTGTCGTATACAGTGCAAAGCGTGTACCTGTACGCTGTCATTATTAAATTCTTTACATTTTCTTGCGGATAAAAGTTGCTCGTAATCTACGTTCTCGTCATTGAATTTGAAAACACGTTCGGGTTTGTGTGAAAGTCTGTTTGTCTGTGTGATTTCGGATTTCAAGTTGCGTAGCTTTTCAGATTTTAAGTCGCGTGGCTTTTCGGATTTTACGTCTCGTAGTCTCTGTAAATTGCTCACATGATACGCGCTGCGTGACTCTGACAAATGCTCGCAAAGTGGCGGATTCTGTGACGTATTGGTGACTGAAATAATTGTTAATTCTGTTACTTTAATACTTTCGTCAATCTGGTTATTGTGTCGTTCACTTTTCTCGTCAACTTCCGTATTCGGAGTGTATGAAACTTCCACTGACTCTAAATTAACTTCGTCGCGAATCTGTACTTCGTTTTTAGGACATTCTTCAGTGACTGCATTAGTTTCGTGTATATGTGATTCGGTTGTGCCTACACGTGTGCTACTGAATTCTTGTGCAACAGTGCCAACCTTTTCATTACTGTTATTAGCACAAGTCTTAGTATCATCACGTAGTTGTTCCTTACTGTCCTGACATTGCACGGTAACAGCTGTAATCTGCTCACTAACTTGTTTGTTCTGTTCTTTACGGTTGTCTTGTTTTTCGTTCGTCAGTTTGAAACTTTCATTAATTGTTTCGCTAAGTTGTTTGTAATGGTTGTCGACACTTTCATTTAGTTGTTTGAAATAATTATTCATCATTTCATTCCGCTGTTTGTACTGTTCCCTCAGTTGTTTGAGATCTTCGGCATTATTGTCAAGTTTTTCATTTAAGTGTTGTTTGAGTTTTTCATTATCTTGTTTGATATCTACACCAAGATCGTTCTTAAACTGTAGCATTATTGTCATAAATTGATCCAAACTTAAAGTAGCTGTTGCATTCTCAGTACTGTTTAATGGTGTACCTGCAGTTGTCGCGCTTTGTGTGACCATTTGGTCATTTTGCAACTTACAAAAAGGATTATCAGTCGGATGTACACTGTCAGACATTATTTCGGAATTAAATGGATCCGTCATACTCTCACTACACTGATCATTTTCATTCGAAAAATTCGTCTGTACATTACTTGGATTTTCTAAATCGGGTGTGTTAAACTCGGCAGCGCTCATTACCATAGAGCATTCTGCGTCATCAATTGTCGTCAAGTTAACAGACGAGACAATTGAGTTCGTTTGTTCATCATTAAGGTGAAAGTCATCTTTAGTGGTTGGAATGCACTGATTGTTAGTGAACGCAGGATTGTCATCATTACGTTGCGTATCACAATTACTATCGGTCACGTTGTTTAAGTCGGTAATTTCATTCACAATACTTCGCGATACACTATTCACAGTCTTTCGCGGCATTTTTACAATAGTCAAAATTTTTCACAAAACAAATGAGCACAATGCAAAAGCAACACAAAAATACAACAAAGCAACAAATTGCCGTTGACCTGTAGAGAGAAAGTCACAAGATTAATAAAAGCGTAGCGCCAAATCCTAATTATACTTAAGCAAATAAGAGCAGATATCTGACTGTTGCTCAAAAGACTCTCAACGAAATACGATCCTGGACTGGGTGTCGCCAAGTGTAACCTCCCCACCGCAATTTTTTTTAAAGAAAATAAAGCAATACTTAATAGAAATGGGAGCCAAGTGTAACCTCCCTACAAAAATTTTAAAAGAAAAAGGACGATACTAATTAGAAATGCTGATGGACATGGCTCTATGCGTAACCTGCCCACAATGAAATGTACTGACAATGGCAACAAAAAATGTGAAATTCGCAATCTGACTCAAATATAAATCCTTCAAAAAATTAAAGTCCATTCAGTGACAAAAAAATTCAATTAAACCGAAATATCGGTCTTTGGCCCTGTGTAAAACAATCAGAATTAAAGTCTTACCTCAGAATAAATGGATGTCACATATCTGCTCTTGTTGTTGCGCACCGCTTCGAGGAACTGCATTGCAAATAATAATATTCTCTTTTTTTGTGATTTTAGTGGAGTTTTTCTTCAAAAGAAGTGGAATGAAATGGGAAGTGCAACGAAATCTTGAGTTCAATAAAAAATTAAATTTTTGAGAAAATGCTTTTGAAATAAAAAAATTATTATTGGGAGACTTGTTGGAGAATAATTACAATAAATAAAATTTTTCATTATCTAATGATTATATTAATTAACAGTATACCTTATTCCTCATCTTGACCAGTGTTGCCGACCGCCTACATCACACAACCGCACTGGGCTGCTACTACTGACCGACCGCTCTGCATGACGACTACAGACTGAGTACTGCTCTCAACTAGACAGAGCTACAGACTCGCAACGACTACTACTGACAGACTCGCAACGACTGACTAGTGACAGACTCGCCACGACTACTGACCGACTGAGCAACGACTAACTGACTGACTGAGAACCGCTCGCAACACTCGCGCGGTCAAGCGCATACTCTCTGGTCACAGATGCTACAATGCCTCGCCATCGCTGCTGCGTTACATACGTGTTTCAAGGAAACAAAAGAAAAATTCTGATTAGGTATTGAAATCCATGGAGAAGAAATAAAAACTTTGAGGTTCGCCTATGACATTGTAATTCTGTCAGAGACAGCAAAGGACTTGGAAGAGCAGTTGAATGGAGTGGATAGCGTCTTGAAAGGAGGATATAAGGCGAACATCAAGAAAAGCAAAACGTGGATAATGGAATGTAGTCGAATTAAGTCGGGAGATGCTGAGGGTATTAGATTAGGAAATGAGACAAAGTAGTAAAGGAGTTTTGCTATTTGGGGAGCAAAATAACTGATGATGGTCGAAGTAGAGAGGATATAAAATGTAGACTGCCAATGGCAAGGAAAGCGTTTCTGAAGAAGATAAATTTGCTAACATCGAGTATAGATTTAAGTCTCAGGAAGTCATTTCTGAAAGTATTTGTATGGAGTGTAGCCATGTATGGAAGTGAAATATGGACGATAAATAGTTTGGACAAGAAGAGAATAGAAGCTTTCGAAATGTGGTGCTACAGAAGAATGTTGAAGATTAGATGGGTAGATCACATAACTAATGAGGAGGTATTGAATAGGATTGGGGAGAAGAGAAGTTTGTGGCACAACTTGACTAGAAGAAGGGATCGATTGGTAGGACATGTTCTGAGGCATCAAGGGATCACCAATTTAGTATTGGAGGGCAGCGTGGAGAGTGAAAATCGTAGAGGGAGACCAAGAGATGAATACACTAAGCAGATTCAGAAGGATGTGGGTTGTTGTAGGTACTGGGAGATGAAGAAGCTTGCACAGGATAGGGTAGCATGGAGAGCTGCATCAAACCAGTCTCAGGACTGAAGACCACAACAACAACAGGTTTAATCATCACGCGAGTGTTACGGAAATGCTTCAGGAACTCGGGTGGGTGCCTCTGGAGAAAAGGAGGCGTTCTTTTCGTGAATCGCTACTGAGGAAATTTAGAGAACCAGCATTTGACGCTGACTGCAGTACAATTTTACTGTCGCCAACTTACATTTCGCGGAAAGACCACAAAGATAAGATAAGAGAGATTAGGGGTCGTACAGAGGCATATAGGCAGTCATTTTTCCCTCGTTCTATTTGGGAGTGGAACAGGGAGAGAAGATGCTAGTTGTGGTACGAGGTATCCTCCGCCACGCACCGTATGGTGGATTGCGGAGTATGTATGTAGATGTAGAAACATAGGGGTTACACTCGTCTGGTGTGAGACGTTCCCTGGTGGGCCCACCGGGGGCCGATCCGCACAATAACCCTGGGTTCGGTGTGGGTCGGCTGAGTGGTGAAGTGGACTGCGGTAGTCGTCGTGGGTTTGTGGACCACTGCGGCTGCGGCGGGGACGGAGCCTCTCCGTCGTTTCTAGGTCCCCGGTTCACATACAATACAATACAATACAACCTTAGCGATGGCAGACTGTTGTAAACAGTGAAGTGGAATACATTATTGACGACTAAAGTCTCTGTTACCTGTATCTGTTGTGTTTATTAAACTTAAGGAAGGCGCTACGAACTTATGCACCAACCTAACATATATTAGGCCGGCCGGGTGGCCGAGCGGTTCTAGGCGCTACAGTCTGGAACCGCACGACCGCTACGATCGCAGGTTCGAATCCTGCCTCGGGCTTGGATGTGTGTGATGTCTGTAGGTTAGTTAGGTTTAAGCAGTTCTCAGTTCTAGGGGACTGATGACCTCAGCAGTTAAGTCCCATAGTGCTCAGAGTCATTTGAACCATAGGATATATTAGGCTTCCTTTATCAAAAACGATATAAGAATAGGGGACATACATAGTGTAAGTACCACGCACCGCCACTGGCGCGCAGCATTTTGCAGGAGAGTGCGCGGACTACTCGGCTCGGCGCTGTGGTCAGCACACAGGTCGGCCACCGACTGCTGGTGCCAAGTAGCACTTCCTGTCCGCTGACGTCGCGGACACTTTGCGTCTGTGACGCGCGAACGAGGCACATGCGGTTCAGATCCGCGCCGGGCAGCGTTTCAAGCCAGAATGTCCCGTGTTCCAGTTTCGTCTGTGTACTGTCTGACACACGCGCCTTACAGTCACGCAGAGTCATGAGGCAATATAGTTTAATTAATTATTCACGCGAGGTATTCGCAGGCATCGTTTCTCGTGAACTGACTTTGGTCTGGTCACGTGGTTTCTGCTGCACACGCTTCCTCCTCCTCCCCCTCCATATTCTTCTCTTTCTTCTTCTCACCTTCTCCTTTTTCTTAACACTTTCACTTACTTTTCCTTCATCCTCATACCAGTCGAGGTAGCAAAACTGTTAAGGAGCCGGACTCACATTTCAGAGAAACGGGGTTCAAAAGCCGTGAAGAAACTGGACTCACATTTCGGAGGAACGGAGATCGAAGGCCGTGCGGCCGTTTTCATTTAGTTTTTCTGTGGAGTCCCTGTCTTTTTACAGACTACGGTCGCGATATATACGTTGATCCATAATGTGAAGAGGAAAAGTGGATGGCTGTAAGCACAATGGGACTTAACATCTGAGGTCATCAGTCCCCTAGACTTGGAACTACGTAAACCTAACCTAAGGACATCACACACATTCATCCCCGAGGCAGGATTCTAACCTGCGACCGTAGCAGTAGCGCAGTTTCGGACTGAAGCGCCTAGAACCGCTCGTCCACAGCGGCCGGCAATGTGAAGAGGAAATCTCTCATAATATACGTGCGGAGCGCAGTACTGCACAGGAAGAAGAAACCGGAAAAGAAGAGAATCGAAGAGTTTAAGTTGTGGTGCTATAAAAGGACATTTAAAAATAGATGGACTCATAAGATAAGGAATGAGGAGATTCTCCACAGAGTCGGCGAGGAAACGAACAAGTCAAAAGTATTGACTAAGAGATGGGATAGGATGAAAGGGCATGTGTTAATACAACTAGAAGATACTTCCACACTTGAGAAAGCTTTACGGGGCAAAAACTGTAGGTGAAGACAGAGGTTGGAATAAATCTAATAAGTAATTGAGGACGTAGCGTGCAAGCGCTAGCGTGGAGATGAAGAGGTTGACACATGAGGCAAATTCGTGAAGGGCCGCAACAAACTGGACAAAAGAGTGAAGACGCTTGTCTACACATGATCTTCCAGCCGTGAAACCACATTGTTCCTCTTGGGTTCTAAAATTTTTTTCCAGTTTGCGTTTAATTACTTTCGCAAAATTTCTCATGAATGTATTTGTAACAAAAATTCCAGTCTTATGGAGCAGGAATGTAATGAGCGGAACTAAAAAATTAATATACAAATCCATATTAGAGGTGTGGTTCTGTATGGAACGGAGACCTGGACAATTAACCTAAAGTGCATTAAAAAATTACAAGCCCTAGAGATGGACTTCTGGAGAACATCGGCAAGAATCTCCAAAAAAGAGGAGATAAGGAACACCGAAATAATAAGGAGAATGGAAATAAAAGAAAGAATATATGACGTAATGGATAGGAAGAAATTACGGTGGTACGGGCATGTACGACGAATGGAGGAAGCCAGAATACCAAAGTTGATACTAGAGTGGGAACGTGGCTCCAAAATGTACAGCACACAATGAGGAGAATGGGCGCAGAGGAAGAGGACACACAAGATCGAAACACCTGGAGGAATATTTTGAAAATATAGTTTAAGAACGTTTATTTTTTGTATAGCAGTTTCCGAGTAAATTATTATGTTGGAGATAAGCCTCTGTAATGAGTAAAACCTCAAAAAAAATAGACGCTTGTGTATTCAGAGCTAAATTTCACGCATCTCAATGATTTTCCGCCACGCAATTGTAGCCTCCCGTTTTCTTCATCATACAAGGCCATCTGACGCATTGTTCATGAGACATAATTTTGCCCTGGCCTTCTCTTCATGAAAAATTGCCGTATTTGTTATCGTGTTAGTATCCCGTTATATCCTGTCTATCCTGTCATAGCCACCAATCACCATTTTCTTTTTTATTTTGGTGTCTACAGTCTTCTGTCTTGTTTGATTTAGGGCACCACGATTTCATCTGGCATGCCAATTCCACTATCTCAGGAAGCACCTGTACCGAAATCCTCAATTATTTGCACTACATAGTTTACTCTCTGTCCTCCGCGACATTTTATTGTCTTCTACGGCTGTCTCTACAACCATGGGCGCTAGTGCTTCATGTCTTAAAACATGTCCTATCATCTTGCCCCTTCTTAAAACTCTGTAATGTTTACCATACATTCCACGCCTCCTCAATTTTGCAGAGAAGCTACTCCTTTCTGATCTTATCAGTCCACTACATTTTCAGCACTGTTCTACAGCGTCACATCTCAAACGCTTCGATTCTCTTTTTTCTGGTTTTCCCATAGTCGATTATTTCCTTCCATACAGTACTGTGCTGCAGACAACATTCTGAGAAAATTCAGTCCCAAACTGAGGCCTGTATGTGTTGCAAGCACACTTCTTTTGGTGCTTCCAAGGCAGTAAAATTCCTTGTACCATTATTACTAACATGTGAACAAGCACGGCGGTACCTCGAGTCGTGAACTCAATTTGCTCTCAAATAGAAATTCTGGTAAGCTGAGCCAATTTTTCCATTGAAATTATTACAAATTCAGTTAACCCTTTTCTTCGTTATGCATTTAAGTGTGGAAAAAATATATGAAACAAAATGCAGAGTACTACTTTCCCTGTACGGAACCGTGCGGCTGCTACGGTCGCAGGTTCGAATCCTGCCTCTGGCATGAATGTGTGTGATGTCCTTAGATTAGTTAGGTTTACGTAGTTCTAAGTCTAGGGTACTGATGACCTCAAATGTTAAGACCCATAGTGCATAGAGCCATTTGAACCATTTTTGAACAATTTTCCTACTTTGGTTAATAGCAGCTGGCATAGGTTGGTGACAGAGGAGGATTTGTTTTTCACGGAGAGTGAGACAACTGCTCGAACATTTCTGATATTTTTTCTCTTAGCTGTGTCTTGGAAACCGTAGTTGGTATATTTGTTTTCCAATAGTCTTCCGAAAATGGAAAACTTATAAACTGTAGTTGGAACAGGACCCACCTGATACTTTCCGCCGCGCGGGATTAGCCGAGCTGTCTCAGGCGCTGCAGTCATGGACTGTGCGGCTGGTCCCGGCGGAGGTTCGAGTCCTCGCTCGGGCATGGGTGTGCGTGTTTGTCCTTAGGATAATTTAGATTAAGTAGTGTGTGAGCTTAGGGACTAAAGATCTTAGCAGTTAAGTCCCATAAGATTTCATACACATTTGAATTTTGATACTTTCCTTTCGCGCCGTGCGAAATCGCGGTCGCGGCCACGGCTACAGTCCATGCGCTCTTGGCGATGTACAGCGCGTGGGACAAATTACCTGACGTCCTGGTCCACTGATTTAATTGAAAACGTCTATTGGTGGCCCTAGATTAATTTTCTGCACTGCTAAACATGTAAAATCAGTCTAACTCAGTGCCGCCAGCATCGCTTTGACCCCCGAGACAGGTTAAACTTCTCACCATTCCAGAGTCAATAATTAAAAGCCCTGTAGCAATCCACCCACTTTCAGAGCGATTCCGAGCTTAGACCACTGGACCGGAATACATTCACCGCTAACGGTTCAATAAACCGCCTCCAACTGGCTACTAGCAACTTTCCACCGATAACACCACGCCGGCCTGGGTGGCCGAGCAGTTCTGGGCGCTACAGTCAGGAACCGCGTGACCGCTACAGTCGCAGGTTCGAATCCTGCCTCGGGCATTGACATGTGTGCTGTCCTTAGGTTAGTTAGGTTTAAGTAGTTCTAAGTTCTAGGGGCCTGATGACCTTAGAAGTTTAGTCCCATAGTGCTCAGAGCCATTTGAACCATTTCGATAACACCACGACAGCGAAACAAGAAAAGAGTTTAAAGTCGTTAGGGAAAAAGCTAGTCAAACTCACCGCACTCAAATTCGCACGGAAGCAAAATAAATTTATTGGTGGTATTATGTCTAGCCAAGTCTGTCACCTTTAGCTAGCCAATGTCTCCACGCTCTGCTATGATGCCTCTTTTTACAGAAGAAGTCTGCAACACTCGCCAAGAAGAAACACGAAAGTACCTAAATACACTACAAGACAAAGAAAGAAGACGCATCACGAAGGAAATTATCCGAATTGGAAACAAGCTAGTAGATGTGATGTACATGTACAGACAAACAAATGATTATAATTTCAGAAAAATTGGATGGTTTGTGCAAGAGAAAGAGCTTCACAAGTTCAGCAAGTCAATGACGTGATGCCGCGCGGAGTGGCCGCGCGGATAGAGGCGCCGTGTCACTGCGCGGCCCCTCCCGCCGGAAGTTCGAGTCCTCCCTCGGGCATGGGTGTGTGTGTTGTCCTTAGGATAAGTTAGGTTAAGTAGTGTGTAAGTCTAAGGAACACTGACCTCAACAGTTTGGTCCCTTAGGAATTCAAATACGTTTGAACATTTTTTGAATGACGTGTTGGTCCACCTCCGGCCCTCGTGCAAGCACTTTTTCGGCTTGGCATAGATTGATAGAGTTGTTGGATATCCTCGTGAGATATATCGTCCCAAATTCTGTCCAACTGACCCGTCAGCTCGACAGAATCCCGAGCTGGTTGGGGGGTCCTGGCCGTAACTGCCCATAATGGTTCAAACGGCTCTGAGCACTATGGGACTTAACATCTGAGGTCATCATTCCCCTAGACTTAGAACTACTTAAACCTAACTAACCTAAGGACATCACACACATCCATGCCCGAGGCAGGATTCGAACCTGCGACCGTAGCGGTCGCGCGGTTCCAGACTGAAGCGCCTAGAACCGCTCGGCCACAACGGCCGGCCATTTGTTTCACTTTCTTGACCTATGTTATGCGAAATGACAGAAAATCCTACTAAAATTGTAATGTTAATTTCTGCATAACTGAAGAATCAGAACATATATTTTACAAAATAGAATCATTATCTCCTGCAGTTCAAAGAATGATTTGTTTAAGTTCTGGTTAGTTAATAGTACAGTAATAGTACCTACTAGAACTGGAAATGATAAAAAGAGAAGAAAAGCTGCAATAACAACTAATCATAGTAATAACAGTATTTGGCCTAAAGTAACACTTTTTGATAGTATATTATTTCCTGCTGTAATAAAATTTGCAACACCTAGGAGTGATGATACATCTGCTAAGTGTGATGAAAAAAAAACCTAAATCTACTGAAGCTTCTGTGTGGCCAATAGCACATGTCAGAACAGGGTAAGCTGTTTATTCTACAATAACAGGGTAAGCTGTTCATTCTATAATAACATCAATATCTACTACAGAAGATGTAAGGACAAGTGTTAATGATAGAGGTAAAGATCAAAAACTTATATTATTTATCCAAAAATGCTATATCTACTACTCCAATTAACAGTATAAGTCAATTACTAAAATAATTAGTTAATACACAGAAAATTAAAATTCTTTACATGTAAATTAATATCTGAATTTGTCCCTAAAGAAATCTGAATTGATCAGCAGAGTATTGGAGTCCTCTGTTGATTTTATGAAAGATGTAGGTTTCCTTGCAGTCAAATGCTGTGTGCTGTTCACATGATCACTGCACAGAGCACAGGTAGACGTACCTGGCTGACAGGATGCCGTGTCAGTATGAGTTGAACAGTAGCATTGAGAAGGCTGAGTTGAGTATGGATGTCGCAGGAGGGCATGCAAAGTGTTGGTAGAGTTAATATTTGGGGTAGGATGTCAAGGATGCAAGAAAGATATGAGTATTGTGAGTAACGTTAATGAAACAACTGGAGAAGTTATTTTAATGTTTAACAAAGCATCTAACTTGATTTTTTCAATGATTTACAAGTAGTATTAGTTTTGCATGTTAATAGTTGATGTCGGGAACCAAAGTGAACATTAATAAATTACAACTCAAAAAGTGACTAGTGTGGATTTCTTTTTTAACATAATTATCTTGCCTCAAAAATTCCTGCAACGAAAATTTACAGTGACGTCACTGTGATAAGAGCAATCCAGTCAACTATTGTTTGCAGCCATGTTGCATGTCAAACAGAGCACATCATTGGTGTGCCCCATCAGTCACCACTTCAATCATAGAAGACAGGGTAAGACACACTTTAAAAGAAAGGCTGTGGGACGAAGTACTCAAGAATAGATATAGGATGTTACAGCTTCTTTCAACATTTCCTTTTGCTGTAATACTGAATCATACAAAAATAAAACCGACGTGCAAATAAAAAGTAAAAATGACACTTGTATGGTCATAAATATTGCAAACAGTTCTTACACTACAGAATAAACATTCAAAAAAGATGAAAATAATTAAATTGTAGTAACAACTTCAGATCTCAGAACTGCAGTTATAGTACAAAAAGGATGGGAGATTATGGTTTAATGTCCTGTAGAAACTGTGGTTATTACAGATGAAGCACAAACTCAGAATGTTTCAAGCATGGGGAAGAAAATCAGCCATACCTTTTCAAAGCAACCATCCTGATATTTGTGCGGAGAAATTTAGGGAAATCATAGAAAACATAAATCTCGATCAGAAGGCACAAATTTAAACCATCCGCCTCCCAAATCCGAGTCCAGTGTGGTAATGAATTTGCCACCTCACTTGGTGCAGTTGTACACTGGATACAAAACTTAAGGATGGAAGTAACTTTCACATGATGTGTCACTGACAAGTAATATAGCTCAATGAAACTTCGACCATACATAGAAAGAACTGCTACAGCATAATACAGAAGGTAATTGAAAGAAATACACAATGAGACAAAGGGAACTGACACTTTTATTCGAAGACAATAATTGCACTGAAGCCAATGCAATTTATGACGGTCCCCTGAACATTGCACAAGGTGATACATGGTTCTTAGTAGGGTGTGTGATCACCACAGACAGCAGTGCATGCTCTGCAATATGCCCCCATGCTGGCCGAAAGAGTTCTTGTGATAGGATGTTTCATTCCTCTGCTGTTTAAAATGTGTGCACATCGTCCTTCACTCACATTATTGTTTATTCCATTTTATTGATAATACAGTGTCAAATTAGATAAGTCATAACATAGCAGATGTTTTGGAAACTGTTTCTCTGAAGAGGTTCAAGATATGACATATTAGAAAAGTATTTTTGAGTTGCACTTAAAATTGTTCTGTGTAAATCAGGCTATTTTGATGAGTGATTTTTTGTTTTTTTTTCATTATTTAATTGAAATAATTCATTTCCATTAATTGCCTAAGCATTTTTAGAATTGATTTGTTGTTATAATCTGTTAGTAATGCAACTGGATAATGAAATAAATATTTAAGTTCAGTAAAGTAAATTTTATTTATTGTACAACGTGTACCATCTACCTCTTCAACTTGCCATTATAGACTTAGAAAGCCATTTTTGTCGATCAGACACTCACCTTTGTTTGAGGCTCTAACATAATAATGAATAGTACAAGCCTATATTAAAGTCTTAATTAATATATAAGAAACCTCCATAGCATTTGTGAGTGTTCCTGAAGAAACATATTAATTTTCCATTCACAAGGGTGTAAAACAAAGTGACTACATCTCAAAAATTCTTTTCAGCAGCCTCAGAGAAACCAATGTCTAAATTGTGTTGGAAAACAAAGGCAATCCAAATTTTGGGAAAGATATTAAATAACCCGTGGTTTGCTGATTATATTGTTTTGTTTGCAAACAGTACAGAAGAATTTCATATACTGATTAGTGAACTTTCGTTAGTCTGCACTGGTCTAAAAATACACTACGATAATACCAACTTGATGATGAATGAATGAACACCAGATGGAAATATGTCTGTTGGAACTACACAGCTGCAAAGAGTCATGGAATATGTCTGTCTGTGTTAACTTGTAAATATAGAAGGGGACTTAAAGCAAGAAATATTAAAATAGACTGGCAAGCTTTTGGCCGATATTCGTTAGTTTTGAAGTCTAAGATGTCGGTTGAGCTGCAGAAAACAAGTTGAGCAACCTCTGTTGCCTTTAAAAACCTATGGCTGCGAAGCATGGACTTTAAATGAGTTCATTGTTAGAAAATTGTTAGTAATCCACAGAGGAATGGAGAGATCAATGTTGGACTACACAAGGAAAAACAGAAAAGGAGCAGATGATATATGATGGATAACACGTGTCAGTGACATAATAGGAAGAGGGAACACTTTGAAATGCTAGTGCGCTGGTCATGTCGCTTTAAGAAGGGATGATAGATGGTCGAAACAAGTACTAAAATGGAGCCCAAATTATAAAAAAAGAAGACCTAGGCGAAGAGCACCACACATATGGGACGGAAACCTAAGAACGAAGCTTAATAATTGGTACATATGGAATAACCTGCAGATATCGTATGTTGCGCGCCGACTCAAAGAGGTCACACCACAAAGTAATCTAATTGGCTGATGATGATTATTGTTATGGTTTCATAGATCTCTACCGCGCGGGAGTAGCCAAGCGGTCTCAGGCGCTGCATTCGTGGACTGTGCGGCTGATCCCGGCGGAGGTTCGAGTCCTCCCTCGGGCATGGGTGTGTGTGTTTGTCCTTAGGATAATTTAGGTTAAGTAGCGTGTAAGCTTAGGGACTGATGACCTTAGCAGTTAAGTCCCATAAGATTTCACACATTTGAACATTATTTTTTCCCATGGAACTCTGAAGAAAACTGTTCTCTCGGTTCACAAGTTGTCGACCGAAATGATCACATTCTTTTTTCCATCCAACTGATAGGAGCATTTATCAGTTCACCTACATACGTCTTTGTCAAAAAGAGCAGATGGAATAATTTACTGGCAGTGAATATGAAAGAACGGAACACGCAGAGGTGTTACCATCACCCACGTTACAGATGACTATCTGTAACACAGGTTGTGGGAACACCTCTGACAACATAGTTGTCATACTC
The DNA here is from genome assembly GCF_021461395.2 of Schistocerca americana. Lineage (NCBI taxonomy): Eukaryota > Metazoa > Arthropoda > Insecta > Orthoptera > Acrididae > Schistocerca > Schistocerca americana. Next base: position 358,870,260 of record NC_060119.1, on the reverse strand, counting down.
CTTGCCCATAGCCTTCTTCTTTTTTATTACATTTTTCCATCTCTCTTTATGTCTGTGGACATTGTCATCGGAATTCACTTCAGAATCACAGACAATGATCATTAGGTGTCGCCTAGATTGGAAGGTCTTAACAACAAATATTCAGGTTGCATTGTCACCTACTTTCGAGCAAGAATAGTCTCAGGTAAAGAGCTGCTTCCACCATATTTTATTAATGCGAGTGGTGAATCTTGGGCATGGAATGCGATGAAACCACGAAAATGACAAGATCTGTTTTTGTAATGATCTCTCTAACCTGTCCTTTCTTGAAATGTCCTTCAACAAACAGCAGCGGATGCAAAATATTTGTCAATCGCCCTGTATGCCCCCTTAACACTGTGCTCCTTGCTGTCTCTATAATCCCCAGAGACGACGAGCTTATACTAAGACACGTCCTCAGCCAAGTGGTCGTGTCGAAGTAGCGCGCCCGCTAATAAGTTTTCTAAACTCTGTTTTTAAGACCGCGGCTTCTTTCAGTGACGTGATGTCTGCGACCGGCGATCACGCTTCTGAAACGCGTGATATTGCTCCACTAGATGTCCTACTTATCTTCTAGTCTCTCAGACGGATAAGCACACTGACTTCTTTTCAGAACAAAAGATCACCCTCTGACAGATAGCTAATCAACTACTAACCGTAGATGGTTGGTTGGTTGGTTGGTTGGTTGGTTGGGGAAGAAGACCAGACAGCGTGGTCATCGGTCTCATCGGATTAGGGAAGGAAGTCGGCCGTGTCCTTTCAGAGGAACCATCCGGGCATTTGCCTGGAATGATTTAGGGAAATCACGGAAAACCTAAATCAGGATGGCCGGACGCGGGATTGAACCGTCGTCCTCCCGAATGCGAGTCCAGTGTCTAACCACTGCGCCACCTCGCTCGGTAAACCGTAGATAGTAAGGAATATATAGTGGGCTAAATTACTGCTAACGTTGATGCGCACAAAGAATACCCTGTGAGACCATGAAATGCCACTGGTTTCACGTAGCTCAACCAACAGATGCCGTCGTAAACAGAGGCACTCATTCAACTATTGTTACATCTAAACATGTGCGTCACAGGTTAAAGTTTTGTCATTCAGCATCTAGTGTGTTCATTGTTTTCTACATTCCTGCTCCGTGTGCATAATCTCAGCGACCAATTTGACTGTGCCATATTCGCCATTCTTGTCATTTCCCTTCGTCGCAAGCTACTGTCTCCACTGCTGTTGCCTCTCGGCCGCTAACACACACCGTCTCAGAACTACACCCACATCATCCGACCACCAGCAGCGCCAGGACTGAAGCCCTTATTACACCATCACCACCTCCACCAGTGACAGTGCAGACATTATTATCCGTGAAGAAACTTTCCATTTTACGTCAGTAGCTGCAGCTTATAAAACCAACGCTTAATAACAGTCAAATACCTGTTTCACGTCGTGCATCACAACCATCTAGCTTAAATACAGTCGACACTCGTGATATACCGGTATCTGCTACGTTTTTGTTTGTTTTCTTATGGCTGCTAGCCCGTTGCCAACCGGACACAGAACAACAGAACAGGAAAAAAAAAGAAGATATGATTTCTAAATTATTTCGTCTGTCCTTAGCACTTAAAGGCGGAGATGTTAGTTTAGGAGATCAGGAGACAGTTTTCTGTGATTCATCGCCAAAAGAAGGTAAGTGCTAGGCGAAAGACATACACCGTCTTGCCCTAACAAAACTTCACTCCAAAACTACTACAAAGAGAGTTATTTCAATTTAAAGATAGCGGAGACGTCATTTTATGAGTCCCTATCGCTGTGACGTTAGTCCGAAACGCACCCAGACCTCATACCAGCCAGCAGCTATAAAGAATTTTCATCATCGGAATATCGGACGCAGAGTGGATCTGAAGTAGTGGCTTGCAGGTTCTGCTCACCAGGCTCTGTGTCTCCAGCCTGTATTAAATTCCAGGCCAAGCGGCAGTGTTTTATGAAATAAGAGAATGGAAGGAATGGTATTATTGCCTAGGTGACCCTTCAGGGTCAGTCGCCAGCTGAACTGAAGCGGTATTCTACCACTTTCTCCCACTTTCTAAAGATGTGAGGAAAGGGTGTCAAAAGCAAATGAAGCAGATACCTGTAATGATCGAGTGTACAGATTAATATGGTTAACATCGTGTTTCCGTTGTTAACGTACCATCACTCTCCAACAGACACTGGAAACAGGTTTCGGATTTAGCTTAGTCGTGCGCACATAGCTGAAGATCATAAACAGTACGCTGTCAATATTCCTCTGCTGGTAAGACAAATTCGGAAGATAGGATATCGTGTACCAAAGGACTTCAGCTGCCCACCTCCGGAACGTAGAGCGTAGTGTCTTTGGTGATAGTGATTCGATGGTCAAATGAGGAAGTCAAACACAACAGCTCCCCTGTTAAGCTTCGACAGAAGTAGGCTATGCACTGGAATGTAATATCGGGATCTTCCTGTGTTAGATTCACGTCGAAAGTAACATGAGTACAGACAACGGCGCTCGGATTACCAAAAGTCCTTCTTTCCTGTTGAATCTCGCTTCTATTTGGACTAAAGTCATGGCTGGAGTTGCCTTAGATGCTAATGCGGTGAACAACAATTCCTAGAATGTGTTCTTTAGTGACATGTCACAGCAATGCCATTACTTATTTATCTTAAATGCACCTACGAATTGCTGACACTCAAAACAAGGATCACTCGATCAGTGAAAGGGATGTGGTAGGGTATGAACTGAACCCCGCTTCATTTCAGAGTAATCCGGAAATTGTACTGAAGAATAAAGTATGTTCACATGTTTCATGGAGTGTTTGAGACGTCTTTCTTGCCTAGAAGATATTTACTTTTTGAACTGCCTACTCATGCGACATATCGTCTGTTTCTCCAATTCATTAGAAGTCAATTTCGGCACAAGTTCCTATTTTGGTCTCATTTTTCCTAAATGTCGTTTAAAGTTCAGGAAATAACTATGCATAATACTGAAACTATTAAATCGTAAATGTGGAAAAAGTTATCTGCAGCTTCAAGAACCGTCACCAATTTCGTCCTTTTGTCCAGAATATAAACATAATCTGTAAAATCAGAGAATGATGAGGAAGACAAGTGAGTAGCCTCTGTAAACACCTCACAGTACTCTGTCACCAATTGAAATCTGTATGGGAAAAGGGTAAAGCAAATCCTTCTTTGAATAGGAACGTGATTCAAGGGTAATAGAGAGTTGTCTCCAATTTGCTAAAAATTAATAATCTGTGAGCAGAATGTAGCGTCCTGGAGAAATTTTCAACGAAATTACATTGCTCGCTATTGAAATCGAAACCCAGGAAGGCTAGAAAACAACGAATTTTAACTTACACGTTCATACAGTATAGTAGGAAGAATAATAGTATACTAATAGTAGTTGTTGCTGTCGTGAGTAATTTATTAGTATCAGCTCAAACCCAGATAACAATCTTATCTCAAAGCCACGTCTCGTGCAACATTGCACTTGCAGTGACAGGTTCCACACTTGGGTGACTTACATGCAACGTCACCACGACTCTTCTCCCCCTGGGGAATCACCAGCATTTGATCAAGGTCACCCCTATCCCATCCCTCCACATCTCCACCTCCTTGCCCTGAGCCATCCAGCTCGCTTTTGTCAAATATTTTGCAGTGGTTTTCTTGCACCTTCTAACTTCTTAGGTAATCCGATTGTTCTCTAGAAATTTTCCCAGCAGAGAGTTTCTTGTGCAGTGAGCAGGCGGTTATCTGGGCTCATGCGCAGTGCTGTGTTTTTGCTTTGAGAGTAGTGTTGTGGTGGCTCCCCAAGAGGTGTGATGCGGAATGTGACAACAGGCACCAGGTCAGTTGGTATAGTGTATCTAAGGTGGCTGTTTCTTGTGTAGTACCATGGTCTGACTTGCCATTGCTAGAGGCTCTATTAGCATCCTTCAGATCAGGAGACTGTATGCTATTTTGGAATTCTGTGGAGCAGTCTCTTGTGAAGCCTGCAATGAATTGGTGACATTGTGGCAGACTATTGTGGGAGTCTTGTAAATTATTCTTACTCTGATATCCTTTCGCCACCACGTAATTCTACAGGGTGTTTCAAAAATGACCGGTATATTTGAAACGGCAATAAAAACTAAACGAGCAGCGATAGAAATACACCGTTTGTTGCAATATGCTTGGGACAACAGTACATTTTCAGGCGGACAAACTTTCGAAATTACAGTAGTTACAATTTTCAACAACAGATGGCGCTGCAAGTGATGTGAAAGATATAGAAGACAACGCAGTCTGTGGATGCGCCATTCTGTGCGTCGTCTTTCTGCTGTAAGCGTGTGCTGTTCACAACGTGCAAGTGTGCTGTAGACAACATGGTTTATTCCTTAGAACAGAGGATTTTTCTGGTGTTGGAATTCCACCGCCTAGAACACAGTGTTGTTGCAACAAGACGAAGTTTTCAACGGAGGTTTAATGTAACCAAAGGACCGAAAAGCGATACAATAAAGGATCTGTTTGAAAAATTTCAACGGACTGGGAACGTGACGGATGAACGTGCTGGAAAGGTAGGGCGACCGCGTACGGCAACCACAGAGGGCAACGCGCAGCTAGTGCAGCAGGTGATCCAACAGCGGCCTCGGGTTTCCGTTCGCCGTGTTGCAGCTGCGGTCCAAATGACGCCAACGTCCACGTATGGTCTCATGCGCCAGAGTTTACACCTCTATCCATACAAAATTCAAACGCGGCAACCCCTCAGCGCCACTACCATTGCTGCACGAGAGACATTCGCTAACGATATAGTGCACAGGATTGATGAGGGCGATATGCATGTGGGCAGCATTTGGTTTACTGAAGAAGCTTATTTTTACCTGGACGGCTTCGTCAATAAACAGAACTGGCGAAATATGGGGAACCGAAAAGCCCCATGTTGCAGTCCCATCGTCCCTGCATCCTCAAAAAGTACTGGTCTGGGCCGCCATTTCTTCCAAAGGAATCATTGGCCCATTTTTCAGATCCGAAACGATTACTGCATCACGCTATCTGGACATTCTTCGTGAATTTGTGGCGGTACAAACTGCCTTAGACGACACTGCGAACACCTCGTGGTTTATGCAAGATGGTGCCCGGCCACATCGCACGGCCGACGTCTTTAATTTCCTGAATGAATATTTCGATGATCGTGTGATTGCTTTGGGCTATCCGAAACATACAGGAGGCGGCGTGGATTGGCCTCCCTATTCGCCAGACATGAACCCCTGTGACGTCTTTCTGTGGGGACACTTGAAAGACCAGGTGTACCGCCAGAATCCAGAAACAATTGAACAACTGAAGCAGTACATCTCATCTGCATGTGAAGCCATTCCGCCAGACACGTTGTCAAAGATTTCGGGTAATTTCATTCAGAGACTACGCCATATTATTGCTACGCATGGTGGATATGTGGAAAATATCGTACTATAGAGTTCCCCAGACCGCAGCGCCATCTGTTGTTGAAAATTGTAACTACTGTAATTTCGAAAGTTTGTCTGCCTGAAAATGTACTGTTGTCCCAAGCATATTGCAACAAACGGTGTATTTCTATCGCTGCTCGTTTAGTTTTTATTGCCGTTTCAAATATACCGGTCATTTTTGAAACACCCTGTAGCTTCTCTAGAGAGCTAATCTATGAGCCGGTGGTTTTCTTCTACAAATACTCCAGTCAGCAGCGAAAATTTTGTTACTACTTATAACGTTCCCGTGCCCTGGTTATATCTAAAAGCCAAGATATATTTCTTCTCATGTCAACGTTTGAACAGTGCTGTTACCTCAAGATGGTCATGTTTTGCTAAGATTCAAATCAATAGCTATTCCACGTAACAAGTGTATAAGTGCCATCCCTTATGTTTTAGTTATGTTGGTTGCTTATGGTAATAAATTTATGTTGCAGGTATTTCTGTCCGAATGTTCTTGTTTGTTAATGAATTGTAAAGGCCACCTCAATAACCGATGTTCTGTTAAAAACCCAGGAAGCAGCCATTTGATAGTGGACTTGTACCTGTCTATTATTTGGAACCAGTCTCTGATATTACGTAATCTGGGTTGTAATTTGTCATGTTGTAGCCTGGTCAGTGTTTTAATTCGTCTTGCTGTAAGCTAATCTGTAGTAGTTATTGCTTGGTATTAGTTACAGAAATCACTGTTTAATTCTAAACTGTCACTACTGTTTTCTAGGAACTACCACTGTCGCTAATGAGATGCATCAACTTCTGTTGGTAAATACTGTTGAAAAGGTTGTGTGCCTGAGATTTACTTATTTGGTATTTGTGTATTTAATCTTTAAATCTTATAGTGTTCACTACCTGAAGTTATGTAAGTATTGTTGCTCTTTTTTAAAATCTGTTCACTGGGAAGAACTTTCTATAACGTCTTTTACAAGTTTTGGTAAGTTATATGGTAATTACAAGTTCAGTTTTTTGGAAATAAATTACGTCAAAATTTGTGAAAGCACAGCTAAGTTTTCTAACTCAGCCTTTAGCTTGTATAGTTCTTACCTAACTTCTATGAAACTGATGTCGGGTTTGAAACTTTCTTTTGCAGAGTTACTCAGTGTGTAAAATTTATAATTTAAGCTTGATTCCCCGTGAGTTGCTGTCAAACTGTTAAGCTGTTATTCTTGTAGGATGTTGTCGTTAGAAGTTGTAATATGAAGTAAGGGTATGATAGGTTTAATTGTCAAGGAAAACTAAGTTTAAGATTTAATATGAAAATCCAATCTTTAAATAATAAATTATTTTTGTTTGTGTAAAATGTGCAAGGCCAAGCAGTTCGCCACTTCCTCCCCGCTCCTATCACTACACACACACACACACACACACACACACACACACACACACACACACCTTCCCCAGGACCAATACGGCTCAAGCAATCCCCCATCTTCATCTTTTATGAATGGAGAACTCGTGTGAATGGTTGATCCTGGAACTGTCCTCTATAAGGAGAGGATTAGGGTGTGGCTATTTGCTAATAACAAATAAGTGTTATTGTAATTATGGTGAGTCACATCCCTCGATGTCTAGGGTATAGATATTGTTAACAACAAATTAAATTTAATAGCAGATGATTTTCGTCATTCAAGGCACAACCAGAGACAACACACAGGCAGTTATGTAAGTGTTCTCAGTTTATTATTTTCAAAACGTTACGTGTTTTTTCCATATTTTTTACGGTTTTTCGATCTAGTCCACAAATTTACGTATTTTTACATATTTTTAAACTACATCGTTTCAGGAATTGGACAGTTTGTTGGTAGGTTTGTGGAGCTATGTGGCATTAGATTTCTACCAACGTATTATGTGATTTGCGTAAATAACGAGCCGCTTATTTACGTACTTGGTGGTGGCGCCCGATACTGACCAAGATGGGTTCCATAGGACTTACATTAGACTAATTTAGTAGCCGAGACATCAACGTGAGTTCATTGTAATGCTCCTCAAACCTTTGCAGCACGGTTCTGGCTTCGTGATACGGACAATTAGACTGCTGGAAGATGACATCACCGCCGGACAAGACATCAAGCATGAAGGGATGCAGGTGGTTCGCAGCTGCTAGTGCGTCTTCGATTAGTACCACAGGTCCTATGAAAGCGCAGGGGAATGTCTCCCACAGCATAATACTGCTCCCACAGGCCTGCATCCGTGGCGCGCTTCACGTTTCGTGCCGCCGTTCACCTCGATGGCGGCGTTTGTGGAGACGACCGTCGACGTAGTGTAGCAAAAATGTGACTCATCCGAAGAGCAGACACGTTTCCAATCTTCGATGGTCGAATCCCTATGGTTCCGGGCCCAATGCAATCGTAATTGACGACGTCGTTGGGTCAACGTAGGGGAGGTCTGCCGTGGAGCTCCGTGTTCAACAATGTACGATGAATGGTGTGCTCCGAAACACTTGTGCGTGCACCAGCATTGTTCTCTTTTGGCAGAGATACCACCGATCACCATCTATCCTGCTTTACAGAGCACACAAGCCTTCGAACCCCACGTTCTGTGAAGAATCGTGGATGTCCAGCCACCTTGGCACCTAGTGGTAGTTTCACTGTCCTCTTACATCTTTCCATAGCTGCTCATCAGTAGCGGGGGAATATTCGCCCAGCCTTACCGTTTTCGAGATACTCGTTCACAGATTCTGCGTAGTAATAATCTGTCCTCTGTCAAAGTCGTTTATCTCAATGCGTTTCCCCATTTGGAGTCCCTATCTTCGCCAGAGTGATCCCTCTTCCGTGTCTGCTCCGCTTACATACTTTTGTCACCGCATCACGTGCCCGCAGCCCCATCATGTGACATCCAACGTCACGGCAGGCAGTGGTCATAATATTTTAACTTATCAGTGTGTATCTGCTTACCAAGTCATCGACTCACAAGGGTCACAACACCTCTGCTTCTTAGTGATAAAATGCGGCCGTGGAGAGCAGCAGCGTTCACGCGCTGTCTGTCGGTAAGCCTCTGAACAATTACGGACGTGGTGCTGCGCATCTCTGAAGGGGCTACAGCCGGTGGGGCTGCCCCATCGGAATCTCGACGTCGGCCCCTATAGCCTCCAGCGCTGCGGACCTTCAACCAGCCCTGGAAATTCTGACCAGGCCGCGACGACGTAGCACGTCTCCAATGGCACCTTTCGCATAAATGAAACGTCTAGCACTGGAGAAGAACTGCCGCGTCCTCAACGTGCAGACAATGGTTGACAGTAACGGCTGGAAAAGAACCTGCGCAAAACTCATAAAAGACGGTGACTCACCGGCCAGTGCACCGCTACAGGTAATGGTCAACAAATTACTTTCACCGGCCCCGAACAGACACACCAGCCGGCGTCAAATAAAGACGTCCCTACGCCAGAATTTCGTGCGTACTGTGATACCAGGCCGTACTTCAAATGTTCCTTCACACAGGAAAACCTAAGAATATTGCCCAGTTTAATGCTCGTACCACTTAAAAGATGAGTGAAGAAATAGCTGAAATTGTTAAAACTGAACAAAGCTCGAGAGCCTGATGGTAAACCCTATACACTCACTCACTGGTCATACCGTACTCGAGAGTCCATTACCGCAGCAACATATTTTCGCCATCTGTCCCTGTCTTGCCCTATTTCCTTCCATTCACCTTCAATACCTAGGCTCCTCAAATCAGCCTTCACATTGTCCTCCCATCTACGCCTCGGTCTCCCCACAGGACGTTTTCCCTCTAAGTGCCCTACCAGAACTCTGCGGACAGCAAATGCGAATGCGTTAATCAAGGCTAGAGAAGATGTAGGTCTAAGGATAAGTGAAGACAAAACTAAATACCTGGTCACCACTAGAATGCCAGCAGCAGTAGGTCAGGAAACGTTAAGAGTTGGAGACATGCAGTTTGAAAAAGTGAACACATTTAAGTATCTAGGCGTGGACATCACTTCGAGAAATGAGATTGAATCCGAACTGAAGAAGAGATTACGGGCGGGAAATGCGTGCTACTTCTCACTGAATAGATTACTTTCATCACGGATATTGTCTAGGAATTTAACGATTAGAATATACAAAACTATTATTCTAGGCAGTTATGCTGTATGGGTGTGAGACTTGTTCTCTCACTGTGCCAAATGAAAAGCCGTTTCGAGTATTTGAAAACAAAATTTTGAGGAAAATTTTCGGAGCAAAAAGGGATGACATTAGCGGAGAGTGTCGAAAACTGCATAACGAAGAGGTTCACGGCAGATTCTATATTGAATTTGCGGCTGAGTTAGCTCCTCTTCCAACAATAGTCTATCGTAGATCCCTTGAACAAAAATCCCTGTCCAGTAGTTGGAAGAAAGCAGAGGTAACACCCGCCTACGAGAACGGTTGTAGAAGTGACCCACAGATCTACCATCCAATATCTTTGACATCGATTTGTTGAAGAATCTTACAACATATCCTGAGCTCAAACATAATGTGATATCTTGAACAGAATGCTCTCCATGCCAACCAGCATGGATTCCGAAAACATCAATCACGTGAAACTTAACTCGCACTTTTCTCACATGACATACTGAAAGCTTTGGATCATGTCTCTCAGGTAGATGCAGTGGTCCTTGATTACCGAAAAGTGTTTGACTCGGCACCACACCTACGCTTATTGTCAAAAGTATGATCATTTGAGGTATAAAGTAAAATTTGTGACTGGATTGAGGACTTTTAGGTAGGCAGGAGGCAGCGTGATATCTTGGATGGGGAGTCATTGTCAGATGTAGAGGGAACTTCGTTTGTGCCCCAGGGGACTGTTGCTGTTCATGTTGTATGTTTATGGTCTTGTGGACAATATTAGTAGTAACCTCGGACGTTTTGCAGACGTTGCAGTTATCTGTAACGAAGTACTGCATAAATAACCGGTCAAAAAATGGTTCAAATGGCTCTGAGCACTATGGGACTTAACATTGTGGTCATCAGTCCCCTAGAACTTAAATTGTGCACTTCACAAAACAAAAACCTGTAGTATCCTATGACTATAATACCAATCAGTTGAAATAGGCAAACTCATACATATAGCTGGGTGTAACCCTTTGTAAGGATATGAAGTGGAATGATCAGACAGGCTGGTTGTGAGTCAAGCAAGTAGTAAGCATTGGTTTATTAAGGGAATACTGCGTAAGCGCTCACTCTATAAAGGAGATTGTTTATTATCACTCGTTCGACAACCTCTTCTAGAATATTGCCCAAGTGTGTGGGACTGGTAACAAGTAGGACTAAGAGTGGTTATTGAAAGTATATAAAGAAGGACAGCAGGAATGGTCACAATTTTGTTCGACCCATGGAAGAGTGTCACCATGGTACTGAAAGAAATGAACTGACAAGACTCTTGAAGATAGACGTTAACTATCCCAAGAAAGGCTACTAAGTTTCAAGAACAGGCTTTAAATGTTGACTCCGGGAACATACTGCAGCCCCATACGTATCGCTCACATATGGGTCGTGAGGACATGATGAGAATAATTACAGCACGCACAGCGTCATTCGAACAATCATTCTTGCCACGCTTTATATGCGAATGCATTGGGAAGAAACCCTAATAGATATTGAAATAGTCACCACAGAAGCTGCGTGCTCGATAATGGATCGAAAATACCCTTTTTATTACATGTCGATCTAAATATCACCAATAATACCAATAATGACATACTACTAGCAGTAACAGATTTTTCCTGTGCAGCAGGAATTTATTAAGTCGATAGTATTAACAACGTGTGATGTTGATTATCGCGACAGGATCATAATGTACATATTTTGTTCATGCGTTCAGTGATGAACTACGACCGATGTATCACAAGACAGGCCCATGAGCTGTTTCCTACGAAGAAGGAAGATCGAAATAAAAATGTATTATAACGTTAATGGGTGCACTCTGCAGCAGTGAATCTCTTGTTACTTGCAGAGATGGTGTAACATGCTCCCCACTAACTCAGTAGAAGACTTTCCCAAAAAACGATAACTTATGGTAGACATGTTGCTGATAGGATTGATCAACACTCCTGTATTACATGAACTCAAACTGGGCAACGTTATTTCCACGAAAACGCTGTTGAGAACTAACATTCGTAACCAACACGTATTTGGTGCAGAACAAGAGAGGCACAGACGTCATGGTTCAAATGGCTCTCAGCACTATGGGACTTAACATCTGAGGTCATCAGTCCCCTAGACTTACAACTACTTAAACCTAACCAACCGAAGGAGATCACACACATCCATGCCCGAGGCAGGATCCGAACCTGCGACCGTAGCAACAGTGCGGTTCCAGACTGCATCGCCTAGAACCGCTCGGCCACTCCGGCCGGCACAGACGTGATGATTACGTTATCAACTTATAATCTTACAGTGACATAGAATTCAGACCATCTTTGAATTACCCACGCAGGAGATTGCATGAGGCTGCAGTGAAACGAAAAGATGGTTCAAATGGCTCTGAGCACTATGGACTTAACATCTGAGGTCATCAGTCCCCTAGAACTTAGAACTAATTAAACGAAACTAACCTAAGGACATCACACACACCCATGCCCGAGGCAGGATTCGAACCTGCGACCGTAACGGTCGCGCGGTTCCATACTGTAGCGCCTAGAACCGCTCGGCTACTTCGGCCGGCGAAACGAAAAGAGATTTGGGATAGAAAGGCACTTATAAGAGGATTCCACATTGGTCAGAAGGTATTGATTAAAAGTTTCTGTCTGTCTAACAAACAGAAACAACTGTGACACAAATTCTGCCCTATCTTAACGGACCTGTCTGAGTCCGCAAGGTGGCTCACATAAACACAGTGCATGTCAAGACACTGAAATGAAGGAAATCTGTATTCACCACATCTATCATGTGAAACCATTTGTAGAATAGGTGTAGTTCATTCAGGTCAGAATCAATTTGTACTACATACAACTTCAATGGATTGGGGAAGTCTAGGTGATATTGTGTAACGTAGTCTAGATTATCCTTTTATTGAATTTCTGTATTTGTTGAATTTGTAGCTGACATTTATTACTTACCGTATGTCTCTTAGTGAACTTGGTGAACTGAGTCGCATGTTTGTTACGTCATCATATCAACGACCAGAACCTCTTTGGATTTCCTGCCAGGTTTTAAGACAAGATTTACTGTGGAAACTAATAAACATCTCGCAATGAAGTCCTCGCTAAATTTCGAGCTTCTGCAAAAGATCACCAGTCTCTGCTCGCTTGTCATTAATTTGCTCATGAACAACACTGACCATTACTATCCTTTATCGTCACTGATGACGAGGAATGATGTCTTTATATTAACCTCAGGAAAAGAAAAGAAAGGTTGAGCCCAAACAAAGCAGCAACAAAGATCTGCGCGCATCCACAAAAGATAATGTTATGCATCTTGTGGAACAGCGACGGTGTGGTGTGCGATTACTGCAAATTCTTTCCCCGAGTCGTAACCATTACTGCTGACATTTATTGCCGACAACTGAGACGTCTGGCAGACGCAGTCCAAGAACAACGGCCAGGAAGACTCCGTGAAGTGATGCTACTTTACGAAACGTCCTTCCCCATTGTGCTAGACAAAAAACACTGTACAGGAGCTGGGTTACGAAGTCATTTCGCGCCCACCGTATTCGCTTGATATTGCACCCTCAGTGTTTCGCCTTCTCCGCTCTTTATCGAACAATCTTCCTTTCCGGATGAAAATGCGCTCCGAACATGACTCGACGAGTTCCTCGCCTTAAAACCAGGTGATTTCTACAGTCGAGGAACAACAGTGAAGGAGAATATACACTATGTGATCAAAAGTATCCGGACACCCCCAGAACATACATTTTCCATATTAAGTGTACTGTGCTGCCACATATTGCCAGATACTCTATATCAGCGACCTCAGTAGTCGTTAGACATCGTGAGAGAGCAGAATGGGGCGCTCCGCGGAACTCAACGGACTTCGAACGTGGTCACGTGATTGGGTGTCACCTGTGTCATACGTCTGTACGCGAGATTTCCACACTCCTAAACATCCCTAGGTCCACTGTTTGCGGTGTGATAGTGAAGTGGAAACGTGAAGGGACACGTACAGCACAAAAGCGTATAGGCCGGCCTCGTCTGTTGACTGACAGAGACCGACCACAGTTGAAGAGGGTCGTAACGTGTGATAGGCAGACATCTATCGAGATCATCACACACGAATTCCAAACTGCATCAGGATCCACTGCAAACACTTTGACAGTTAGCCGGGAGGTGAGAAAACTTGGATTTCACGTTCGAGCGGATGCTCATAACTCACACATCACGCCGGTAAATGTCAAACGACGCCTCGCTTGGTGTAAGGAGCGTAAACATTGCGCGATTGAACAGTGTAAAAACGTTGTGTGGAGTGACGAATCACGGTACACAATGTGGCGATCCTATAACGTAGTGTGCGTATGTCGAATGCCCGGTGAATGTCATCTGCTAGCGTGTGTAGTACCGGCAGGAAAATTCGGAAGCGGCGGTGTTATGGTGTGGTCGTGTTTTTCATAGAGGGGGCTTCCATCTTTTGTTGTTTTGGATGGCACTATCACAGCCTAGTAGCGAATTTTTTTCTCGTATGATGCCATCGTGAAACTGTATCAAACAATGTCTAGAAGTCAGGGAATACGACACCAATTCTCTTTCCAACATATGATCTCACTTAGTAAGTCCTTAAACAAACATATTCCTAAATCTACACGATTTTACGCTTAAACATAAAACTGTAGAACAGGACTGAGTCTTATCGTAGAAGAGGAAAGCTGGAGGAGCCTACATGGCGCTTTCCAGAATGCTATTCAGTTTTCAACCGGTACACGTTGGGTGCAAGCTAAATATAGTTACGTAAGCCTGCAGGCTATCGTGGCCGTTGTCACTGAAGTTTAAACCTTCTGGATTGTTACACCGCCTGATATTTCTTCAAACAATCGACGTCACTGATAGCATAAGCGGGATTCTAAGGGAAAATGGTATTCAGATCACTTTCTTCAGTCAAAACGAAGTAAAAGCGGATGCACCTGATTGGCTCTAAACTGCGGGCGTCTATGAAATGACTCTGAGCACTATGGGACTCAACATCTTAGGTCATCAGTCCCCTAGAACTTAGAACTACTTAAACCTAACTAACCTTAGGACATCACACACATCCACGCCCGAGGCAGGATTCGAACCTGCGACCGTAGCAGTCCCGCGGTTCCGGACTGCAGCGCCTAGAACCGCACGGCCACCGCGGCCGGCGTCTATGAAATGACGTATGGCTGCGGCAAAGTGTATACACGCGAAACAGGAAGGACTGTTAAAGAACGTATTAAGGAAAAATAACTCCATACCTGGCTGAAAGATACAACGAATTTGGCGGTAACGGAACATCACGAAAGCTGTGACCCCGACATCGATTTCAATAACTTACGTTTGCTGGCTAAGGAATCTAACATTTACACAAAAAAGTCCAAAATGTGATTAAAATTTCTAGGAAGGCCTGTAACTTCAATAGAGAGAACGGCAATAAGCTTCTGGCATCCTGACTGCCCGCCATCAGGGAAGTGGCTTCGCGCCCGCGGCGTGCGAACTACACAAACATCGCCCTGGAAGCCACATCTGCAGACAGTTGTATTTATTCTTCTCATGCTCTGCCCGTATCGCTTCTAGCTAATGATGTCGGCCCACCAATAGCAGCAGGAGGAAGTTTAGGCAATAACTCTTCTCCAGCATAAGAACCGGAAAAATCACTTTCGGGCCAAGGATGTTGGCCCACGAATGGTAGCCACATGAGTTTTAGCCAATAACCCCCTTCTTCGGAGTTAGTGCAGGAAAATTTCTGTTACTAGCCAATGGTAGCCCAAGATTTTTACCCAATAGTCCCACTTCTCCAGCACAAGCGCAGGAAAACTCCCCTTTATAAGACAAGGCGACTCTGGTCTCTGACAGTGCTCAATCCACAGCGTACCGACAAGATCCTGCAGAAGATACCAGCAGAGGGATCGAAAAGTTGATTGTTTGAAGAAATATGACGAGGCCTGAAAAGCCAGAAGATTTTAACTTCAGTAAATATAGTTGCTTGATGGTTTCAGCAGCCCCATGGCTCTACAACGACATACTCAAGAGCGGTTTGCTATCTTTGTTGGAATCAGGTTAACAATTTTTTAAAGATGATGCCTGATTCCGAGTCTATGAAAGTAATACACCACCCTAGACAGATGTCTGTGTTGTTCTTTAACTATCACCGCTTTTTATTCTTGTGTGTACGGTATAGATAGCACAAGAAAATCTGTTAAATAACGCGTTGCCATACCTTTTACATCGATTACAGCGACATTTCGGCGTGGCACTATTAACTCTCTGTGCAAAAATGACAGCGCGACAATATAGAACATCGATCCCGCCATTGATGACTCGAGAAATGTATGCATAGCGCTGACAGAATCTCACCACTTCCTCTCACTGACTTAGGATCGCTTCAGTATGGATATGACGGAGAAGATCCTTTTAGGATTTTCACAGTGGGGCATGCACTACAATCCACAGAATACAGTCCTCTATACAGGAGCGCGAAGGTTCGACAACTCAGTATATCATCGTGAAGAAGAACAGAACACCAGATCACCACAACCTCTCTTTCACACACACACAGTAAGTGTCGAGCACTTGCCTAGTGAAACGTATTCATTGAGCTGACAGAATCTCAGCACTTCCTGTCACTAACTTAGAATCGCCACAGCTATGATACAAAACGACTAAACTTATATCCAAGATGTGACATGGAAATGGTGTACTTCACATCTCCCCGTCCGAGCCTTCATTTGATGAACTCTAGAGTCTATTGGGAACGCAACTTGATTTTTCAGTTTTGCGTCAGAAACAAGGAATTTTAATTTGAATTTGGTTTTCCAGTGGCTTGTACATGACCTAAAGCAATTGGAGTCACCATAGTTGCTTTTCTAAGGTTTCAGTTTGTGGTTTTGCAGAAGTAGCATAAAAGTTCTGTGTATTGTGTGTACTGTGTATTGAACTGGGGACCTAGACACGACGGAGAGGCTTCGTGTCGCCGGGCCCTCAGTGATTTACAACCCCACAACAGGCCACAGCAGTCCACCCACCCCACCGCCGCCCCACACCGAACCCGGGGTTATTGCGCGGTTCGGCCCCCAGTGGACTCCCCAGGGAACGTCTCATACCAGACGAGTGTAGCCACAAATGTTTGCGTGGTAGAGGAATTATGGTGTACGCCTACGTGGGTACAGTGTTTGCGCAGCAATCGCCGACATAGTGTAACTGAGGCGGAATAAGGGGAACCAGCCCACATTCGCCGAGGCAGATGGAAAACCGCCTCAAAAACCGTCCACAGGCTGGGCGGCACACCGGACCTCGGCACTAAGCAGCCAGGCGGATTCGTGCCGGTCCCCGGCGCTCGGGAAGCAGCGAGTTAGACCGCGCGGCTAGCCGGGCAGGAAAAAGTCTTGTACTCGCAGCTGGTGCAATTAATTCTAGATGTGGCAGTGTAGCCATTTTGATTTGGACTGCGAACGTCCCATGCCTTAATATGTCGTCAACATACACACCAAACGTATCTGAAAGATTTATGAATCATTTCTGATGAACTGTAAGGGTTCGTTTAGGGGAGGACATGCTACAGTCGTTCATTCAGGTGTGTGATTGATGTGGCTCATTTGGTAGAGTACTAGTGGTTGCAGTGTTTGTGGATTCAGTATATCCAAGTAGGGGGTCCCATGGCCAATTCGGTAAGGTGGCAGCAGCAGCCTCGTACTACAGACTGCAATAGGTTCACATCTAGCTGTAGTAGTAGATTCATAGTCTTGGATTATCAGGTAGCTGTAGCAGAGCAACCACACACTCTCTGATGGGTGACAGTATTATTTTTTAACTAACACTGATTTTTCTCTTTTAGTACGCCTTGATAAAATGGAAATTTGATTTTGATGTAGACAAAACAACATACTCCAACCATACATCCTATAAACAGAATGCAACCAAATGTACAGGTTAGCACTGCATTTTAAGTGATTCCTTTTATGAATTACAGGTTCCTTACGTTGTACCTACGACACCTAACATTTCCAGCGGATTTCTATCCACCATTCAACCGTAGTATGGAAGCTTACTACTTGCCAAGAATATTTTGGGGTAGCACATAAAACTTTTTCGATACAAGCTCCGTGATACACTGGAGCAGGACATACACAGTTATTTGCAGACTTTTAATTTCCACTATCCCCATCGCCTATGCCACTAGCACTGCATCATGCGCCATTCAATTGAGTGTTACTCTCTGCAACATTAAATGTGTTGTTATAGCATTGTCATTAGACCGAGAGCTCAATGTAGCTGTAATTTTAGAAAATCCACGATTTGCTATCATGAAAGTAGCGTTGCCAGGTTACAATTGATATCAGTTACATCAGAACCCAACACAAATAACTGCAATGTTCAACTCTCAAAAACTGAGAATGTTAGTGAATTACCATAGGATATGTGTAAGAATCACTCAAGAACAGTGAAAATATACATCAACAACAGGAATGTCACACAGTGCACTCCCTTGCAGAAACCTGATGCATATAAGCAAAGCCAACGAGTGTGTGATTCTAACGTGTACAGGTTTTATGGAAATGTCTTGTCACACCTTATAGAACTCAGCCATCAGAAGACTTGAGAACAAGTCTCTGCTATGAATTTCTAGCATGTTATTCACATGTGACATTCCAATAAAGTAAACCACTTTGTAGGATGTAAGTTCCGCCAGTTATGCAAAACACCGTTTATTCCAAGTTCCCAAACATGTTTCAGCACCATTGTGCCATCATCAGTGGGTTTGTGTTTTATTTAATCTGTAATGTGAACGTTTTTACTAAATGATTACAAAATTATGTGGGTATTTAGTTCAAACAATAATTCTTCTCTTTGTTAATACCTTTACATTTGGTGTGCACGATTTTTCAGGACCACTTGTGTATTATTTATTACAAGTAGCTTATCAACTGCAACCAAAGGATGTTGATGAGAAGTTTTGTTGGGAGTTAGCCTATCATCTAAACGTAATTTAGTCTGTCGCGAGTGTGATGGCGCAGTGGTGCTGAAACATGTTTGGGAACTTGCAAAAACGGTGTTTTGCATAACTGGCGGAACTTACATCCTACAATTTTAACTGCAAACACGGTAAACATAAGGAGCTGCAAATCCAAATGATGAATGAACTACTTTGACAAAGGATGCTGTTTCTGGTATACGTCCCCCTATAGCAACACCCTATAGCAGGTTTCACATTTCTCCCACCGCCACGCCACGCTGTCTGAGAGCGAACAGTGGGAAGAGGGGAAAGCGGCAAACGCGCCGCATTTAAATGGCAGTGTAGTCGCACTACATATTTCACAGTCCTCAAGAACATACAACACAAATAAAACAAGTTTTCCGAATTGATTAATTACTTTTGGCGCGCTGGAGACTAATATGATTTTTATGTGGTCAAACTATCGGTATATGCACAGAGACAAACAATTTCACAGAGCTTCGCACTCAAGTTGCCACGTAATCGTGACATATTTAGTTTCGTAAAGGTTTTTCACAGAAAAATGGCAGTCGAAATGTTGTAGAACTTCCGCAGCCTAATTATGGAGACTTTGAAAATCTGAGAGAAGCGATGTAGACGTCCTGGACAGTTTTAAAGTGAAGATATTTCCCACTGAAAACGGAATTACCTTACAGGTTAACCAATTACGTCTACACGTGCACACAGCGCTTTCAGCTGAAACGGAAAACGGTCTCGAAAAAAGCTCGAAAAGAGATGTAAGACTGGCAGTGTCCTCAAAGCCTCTATAAAACTACCCGTATAATTCAAGCAAGGCCAAAATGAATTCTTCGAACCTCGCGCTTTCTTTAACGCCATTGAGCTTGTCTTTGTCAGAAGGTGTCCGTTCCACAACGCGATTTTCTTTTTAAGTGCTTCCCCACCAAATCAGGAAGAAGTTGCCTTGCAATGCTTTACTGTGGGCAGTGTGCAGTCAAGTCAACTTAAAATGCGAGGACTGCAATCAATTCCGGGTGTTCTAATTTTCGTTCCTGCACTCCTTTTTGCTTCATAAATTCAAGAATAACGAATTTTAAATCGAAAAATCGATTCAGGCATTCCCCTTGACTTAATCGATGTACTTTGCAGTAATATATGAAGTCTCCATACTCTTCGTTCATTTCCACTGGAAACTGTTGCAACTGCAATGGAATAATGGAAGTGACTTCAGGAATCGATCGATGTAGTTTTTTGCTCTTTCATTGTCATCTAGCCGGCCAAAGTGGCCGTGCGGTTAAAGGCGCTGCAGTCTGGAACCGCAAGACCGCTACGGTCGCAGGTTCGAATCCTGCCTCGGGCATGGATGTTTGTGATGTCCTTAGGTTAGTTAGGTTTAACTAGTTCTAAGTTCTAGGGGACTAATGACCTCAGCAGTTGAGTCCCATAGTGCTCAGAGCCATTTGAACCATTGTCATCTAAGTGTTTAAACTCTAGCTGCATGGTACTGTAATGTCGTTTCATAGCAAATAAACAGTACCCGTTACTTATGCGAACTGAGAATTCTCATTCCTCTCTTCTGTCATTCCCATTGATTACAACGGATTGTGACGACAGATCGCTACACTGTCTCTTTTTGCGCAAACGGCCACTGGACCTGTGAACGTCCTTCATAGCACGAACAAATAGCGAAGGGTAAACAGCGCTCACACTACGATTATGCTGAACTCAGAGAGTTGTGCCGACCGAAAAATTCCGCACCGCCATGCTAAGTGAAATGTCGCGCCGTTCCACGTACTTCCTAAAAGGACCGAGCAAACCCGACTGGCAAGCCGGGCCTTGGCACGCCAGCTGCCTACACACGCTGCATGCGTGAAGTTTGTCATGCCATGACTGGCCCTGCTCTATAAGTAGTAACCAGCACGGACAAGTCTAAACCAGAGGCACACTCCACCAGCTATTTATAGCTGTCCTCCTTCTGCTCAATACTATTTCAAGTCTTCAAACACGATATTCATTCGTCTGGAATGTACCTCCAGGAAATGGTATTTCCATGCCATCATCTTACAGATTGTATTGTACTGTATTGTATTGTACTGGTGACCTAGAAACGACGGAGAGGCTTCGTCCCCCCTGTATATCCTCAGTGGTTCACAACTCCACAACAGGCTACAGCAGTCCACTCACCCCTCCGCCGCCCGATACTGAACCCAGGGTTATTGTGCGGTACACGTATGGTAATCAGTAAACTGTCAGAGTTTGAGAGTTGAACATTGCAGTTATTTGTCCTGAATTCGAATTGATATAAGTCGTAATCCGACAACGCTACTTTCATGATAGAAAGTCGTGGATTTTCATAAATTTACGCTATGTAGAAAGCTCAGACTGATGACAATCATATAACAAGACGTTTATCGTTGCAGAGAGTAACGCCCCATTCACTGGTGCACTAAACAATGCTAGTGACGTAGACGTTGGAAATAGCGGAAATTCAAAGTGTGACAACAATAGTGTGTGTCCTGTTCCTGTCCGGAAACAGTTCTGAACACTACTGTGATATATTCTTGACAGCTAGTAAGCCTGAGTGGTGGACAGAAATCTGCTGGAAATGTTAGGTGTCTTATGTAGAACGTAAAAAGGTTATAATTTATGTGAAGCACCACTTCAAATGAAATGAAATATGTGTGTCGCTAGGGCCTCCCGTAGGGTAGACCGGTCACCTGCTTCAAGGCGTCTTTGTTGACGCCACTTCGGCGACTTGCGTTTCGCTGAGGATGATATGATGATGAAGACAAGACAACACCCAGTCCCGAGCAGAGAAAATCTGCGACCCGGCCGGAAATCGAACCGCAGCCCCTCGCATGGCATTCTGCTGTGCCGATCAGTCACCTATGGAGGCGGTCGAGGAATCACTTAAAAGTGGTCATTTGATTGCATTTTGTTTGTGGGATGGATGGTGGGAGTTTAACTTTTGGTCTACATCGAAATTAAATTTCCATCACACGAAGGCGTACCTACAGCGAAAATCAGTGTTAGTTAAAAATATAATACTGTGATCCATCAAAAGGGTGTGTGGTCGCTATGGTACTGCTGTGAACCTATTGAATCCATTACTACAACCACTAGTACTCTACCATCGGCGCCACATTGACCACAGGTCAGTATGAACGGTTACAGCACATTTTCCTGTACAAGCACTTCTACAACTCATGAGAAGTGATTTAAAAATCCGTTCAAAATATTTAATGTATGTGTCAACCGTTTACGAACAAGGGGTGATCATAAAGCTTCCATTTCAGGGCGCTGCTGCAGCGTAGATGCAACATAGCGTGACTCCGACGTGGGTATACAAGCGCCAACGGGAGAGCAAGAGATTAGTGTAGCATTGGTGTCTTTTCGACGTACATGCGGTAAATGTGTCCAAACACGACCAAATTTCTGTTATTCTTTTCTTGGCTATTCAAGGTCGAACACTGGTAGATATCCATCGGAGTTTCAAGAATATATGAAGGGCTTATTTCAATAGTGGTACAAGTCCATTTTTGTTCATTGTGAGATGCAGAGCCCTAAAGTTAAATGAGCGCTGGAAAATCTGCAGTTGAGATACCAGAAATATTCAAGCATATGGCTTCTGTTTGTTTGGATCATTCATTTCAGAAGCATTATAGGCAGAAAAGTGGAGGTGATGGACTTGTACCACTGTTGAAATAAGCCCTTCATATGTGGAGCAGCATGTGCGTCGAATACCACCGGTGTCGAAGAGTACGCCAAGTTCCGTGCTGGTCGGGATTCGACACAAGACGTTCGTCGATCTGGGAGGCCAGCCTCATCAATTGCCTGGTATCGCCATCATTGCGAAACGGTGACTGTGCAGTGCTGGAGAAATCGCGGGAAAACTGCGACAGGGGCTGTTGGTGCTTCTTGATAACACACGTCCCCATATCGTAAATTTTATAACACAGAAGTAACACCGACTCATGTGGGAAACAGTCTAGCACCCGCCCTATACCATATAGTCCTGATCTTTCCCAACACGATTTTCATTCCTTCGGCATCGTAAAAAAAGATCTTGAAGGGCTGACGATCCCAGTCGAACGAGAATGTGTAGCGGGTAGTGACGGACCCCTTCACGCAGCAGGACACAGTATTTTCCAGAATGAGATTTTCACTCTGCAGCGGAGTGTGCGCTGATATGAAACTTCCTGGCTGATTAAAACTGTGCGCCGAACCGAGACTCTAACTCGGGACCTTTGCCATTCGCGGGAAAGTGCTATTGCCCGCGAAAGGCATAGGTCCCGAGTTCGAGTCTCGGTCCGGCACACAGTTCTAATCTGCCACAAAGTTTCACACACTATTTTACCAAACTGGCATCTTCAATCTTGTTAATCGCTGGTATTACTGCCTCAACGCTAATGGCGATTTTAACCGATTGGCATACCGATTATGAACATTACGGCCTTCGAACGGAAACATTTTGATCGCCCCTTATGTATTGAGATACAGGAAATTTGCGGTCCAAATCAAACTAGCTATTCTACCATGTCTAGCACTATTTGCAACACTCGTAAATGCAAGACTCCCACGCTATTTCTGATAAGCTACAAACTGAAACCTTAGAAAAGCGACTGTGTTGACCGCGACTGCTTTAGGTTAGATACGAGGTCTATTCGGAAATTAAGGTCCGATGGGGTGCGAAATGGAAAATCCGATGAAGATTTGCACACATGAGTGTCTCTAGAATGCCCGTCGATTGCGTCACGCCACTCTTTTCAGTTCTGAGCGCACAGTGGAGCATGAAAATATGCTTAGAACAATAGTGTCTCCCACCACGTACGAGGGCCTAGTGTGAGATTTCGCCTGGTCTCATGCAGCCCACATAACATAACTGTCATACGTTTCCTTCTGCGTGACAATTCTCGGCCACACTCTGAAGGGCAATGAAGATGCTCCTGCAGCGTTTTCGATGGGAAGTGTTTGATCACCCACAATAGAGCCCGTAATTGACTCTCCCTGAGTTTCATCTCTGCTCACATGAAACGCTATGAAGACAACGTTCTGGGTGGAGGTTGATTTGGAGGAGGAGACCAAACTGCATGGTCATCGGTCTCATCGGATTAGGTAAGGAAGTCGGCCGTGTCCTTTCAAAGGAACCATCCCGGCATTTGCCTGAAGTGATCTAGGGAAATCACGGAAAATCTAAATCAGGATGGCCGGACGCGGGATTGAACCTTCGTCCTCCCGAATGCGAGTCCAGTGTGTTAACCACTGCGTCACCTCGCTCGGTACAACGTTCTGGCACAGACAACGAGCTGTGGACCAGCGTAGAGAATTGGCAGGATGCACAGGCAGCTTGCTTCAATGACGAGGGTATTGGAAAGTTGGTACAACTCCACGTCAAATGTCTAAATCCGAGCGGTGGCTATGTAGAGAAGTAGCTGGAAGGTGTAGCTAACTGTTGCAGATAAACTTTTTTTTTTTTTACTTTCTCAGGGATTTCCATGTCGCGACCGATCGGACGTTGCTTTCCGAATAGGTCTCGTACAAACCGCTGTAAAATCAATGTCAAATTAAGATTCCTTGTTTGTGACTCAATGCTGAAGATTTAGCTACTGTCCCTCTAGACGTTAGAGTCCTTCATGTGAGGTACAACATTTTCATGTTACATCTTAGATATAAATCGAGTCGTTTTGTTCAATCGCCGTGGGAATGCTGAATTAGTGCTGAGGTTCTGTCAGCTCTATTTATGCGTTCCTTCGGCCATATGCTTGACATTTATTGCGTATGAGAGCGCAGTTCGGTCATCTAGTGTTCTGTACTATTCTTGTTCATGATGTTAGTGCAGCATACTGCTGAACTTCAGACGTCAAGATCTGATGCCTTGCGTTTGTCTGTTTGCACCAAGAAGCTCATTTTTCACTTTGGCTAGTGGATTGTGTGTCGATAATAGTCGGTTTTTTGGAAGTATATCTGGCAATTAACTGTGAAAAACTTGGTACTTTAATGAAGTCCATGGTTAAAATCAAAAGCGTGTCTTCAACCCCTACCGTATTTTCCGGACTATGACGCACTTTTTACTTCGAAAAAAGTGCCTGTAAAATCCAGGTGCGTCTTATACTCGAAATTAGTATAAAAATGTCCAGTGTTTTACTTTGTCTGGCAACATTGGATTCAACTGGCAGCAGCAGTGCACCGAGTTGTGGGGATTCAGGAGCTCGCTAACATTGTCCTCCTTCCGCCCTGCCATCAACTAAAAGCTATTTTTGCTAACGGTAACGGTGTAATATTTTCGTTAGCAGCTAGTTTCGTAATGGAAAAAAATAAAAGGTATTCATATGATGCGAGCTATAAACTGAAAGTAATAGCATATGCAGAAGAACATAGAAACAGAGCAGCTGAGTGGCATTTCTGCCCTCCACCAACAGAAAAAGCCATTCGCGATTGGCGGGCTAGTAAAGGACTGAAAAAAATTAGGAAGACTAAATGTGCAAACCGAGGACTGAATGCAAAATGGCCAAAACTAGAAGATGACGTATTGAAATGGATTCAAGGACATCAGTCAAAATGGCACCGAAATTAATACAAAAATAATTCAAATACACGCTCGTAAGCTAGAGCAATAGTGGAACTTAATGCATAGTTGGTTGGTGCTACAGGTTTATGAAGCGTGGTGGACTTAGCGTGCGAACCCAAACCAAAATATCTCAGAAAACGCCACAAGAGCATGAAGAGAAAATATTGTCTTCCCATTAATTTATTATTCAACATCGAAAGAAAACCAGTGTGGAACTAAGCCACATGACGAATATGGACGAAACTCCTCTGACATTTGATGTGCCAAGTAACAGAACTGTTGTCATGAAAGGTGCTAAGCGTCCAACTATAAAAACAAGTGGAAATGAAAAAATGCACTACACTGTCGTCCTTTGGTGTTATGCTGACGGTACTAAACTTAATGTTCATTTTAAAGAGCAAAACAATACCAAAACTCCCGCCAGGTATTTGTATTCAGGTATATGACAGAGCTTGAATGGACGAGGCTGGTATGAAATTATGGAGTAACAGTGCTTGACTGAGAAGAATTCTCTTCTTGTGCTAAATCAGTTTAGTAGCCATTTGAAAAATTATGTGAAAGAAACAGGGAATTACAGAGCTTGGCGTTACTCCAGGAGGACATACTTCACAATTGCAATTTCTTCATGTCTCGATAAATAAACCATTTAAAGTGTACATGAGAGTGGAACGGATCAAACCCGACAGGAATTCACGCCGAAGGGACTTTTAAAACGACCTACATTCGAACAAGTGTGTCAGACGATAAAACAGCAATGGTCTAGAGAGAGAGAATCCATTATTGTAAAATCTTTCAAGAAGTGCAGCATAAGTAACGCACTCGATGGCAGTGAAGACCATCCTAAATACGAAGAGCACAACGATGACGACGAAGAGGAAAAAGAAGAAGAAATTTCAGATGACGATTTTCAGATATTTTGAAGGTGTAGTTCAGTTTTATAAACTAAGCATTTTTTTAGTGTGGCTTTGCAATCTAATAATAAAAATGGTAAAAATGTTATTTAAAAAATGCTTAAAAATTTAAGGTACTTGTTGTAGTCCGTAGGGTCTTATAGCCCGTAGCATCTTACAGCCCGTAAAATACGGTATGTAGATGGGATGAAGTACCATCCTCGAGACTTTAGAGAATGGAAAGATATATCATCATCGAATGTAGTGCTGTTTGCAGCTTTCGTGTGTGTACAAGACTTACAAGCTGCTTCTGGCAAGCTACACACCTGTGATATTAGACGGTCTTGATCATAAATGGTTTAGAAGTCCCTCGGAAACGTTTTGATGACTATGTATATTGTTTATTCGTACTGAGATGTGGCACATTCGCGGTCCTGTTTAACAATCTGTGTTCTGTGAACTACTGTGAATCCCCCACTATGAAAAGCTGTATCGAATTCCTAAAGAAATCTTCTTCGACACATCTGTACTGCTAGGCAGTTTGGATTAAATAAATCGTTCGGTTTTATAGCTTCGGCAGAATTAAAGTGCTACATCCTTGCACCATCGTGTCTCAACAGAGAGATAAAATGAGGATCGTGTATGATCGTCAAACAGTTCTGAAAAGGCGCTTGTTTCACGTCGATTCATCAATGTATTCGATGTAGAAGGTACGACCATAAGTTATTCACCAGATCTTCAGTTGTGCTATCCATAGCGTCCATGCAATAAAAAGTGGCGACAATCAAAAAATAATACGGAGACTTATCTCGGATGTTATATACTTTCATCGACTTTTTCAGTCATAATATGTAAAAAATTGTTAACCTGATTCCAACAAAGATCGCAAACTGCCCTAGTGTATGTCGTTGTACAGTCGTTGGGGTGCTGAAACCATCAAGTCTCAATAGTTATCTCGCACCAACTCGTATCAGTTGAAAACTGTATAGCAACTCCAGGCAGCCATGTATGTTGCTCCAGATACAGACTGTCAGAACCGTTACATAGCCTTCCTCTGGCACAATAGACGGAGTCCTCATCTACAGTTAGAGAATGTTTGAGGGTAAAATCGTGTAGTTTTAGGAATAAGTCTGTGTAAGCAGCTGGTAAGTGGGATCATATATTGCAAATACAGTAGGTACCGTATTCTCTGACTTCTAGACAGTATTTGATACAGTTCCGCAATGCCATCGTAAGACCAAAAACACGAAATACCATGTCAGATTAAATCTCTCAGGTTCACGGTTTTCAAAAAATCGTGCAAAGCAGTCTGGCCGAGGGTCTTAGCCATTATGTAACGACTCTTAGAGAGTGGAGAATGAGTGTTACTGCCGTACATTCTGTATTCTCTGCCCCGTACGTTAGTCTATGTTGAGAGGAAACTGCTTGGTACCTACACAGTACTAATGAATGTGTGTCTCCAACAGATCAGTGTAGTACTGTCTGGCTGATTCTACATTAAATTTGAATCTAAGGAGTGTACATCTGTGTTAAATCATCGACGCAACTATACAGAATAAATTTCTTTTATTTCCATCTGTCATCACAAAATTGTTTGGCTGTTAGACTACCCGTTTCGGTCAGCGGTGACCATCTTCAGATCTACACTAAAACGTGGGAAAGCCAAATCAAGTAGCTGGCAGTATACATCTTACAACAATGAAATATGTCATTACGAAAAGTATCACTTCTGTGCATTTGCTAAACATTCGATTACAATCTGACGAGGCGTAATTGTTTTGAAACCTGTCCTAATGTAATGAAGCCATAGTGACACCGTCAAAAAATGTACACAAAATCAGCTTATCGTCGTTGCACATATTTGAAATATGGTGTACACAAAGCCACAATGCCGGCTGAGTCATCCTGTTAACAGCGCCACTCCTCTTAACAAACTGCAGTACAGTAGCCACAAAATACGTTTGTGTCGTGTGCTCGTTAGATATCCCTATGTACGTCTACACATGTTCGTCAGTTGTAAACTTGTACAGAACACGGTGAAATGGGTATATAGTGAGCTTACCAACTGTGTAAGTTATGGGCTTACCAACTGTGTAAGTTATTAATGATAAAAAGTAATAAATTCAAACATGAATAAAGTTAAATTTAAAATCGTTAAAAAGGAAATGGTTAAGTGTTGATATATGATTCTGAGACACTCTTGTGGCCATTTTAGAAAAAAATAATAGCATACACAAACCGAGCGAGGTGGCGCAGTGGTTAGCACACTGGTCTCGGATTCGAGAGGACAGCGGTTCAAACCGGCGTCCTGCCGTCCTGATCTAGGTTTGCCGTGACTTCCCTAAATCGCTTCAGGCAAATGCCGGAATGGTTCCTTCGAAAGGGTGACTTCCGTCTCCATCCATCCCCAATCCGATGGCACCGATGACCTCGCTGTTTGGTCCCCTTCCACAAACCAACCAACCATCCAACCTCTTACACAAGAACAAGTTTACCGAGGTAACAAAATAATATAAAATCGATAAAATAATTAGGAGAAGAACCCTAATGGATGAAACAAACTATTAAAGGAAGCAATCAGCGCCTTCTGTTGGTGTAGCCGCCAGAATGCGACACAGGCGAGAAGTGGTCGGAGGAAATTAATCGTCAGAGAATCTCTCGTACCCTGCGATGCACCGTTCCAAGAAAATATTGATGAAACATTGTACCATTCACTTAATGAGATTATCTCGTTAGTGAAATTCGTTACATAAGCAGAGAACGAAAAATGAGACACAAGAGTAATATTATCAACGTAAAAAAATGAGGAAATATGTAATGCACTCTATACTAGGTGAGGACAAGGCAAGATATATGTAAGAGAGGAGTTCTGTGACTAAAGCAGAACACTGATAAATAAAGCAGTAGGTATTGGGTACAAAATCGGTCTTCCCATTCAGCTGTCTCTTGTTTTTTGGCTTTATAATTTTCAAACTCTTCTGACAAGTGTGGCAGTACGGCCTTTTTTGGTCTCTGTGGGAGATATGCAAGCTATTCGCAGTCCTTTCTATAGCAGTCATGGGCAACGTTTGGTGACCCATGAGCCTGATTCACATATTAACTTAAACTTGCCGGCCCCTCGACACGTAACACGACTGCCGCGCTCATACCTCATAAAACCAGAACTGTAGCGTCCGCGACGTTAATGTTTATAGTGTAACACACCTTTATGAATGGCATACTTTTCACGACACGCGACGCCAACAAGCTATACCCCAAAACACGCGTTTTTGAGAGTACATTCATTTTTACGTTAGACTCATTTTCGAATGTTCGCATTACTTTACGCACCATGAACAATGTTTCTTTATTTACGACGTTTTACACTGATAGCTTAAAAACTTCCGCTTCAAAATTCTGGTGCATTTCGTTCTCTCATTCACGAATTTCTTCCGGGGGCCACCAGTGTTCTATAGTAAGACCAGTTTCTGATAAACTCAACCCCAAGGCAATTGTGTTACGTGGCTGTGAATGCTTCTTAAATCTTGCATTAAGAGACCGGCCGGTTTGATCGATATATTATATGTATCACAGATAGCGCAATCGATCCTGTGTACTCCAGAGGTATCAAATTCGTCATCCGTACTTTTAAACTTAAGTTTTATACGAAGTTTTAGGGTGTAATTAACTTGAAACCACGTCCAACATTAGACTTGCTGAAACATTTCTCCGTTTGCTGGAACACATTGCTGTGAAATTTCATTGGAATGGTTCTCGTTCTTTTTCTATCAGTAACATTTTCTGGGTGGTGCGCGTCTGAAAAGTATTTATTTTTTGTTTCTTCAGCCTACTGGAAGGACGCATGACATGATTTACAGAAAAACCATTGGCTGTTACTATTTGATTTTATATACTAAGTTCCTTCCGTATTTCACTGTCGGCCAAAGGTTGACGAAAGAGCCGGCGAATTATTGGGGTAAAGGATGATCTTTTGTATCCGGATGGATGGCATGAACTGTGATTAATGATAACATCTGTACATCTACATCTATCTACATCTACTTGATTACGCTGCAATTCACAATAAAGTGCCTGGCAGAGGGTTCAGCGAACCACCTTCAAACAATTCCACTCTCGAACGGCACGAGGGGAAAACGAGCACTTAAATTTTTCTGTTCGAGCCCTGATTTCTCTTATTTTATCGTGATGATCATTTCTCCCTATGTAGGTTGGTCCCAATAGAATGATTTCGCAATCGGAGGAGAAAACTGGTGATTGAAATTTCATGAGAAGATTCCGTCGCAACGAAAGACGCCTTTGTTTTAATTACTTCCACTCCAATTCACGTATCATGTCTGTGGCACTATCTCCCCTATTTCACGATACTACAAAACGAGCTGCCGTTCTTTGTACTTTTTCGATGTCATCCGTCAGTCCCACCTGATGCGGATCCCACAAGGCACAGCAATACTCCAGAATAGGGCGGAAAAGCGTGGTGTATGCAGTCTCTTTAGTAGACATGTTCACCTTCTAAGTGTTCTGCCAATGAATAGCAGTCTTTGCTTTGCTCTACCCACAACATTATCTACCTGATAGTTCCAATTTAGGTTATTTGTGATTGTAATCCTAAGTATTTAGTTGAACTTACAGCCTTCAGATTTGTGTGACTTAATCGTGTAATCGAAATTTAGCGGATTTCTTTTAGTACTCAAGTGAATAACTTCACACTTTTCTTTATTCAGGGTCAGTGTAGGTTTACTGAAAAACGAGAAGTTATGCTTGTCGTCAACTTTTATAGCAGTAAGAGGGAGGCAGTTAATGGCGTTCCCTTGTTCTACTTCCTTCTTTGAAGGATACAAGATCGATTGTAATAACTGTTATAAATATTACATCGGCCAGACCGGTCGCTCTTTTAATGTAAGGAGTATTGACAGCCACGTAACAAAGCTGTCTTGAGGTTGCATTTCTGAAACTGGTCACAGTACGTGATGCCTTGAAAATAGCGTGCTTATTGTCCAGAGGGGCCAGAAAGACGGTGCCTTCACAATTGTTAGAGAAACTTGAGAATCATAAAGCCAATAAACAGGGCGATTTTGTTCATACTGCTTACTTTGCTTTATTTGATAACGTTTTACATTAATCAGAGAACGCCTCTACAGGGTGAAAAGTACGAGTATTTAAACCGACAACTCTGGGAGGTTGTAGGGGGACATCAAAACAAGTATTTTTCCCTAATGTCGTTTTTTCCTATGAGGATTATTTAAACCGTTGGAGGCCGTATTACGCTCTTCAGTTGTTAGAGGCCGTATTACGATCTTCAGTTGTTAGAGGGCGTATTACGCTCTTCAGTTGTAGGCAACTGCCGTACACCAGTGTAGTAGTGCATTGGCTCTGTTTAGTAATGGAGCGATACAGCTGGAGTGAGTACACTGATATGGTTGGTTCGTACTACGTAGCGCACCACAACGGACGAGCTGCACAGCGGGTTTACCAACAACAATATCCTAATCGCCGTATCCCGCCCTTTGCTGCTGTGTACCAACGTCTGCGTGAGACCGGGTCATTTAGCAGATTACCTTGACAGGGACGCCTTCGCACGGTAAGAGCGCTGCAATTTGAGGGAGCTGTCTTGCAGCATGCGGAGCGGGATCCTTCAATCAGCACTCGTGCAATTGCACGTAACATGCGGACAAATCAGACAAATGTAAGAACAGTCCTTCGAAAGCAGTTACGTCCATTTCACTTACAGCGTGTCCACAACCTGGAACCAGTTGATTATCCACCCACAGCACAGTTTTCGCATTGGTACCTGGAACAGTGTGAAATGCATCCTACATTTCCATCCTCTGTGTTGTTTACCGATGAAGCAACGTTCTGGCGTGATGGGCCGTATCTGCTACTTAGGCCATTAAATGGCAGGCACTATTACAATTTTCTCGATAGAGCATTGCCAGAATTGCTGGAAGACGTCCCGCTCCCTACAAGACAACGCATGTGGTTCCAACATGACGGGGCGCCGGCACATTTCAGTCGTCGTGTGCGTCGATTCCTGGATCGATGCTTCCCAGAAACGTGGATTGGCACAGGTGGTTCTGCACCATGGCCTGCTCGACCCCCAGATATGTCCCCTCTGGACTTTTTTATGTGGGGAGAGATGCGCAACCTTGTTTACGCAACTCCTGTTGCATCAGAAGAGGATCTGGTTGCCCAGATAGTAGCAGCAGCAGGAACAATTCAGGATACTCCTGGGGTTTTTGCCCGCGTCAGACGGAACATGATCTGACGGTGAAACATTTGTTTACGTGTCAATGGAGGCAATTTTGAAAATCTACTGTAACGGAAATTGGGTTGTGTTAATGTGTCGTCCCTTGGTCATTAAAAATGGAAAGTGTTTGTTGGTTTAATTAATTTGTCGCCAGAGATATCTTCCTCTACCGGTTTAAATACTCCTCATAGAAAAAAATGACATTAGGGAAAAGTATTTGTTTTGATGTCCCCTACAACCTCCCAGAGTTTGTCGGTTTAAATACTTCAAAATGGTTCAAATGGCTCTGAGCACTATGGGATTTAACATCTGTGGTCATCAGTCCCCTAGATCTTAGAACAACTTAAACCTAACTAGCCTAAGGACATCACACACATCCATGCCCGAGGCAGGATTCGAACCTGCGACCGTAGCGGTCACGCGGTTCCAGACTGAAGCGCCTAGAACCGCACGGCCAAGACGGCCGGCGTTTAAATACTTTCCACCCTGTGTATTGCTCCATTTTCTTATACTGATCATACTACTCTGGTGTTTAATTGTTTCTTTTCTGTTTATATATTACGCTTCATTAACTAAATAATCTCTTCAAGTGTCTGGTACGATGTTCCATCACTGTTTTCTTGGTACGATGCGTCGCAGGGTGCGAGCGAGAGGCCGTCTGGCTATCAAGTTCCTCCGACTCCTCGCCTGTATTGCATTCTGGCAGCTACTCCTACAGAGGATGCCGATTACTTACTTTAGTCTTTTGTTTCATCAATTAGGGCTCTTCCCGCAAGTTATTTTATCGATTTTATATTATTATGTTCACTCAGTAAACTTTTTCTTGTGTATGGTATTATTTTAAGGTTAAGCTTATCCATTATGGATATTTTATAACCCGTGACTGTTAACTGAATGTAAATTATATAAAACTGCAACCAGTCACTTTTTTTATTAGTTATTTATTATTCCATAAACTGGTTTTCGAACCTTTCCAGGCTCGTCTTCAGATGGCTTTCTGGAAGTTACGTTACTATTTCTAGCACAACGCTGGGTGCTGGCTTGCGACAGTGTGGGCGTTTTTTTTCTGTTAGTGTCCATTTGTCTGCTACTATTTTTATGGCCAGTTGGTACATCACTTCACACACGTTTACACAATCTGTGTGCACTTACACTATGATAGCGAAATTTACATGTTGTTATTTTTATCTAAAATGACCGCAAGAGGGTCTCAGAATCATATTGTCAGTAAACATTTTCTTTGTAGCGATTTTAAATTTAACTTTATTCCTGTTGAATTTATTACTTTTTTATCACTAACTAATGCATTTGGTAAGTCCACTTTAGACTTCACCTATTCTATTCTCCATTTCCTTGCATTCTGACCAATTTTATAATCGACAAACATGTGTGGATTTACAGTAGCGACAGCTAACGAGCGTACGGCACAAACGTATCTGGTGACTACTGTATTGCAGTTTGTTAAGACCAATAGCACTGTTAATAGGTGACTCAGACCGGCACTGTGGCCTAGGGTGAAGCATATTTTAAATTAAATATGTGCAACGTCGCAAAGCTGATCTTGTGCATATTTTTTGAGTGTGCCACTATGGCTTCATTACATTACGACATGTTTCAAAACAAGTACGCCGCGCCAGATTGTAAGCGAATGTTTATCACACCTATGGAAGTCATTCTTTTAATTATGACCATTTTATTGTTGTAAAATGTACACTGTCGACTAGTTCTATTTGGTTTTCCCGTGTTTTGCTGAAGTTCCGAAGATGGTCATCACTGGCCGAAACCGGTAGTGAAACAACCAAAGAATTTTGTAATCATAAGCGGAAATAAAAGAAATTTGTTCTACACTCTCTGGATCACTGTCCTATTCGTGACTACGTCGCGGGCCCCTGTCGCCGAGTGGTTCTAGGCGCTTCAGTACGGACCCGCGCTGCTGCTGTGGCCGCAGGTTCGAATTCTGCCTCGGGCATGGATGTGTGTGATGCCCTTAGGTTGGTTAGGTTTAAGTAGTTCTAAGTCTAGGGGACTGATGACCTCAGATGTTAAGTCCCATAGTGCTTAGAGCCATTTGAACCATTTGAGCGACTACGTATCAGATTGTGAAGTCGCAACTAGATGCGCTGCAAATTTTCACGTTAATGTTCGCGAAAAACGTCCACATTCCACTCTTAAATGGAGCAAGGCGTGAAGGTGTGGATTTGCACGCTTTTGTATGCCCCAAAGGAAAAAGGTAGATACCACATGGCCGGGAGAATGCGGGCGGAGATGCGTGCGCGGTGGACGTGCTTGTAGTCGCGGATTAGCAGGTTAGGTCTTGCAGGCATCACAATACGGCGTCTTTCAGTTCTTAAGTGGGAAATGGTGTGCTTGGCTGAGGCAGGGGAACACTACCTGTAGAGCACAATACGTGACAAGCAACCGTCCACATTCCTAACGGCGCTGACCGGTCCAGACCCGCAGGTAGAGGCAGCCCGTCTCTAGCGGTGCATTGTGTGGGCAGTCGACGTCAGCTGTGGAGCGCGATATAACGGGGTGCAGCCTCGCCCTGCACCGTGAACAATTTAACGCGCATGTCAATCCGTTTACGAGCCCCTGTGATTTAACAGGGAAACCAGTTTTTGACAAAAATACAGCTTCATATTTGAATTTCGTGTAATATTATTCTTAAATTTTTTTTATCGAAACGTTATTTCTTCGATTAATTGAAGAATGTGAAGAATGTCTGTAACAGGAAACACGGAGGTCTCTTTGCACGGAAACTTCGTAGGAGACTGAATAATTTCTAGTATTGCGATTTCCTTTACTTACAAGATTTACAAAATTCGTGCTTCTCCAATGCAAACTGCCTTAGACAACCGTCGAAAAACGATCTAGATGATTCGTTTACAAAATCAAATTTCCCCGACCATAACTGCAGTGTTGAATATTTTCATACTCGTTAATTAAGCATTTCAGAGAGAATTTGGCTTATCCGTCTACAGAAACGTGGAGTCGATTTGACGCCAGATGCTGGTTGCTGGCTTACCTTCTGACTGCTACCGTTGCTCCGTGCTCTTCCGGTGTGTACTCCACGCGCTTCTTAAGATTTTGCTGCTTGAATATGGGCGCGCATTCATGTTGCTCGCCGATCGTCTCGTCTCAAACTGATACTAGGCAACGGCGTAAACTGCTGCAGAGACCTCTGCATTGTTGAGAACTGCGTCACCTTTCCTCTGAAAGAATATGCGGAAAATAATCACCACACAATCAAGAAAATGATCCACTGATGATAGTAGCATGGGCCTTAAGGGGCTGGAACGATGGGGCAATGTACCCGAAGATATGGTGGACTTAAAAAAAAAAAAAAAAAGAAAAAAGAAAATAGGAAAGAGAAAGAAATATTTAAATGACGAGGAAACGTTATTAGAATCACTGAAGGGAAATTTTTCGCTATGTTTCAATTTTCAAAGATTTTTTTGGTAATCATTCCGACGTTGTTGTAGTGGTTTTCAGTCCGAAAACTGGTTTGATACAGCTCTACAAGCTACTCCGTCATGTCCGTGTAACTACTGCAACATACATTCTTCTGAATCTGCTTACTGTATAAATCTCTTGGTCTCCCTCTTGGTTTTTGTCCATCACAATAGGAAAACTCATCTGTTACATTAAGTACCTCGTTTCCTAATCTAATTCCCTCACCATCACCTGATATAATTCGATTACCTTCCATTACCCTTGTTTTGCTTTCGTTGATGTTCATCTTATATCCACTTTTCAAGACACTGTCCATCCTGTTCAACTGCTCTCTGAAGTCCTTTGCTGTCTCTGACAGAATTATAATGTCATCAGGAAACCTCAAAATTTCTATTTTTCTCCCTGGTCTTTAACTCCCACTCCAAATTTTTCTTTTGTTTCCTTTATTGCTTACTCAATATACAGATTGAATAACATCGGGGTTAGCCTACAAACCAGTCTCACTCCCTTCTCAACCATTGTTTCCCTTTCGTGCCCCTCGACTCGTATATCTGCCATCTGGTTTCTGTTCAAATTTAAATTAGCCTTTCGTTCCCTGTATTTTAGCCCTGCCACCTTCAGAATTTGAAAGAGAGTATTCCAGTCAACATTGTCAAAAGCTTTCTCTAAGTCTACAAGTGCTATAAACGTAGTTTTGTCTTCCTTAACCTACCTCCTATGAGAAGTCGTGGGGTCAGCGTTGCCTCGCGTGTTCCTACATTTCAACGGAATCCAAACTGCTCCTCCCCGAGATCGGCCACTATCATTTCTCAATTCTTCTGCGAAGGATTCGTGTTAGTATTTTGCAGCCGTGACTCATTAAGCTGAAAGGTCGGTAATTTTCACACCTGTCAGTACCTGCTTTCTTTGGAATTGAGATTATTATATTCTTCTTGAAGTCTGAGGGTATTTCGACTGTCTCACACATCTTGCTCACCAGATGGAAGAGTTTTGTTCAAATGGTTCAAATGGCTCTGAGCACTATGGGACTTAACGTCTGTGGTCATCAGTCCCCTAGTCCTTAGAACTACTTAAACCTAACTAAGCTAAGGACACCATACACATCCATGCCCGAGGCAGGATTCGAACCTGCGACCGTAGCGGTCACGCGGTTCCAGACTGAAGCGCCTAGAACCGTACGGCCACACCGGCCGGCGAAGAGTTTTGTCATGGCTAGCTCTCACAAGGCTATCAGTAGCTCTAACGGAATGTTATCTCTCCCGGGGCCTTGTGTCAGCTTCGGTCTTTCAGTGCGCTATCAGAATCTTCACGCAGTATCATTCCTGCCTTCTCATCTTCCTCTTCGTCCTCTTCCATTTCCACAATATTTCTCTCAAGTATATCTCTCTTGTATAGACCTTCTATGTACTCCTTCCACCTCTCTGCTTTCCCTTCTTTGCTCAGGACTGGTTTTCCATCTGAGGTCTTGATATTCACATAGGTGGTTCTCTTTTTTCCAAAGGTCTCTTATTTTCCTGTAGCAAGTGTCTATTTTACATTTGTCCTTTAGCCATTCCTGTCGATCTCATTTTTTAGACGTTTGTTTCCCTTTCGCCTGCTTCTTTTATTGCATTTTTATATTTACTCCTTTCATCAGTTAAATTCAATATCCCTTGTATTACCTAAGCATTTCTACTAGCCCTCGTCTTCTCAACCACTGCTTCCCTTTCATGCCCCTCGACTTTTATAACTGCTGTCTAGTTTCTGTACAAGTTGTAAATAGCATTTGGCTATCATTATTTTACCCCTGCTACCCTCAGAATTTCAAAGAGAGTATTCCAGTCAACACGGTCAAAAGAGAAGTAAAGATATGCGAATCATTCATCTCTTTTACGCAGGTCAAAGATCAGTCTGTATTAGCGCTCAAAAATCAGTTAACTGAATCTACAGGCTGAAAATTATTTAAAGAAACAAACTCTGGAAGATTGCCCGGGACACCGAAATAAATATTTTTTTCTCTGTCGCATTTTCCTGTGAGGATTTTTGAATCGGTAAAGGGAGTTTTCTCTGGCTGAAAATTAATGAAACTAACAATATCTGGGAGGTTGCATGGGTATACGAAAACACTTTCTCTGTGTGTTGTCCTTTGAGGACATAAAGTAACACAATCAAGTATTAATTATTTATTACCAAGAGACAACAACATTAACACAACCTAGTTACTTCAATTACAGAAGAGGTTCAAAAATGCCTCAATTGACTTATAACCAGAGGTTGCACCAGTGGGCCATGTTCTGTCTAATACGGGCAAAGACTGCAGGAGTGTCCTTAATGTCCCCTGATGCTGCTGGTACTATCTAGGCAATCAGTTCCTTTTGTAATTCATCAGGGATTTTGTAGACAAGGTTGCACATCTCTCGTCACACAAAGAAGTCCAGAGGGGTCAAATCAGGGAGTCGCGTAGACCACGGTAAGGACTATCACTGCCAATCCACTTTTCTGGATACTATCTATTCAAGAATCGATGCAGAGGACGACTGAAATTTGCCGGTGCCCGTCATGCTGGAATCACTTGCGCTGTCTTGTAGCGAGTGTTCATCGCAGGTGAGGTTATCATCTGGAGTGCCCCAGGGAAGTGTGGTAGGTCCGCTGTTGTTTTCTATCAACATAAATGATCTTTTGGATAGGGTGGATAGCAATGTGCGGCTGTTTGCTGATGATGCTGTGGTGTACGGGAAGGTGTCGTCGTTGAGTGAGTGTAGGAGGATAGAAGATGACTTGGACAGGATTTGTGATTAGTGTAAAGAATGGCAGCTAACTCTAATTATAGATAAATGTAAATTAATGAAGATGAATAGGAAAAAGAACCCTGTAATGTCTGAATACTCCATTAGTAGTGTAGCGCTTGACACAATCACGTCGATTAAACATTTGGGCGTAACATTGCAGAGCGATATGAAGTGGGATAAGCATGTAATGGCAGTTGTGGGAAAGGCGGATAGTCGTCTTCGGTTCGTTGGTAGAGTTTTGGGAAGATGTGGTTCAACTGTAAAGGAGACCGCTTATAAAACACTAATACGACCTATTCTTGAGTACTGCTCGAGCGTTTGGGATCCCTATCAGGTCGGATTGAGGGAGGACATAGAAGCAATTCAGAGGCGGGCTGCTAGATTTGTTACTGGTACGTTTGAACATCACGCGAGTGTTACGGAAATGCTTCAGGAACTCGGGTGGGAGTCTGTAGGGGAAATGAGGCGTTCTTTTCGTGAATCGCTACTGAGGAAATTTAGAGAACCAGCATTTGACGCTGACTGCAGTACAATTTTACTGCCGCCAACTTACATTTCACGGAAAGACCACAAAGATAAGGTAAGAGAGATTAGGGCTCGTACAGAGATATATAGGCAGTCATTTTTCCTTCTTTCTGTTTGGGAGTGGAACAGGGAGAGAAGATGCTAGTTGTGGTACTACATATACCCTCCGCCACGCACCGTATGGTGGATTGCGGAGTATGTATGTAGATGTAGATGTAGAGGTCGTCCATAAACTCTGGGGCGGAGATTGTAACATTGCTTCTCACTCAATGGCCTAAATAGGACGTATGGTTCAGTTAAGCAGTCACCAATAACATCTGGTCAAAGATTCAAGCAGAACCGGAATTGATGTGGGTTAACCTCACTCAAAACATGCGAACTGTGAATGTTGAAGACCCCATCACGCTCGAACGTTGCTTCATCTGTAAACAGCATAGAGGACGGAAATGTAGGATAGGGTTCCAGGTAGCAGTGCGAAAAACTGTGCCCTGAGCGGATAACTATCTGGTTCCAGGTTGTGCATACGCCGTATGTGAAATGGATTAACAATTGCTCATGAAGGGATTTTCTTACATTCGTCTCATTTCTTCTCATGTTATGCGCAGTTGCACGGATGCTGAGAGCTATTAAGCCCTTTACCGGGTTAAACAATGCTCACGGGTAATTATGACATTAGAGAAAAAGGTTTCTATGGTGCCCCGTGCAACTTTCAAGAATTATTCGGTTTAAATTGTTTTCAGCCTGCATAGAACGGACGGGAGTAGCTGTGGCAAAGTGCTCCGGTCAAGTCTGTGACGGAGTATCTCTCATGAGTTTCGTTTACGATGGTGTGCAAAAAAGTATCAAATGATAATTTAGATTCATTTTTCCAAGGTACTGTAGAGGTAAAATGACTAATCAAGGAACAGCCCTATATTTCGAAATGATGGAGAACATGTCCTTTTTTTGTCACAGTAAGCCGCGGAAGCAGGTTTAAAAATTTGTTCCGTTATTACTTTCAATGTGACAGCGGAGACACCAAACCCAATACGTCTGGCTGGCAGATAAGGAACAGTCTATACACATCAAGAGAAATTCATTGGCGTTCTTAAGGTTCTGATAAAAACAATTCATAAGAGTAAGAAATGTAACGAACTAAAAGTAGCAATAAGTCTTGAAAACGTAATTTTACCCTTTTACGAATCAATGCAAACTACTAGGAAGAATGAATAAGTCACCAAAGATCCTGTAGTCTGAGAGCAAGCCTATGATTTGTTACGAAATGTGCTGTCAATAATAAAGGAATGATGCTTAAGATTTAACGTCCTGTCAACAACGAGGTCATCAGAGACGGAGTGCAAACTCGGGTACGTGAAGGATGAGTGAGGGAAGAAAATGTGTCATTTTAAGATCAACCATCTCAGCATTTGCCTCAAGCGATTTGGGGAAAAAACACAAAAAAAATTCATTCTGGATGGGTGGACGAGGATTTAAATCGCTGAACTCCTGAATGCGAGTTAAGTGCTGTTACGGTCCACGAATATAATTGTGGCGTATGGACAATAGCTGTTTTATGCCCAAAAAGGATTGCATGTTTCTTAATATATTGTTTTACGGCTGAAGCTGTTGTTTACAATCCATATAGTCAGCAAGAGACAACATACATACCCACTATTAACTGCTAATGCATGAAGATGAATTTTCCTTTATGTCTCGAGCTTTCGACTTTATGAACAGCGCGTCTCGTAACAGTAATTCAGCATTCACCTTACAATCATTCAAATGGTCGCATTTCATACACAAATCCCTTACGAAGATACATTTACGATTAAAATACCCTTTCATGTACTAGAATCGCATGTGCTAGATACGGGACTACTTCTCTGCACAGGATCAGTTGTCTACATCTACATCAATATACCACAAGACATCCTAGGGTACTTCTCGTACCACTGTCTTTATCCTCACTTTCGTCTTCAATTTGAGAATGGCGAGTGGGAAAAGTTCCTTATGATAAATATGATATCTAACAAGGGGAGGCCGCCAATTGTGAAATTCAGATTCGATTCATACTGCGCATAATAAAAGTTCATGGCCAGAGATGTAATGTGGCAAAGCACCAAGATGCACTTCTCAGCCGTTGTCGAGAAAGAAAGCGTTGCGATGAAATACTCTTTACGATTTACAGCGTCGTGGCGCAGCGGTAAAATCTCGGGATAGTAATCCGAAGGTCACCGGATCGAAACTCGCGCCAATCAATTTTTTTTATTATTAGTTTTTTGTAATTCATATATATATACTATTAATGAATTGCTTATGCATGTTGGTGAAGGCGAATCGCTCTCCAATTGTACCGCCTCCATTTTTCCATTTGTCTAACAGGGTGTACCAAAGCTCTCCCGTCCGCACTGATTTTCGACGATGTTATAAGTTGCGCTAGGGACCGCATCTACCTTCTTTCGAAATTAGCAGGCAACTACGCTGTTATGCGGCGGCTCGTTTCGGCCCATTCAACATCTGTCCTTCAAGTGTAACGAGCGAGTAACGTAGTTTATATTTCATACCTGCCACAGCAAATTTGTGTTCGTGGGGTCTCTATTCTAATTCGAACGCTTGACTTACGCTATACGTATTCGTTTCGGAATATCGTTTCTACGTCTTCCGTTAACTATACGTGGTTAACATTATGAAGACAATTAATAACATTTGTGAAATACAACTTTGTTTGCGGAAAACATAATGATGTTCGAAGTCGCCAGTTTCTCCACGACAAACGACTTTCAACAACTTATTATATTCATAATTGTTGCAACTGATTGCCGGGAACTCTATATATATATATTACAAAAAGCTAATACTAAAAAAAAAGTTGCATGGCGCGAGATTCGATCCGGCGACCTTCGGATTACGAACCCGAGCGCTTACCGCTGCACCACGACGCGGTAGAAAATTATTAATCGTAGAGGATATTTCACCGCAACGGTTTCTTTTAACTGTCTGTTTTCTCGACAACGGCTGAGAAGTGCATCTTGGTGCTTTGCCACATTACACCTCTGGCCATGAGCTTTTATTATGCGCAATATGAATCGAATCTGAATTTCACAATTGGCGGCCTCCCCTTGTAAGTTATCTAATTTGCTCGTCGTGATGATTTCGCGACACCTATGTGTGAAAAAAAAAGCAACACGTTATACGTCTTCTCTTATAACGTTCGCTCTCGAAATTTCAACAGTGAGCCTCTCTGTGACGCACAACGCCTCTTTTGCAGCGTCTGCCAATGTAAACTGTTGTGTGTCTCCGTGACACTCAAGCGCCAAGTAAACGATCCTCCGACGAAACGCGCCGCTCTTCCTTCGATCATCTCCATCTCTTCTATTAATCCTGCTTGGTAAGGGTCCCGCACTTACCAACAATAATTGAAGAATCGGTCGAGCGAGTGTTTCGTAAGTCAGTTGTATCTAGGATGATTTACGTGGCTCCAGAGTGAGGATTCTTCCAATCTGTCATCTGTTTTTCCTACTATTACTTTTAGCCTGGTCACTCCACTTGACATCACTCCAGACGGTTAACCCTTGTTAATTTACGGTAGTTAGTGACCCTTTGCCTGTCACCAATAGTATAATCGAACAGTAGCGGACCTCTTCGCCTACTCATACGCAGTATGTTATATTTATTTACTTTCACTATCAGCTGTCAATCCCTGCACCAGTTGTCGATCATCTGCAGGTCTTCCTGCATTTCACTACGATCTTGTCGTGTTGCAGCCTTCTTCTACATAACAGCATCGTCCACGAGCAGCCTCACCGATTCCCCTCCCCCCCCCCCCCCAACCTTAGTTACTCACTATATCACTAATATACATTGTAAACAGCAACGGGCCTATAATATTCTCTTGGGATACTCACGAAATTACCTTTATGTGTGTCTATTTTGTTAAGAGCGACGTGTTGAGTTCTATCTGCAAGGAAGTCCTGAATCTATTCAAAAATTTGGTCTGGTACTCGGTAATCTCGTATTCTGCTGGATACTGACATTACGGAATTGTATCGAATACCTTACGGAATTGTATCGATTACCTTCCGGAACTGTATCGAACACCTTCTCGAACTGTGTCGGGTACCTTCCTGAACTGAATCGAGTACCTTCCTGAACTGAATCGAGTACCTTCCTGAACTGAATCGAGTACCTTCCTGAACTGAATCGAGTACCTCCCGGAAATAAAGGAACACGGCCTCGACATGGGCGCCTTCGCCTACGGCGCTCTGGATCTCATGGCCTACCAGAGCGAGCTGAGTTTCGCAAGATCTCTGTTTGTTCGCCCACGATAAATAAATCAGTCCGCCCACAGGTTGCGCCCCCCTCAGAACTGCGTCACTGCAGCACCTGCTATCAAAGCGTCGTCTCGTACCTCAGTAGAGAATTAGACCAGGTAGCGACGAGCGCCCCGAGAATATCCCACGGTGTCGCTAATTAGAAGAGATGGACGAGCGTCGTAGCGACTAACGCAAGGTCGAGGGCCCTGTAGTAGCCTACGGGGAGTGAGTAAATCACAATTAACGTAACACAACACAGCCTACCTTGAGGCAGGCTCAGCG
Organism: Schistocerca americana; assembly: GCF_021461395.2. Classification (NCBI taxonomy): domain Eukaryota; kingdom Metazoa; phylum Arthropoda; class Insecta; order Orthoptera; family Acrididae; genus Schistocerca; species Schistocerca americana. The sequence goes on along the minus strand of NC_060119.1, from coordinate 358,826,703 downwards.
ATTTCTGCCGCAGTAAATTATTCAATAGCGTTTTTTTTTTCTGACGCAGAGCAATGTTTTTGTCATGAAACTCTCTTTACTGCAGCGCAGATGCTGACCAACTTACGTCTTCTTATGCAGTTACTCTACAGTTCATTGAGAACCTCGTCCTCTTCAACAACTACCCGCCAGTTAGCACGATCTAACACTGGAGCTTCCCAGCCCTTACAGCTTGTACTCCAGGACTCCATCTATCCATCTATCCATCTATCCATCTCATCTGATTCGCGGTCGCCCCCGTCGTTTTTGACCCTCTGCATTTCCATGTAACATCCTTTTAGCATTTAGCATTTTGTTACCCACCAGTTACAACCTGGCTGATTTCTCTACTCTTCTAACAGATGGATCTTTATATACAGGGTACAGCTCGTCATTGTAACTCCTTCTCCAACTTCCTCTTTCAAAGGTAAGGTCAACGATTCTTCGAAGTACCTTTCTCTCAATGGCATCTAACATTCTAATATATTTTTGTATTAACAGCCACATTTCCTAATATGAAACACTATATATTTTGGTTATGCGACTTATGAGCTTCGAGGAAAATAGTTTTCATTAATGGAAAACAAGCTCTCTTGGCTGCTGTCAATCCCTGTTTAATTTCATGACAGATGTCATTTGAAAGGGTGACTTGATTCCAGATATTCAAATTGGTAAACTTTTTCAAAAGTGTAGCTTCTTCCTCTTGGCTTCTGAGAGAATCGACTTCCCCGTGACGATCTCATACTTTGCCTTCAAATGCTTCTAACCTGTGCTGCTTCCTGCCAATTATTTATGCTGATCCTGCCGCATATTGTCTTAATTTCATTTACCCATGTGCTCATGGGTCTCCCTCTTGGCCTCTTACTAAATGACTTCTCCATCAATATTCTTTAAACTAATCAATCCTCTTTCATGCTCGACAGATGGCCTGCCCATGTAAATCTTCTGGAATTTATCATGCTCATTATTCTTTATTGTTGCGATAGAAAGTGGATTTCTGTGTAGTATCATCTCTTCCAGTTTTGCGATTCATTATCTCAGTATAAACCAAATACTTTCCGATAAACTTTGTTTTCAAATACTTGTGACTGGTGTTCTTGGATTTTAGTTAAAGACCTTGTCTCTGCCTCTTAGGTTAAGGCTGGTCTGAGATAGTTTTATACGGTAGTTTCATTTTGGTTTTCCTTGTGAGTAATTTAGTCCCTAAAAGTTCTTATATGGAGTAGTAGGTTCTATTAGCATTATGCAGCCTCATTTTCATTTTACTTATCTCTGTTTTGCTCATATATCATTGCGCTCACAAATTTGAAGTGTTCAGTACGTTCTAACTTAAGTGTGCCGATTGTTAGATGATACCGGTTGTCTTATTCATTTTTATATGCTTGAACTATCACTTTTTTCTGATTGTTTACTTTTAGGCCAAACTTGTATGCTTCTTCTACGAGATCCACAAATAACTGTCAAATCTCTATTTCACATTTTCCAATGAGCACTCTATAATTTGCATACACGAAAACCTTTCTTTGGAGGATCCCAGCAGCTATTAGTTTGAGTTTCGCGCAACCTTCTCCAAGGCTACATTAAAGACAAGAGGTGACACAGCATCTCCTTCCTTTCTCCACTTTTATTTTTAATGTGCTCAGGTTTTATCTCATTTAGCAAGTCCTTCTCATATTGTCCATGCACGTCTTACAAAGATTTGTAAGTTAAATGGAAAATTCAAAGTCCCTCATTACATTCCACAGGCTTTGCCTGCGAATGGAGTGATGAGCTTTCATGAACTGAATGAACAAGTAATGTATTTTTTGTTTACATTCTCATGCTTTTTCATTTTGAAACGTCCCCTTAGAACAATTATACATGACTGTGTTGAAACTGACACACAATATTTTTAGCGCAATGCAATCTGACTCTCAAAAATCCCTACAAAAGAATGGCCCTGACTAACATTAACCTATACCTTTCACAAATCACTTACCGCACCAAAAATCTTCGTTACTCGAACTACTGCAATACAGTGAGCGCCACTACTGCCAGCTAAATAAAAGATTCAAACTACTGAAGGCACTAACTACTGATAGGCACAGTTAGCAAATGAAAGATTTTAATAGAGAACAAACAATGTATTTACCTTAATAGTGTTGAAAAATCATTAATATACATAGCAGTTCTTACAAATTTCAAAACTCCGCCATTTCTCTCTCCACATCCACCACTGCTGGCGGCTCACCTCCAACTGCGCAACCCTACGCGCTTTTCGCATCCAGCTGCCCAACACTACAATGGCAGACAACAATGTAAACTAGCCACAGACTGCACACAGCACAGCCAGTGATTTTCATACAGAGCGCTAGGTGGCGTTACCAATAAGAAAACCTAAACAGCCTACTTACAATTTATTGTTTTGATTACAAAAGTATTCTCAGTAGTGGATATATTTCTGCGAAAGACATTTTGATAAACCCCGATTATATTGAAGAATGAGATTTTTTTCACTCTGCAGCGGAGTTTGCGCTGATATGAAACTTCCTGGCAGATTAAAACTGTGTGCTGGACCGAGACTCGAACTCGGGACCTTTGCCTTTCGCGGGCAAGTGCTCTACCAACTGGTCTAGTCTCGGTCCGGCACACAGTTTTAATCTGCCAGGAAGTTTCCCGATTATATTTTCTGAGCATGGATTCAAGCGTTTCGGCTATAAACAAGATAAAATCTTACGGGCTGCGTAGACTAATCAAATTCTTCTATAGTTTCTGAAGTCTTCCTTCCAGTGCTCATGGTATGGTCTCAGTTTTTCAGAATAACTGTATCACCTAAAAGAAGCACCTATGCAGTCGCTTCTCCAGCACATTTTAGTATCTCAGCTGTAATTCCATTACTGCGAGTAGCCTTGCCATTTTTAGGCGTTTAACATGATCCAGCATCTCTTCATATATCTGTCATGGAATTTGGTCATTATTAGTGCTGCTGCTGGAACTTGTAATTGTTGGTTATGGATCAGAACAGTTTAGTAGGTTGTCAGAGTATTCCTTGGTTTTGATAAAATTTTGCGTGGCTGAATAATCATATTGCCATCTTTATCCTTCAGCACCTTAGATTTGTAATTAAAACTTCTTTTAATTTGGTTGGTTGTGCTCTACATTTTCCGAATATTATTATTTTGATGATATTCGTCACTAGATTCAGTCTGTTGTTTTAGGTATTGTTTCGTCTTGTTACGGTTTATTTTCTTATGTTGGTTTTATGTATGTTGACAAGTAAGTTCTACTTCAGGATCCTCATTTGCCTGTAGTCATTTCCTGCACAATTTCATAAATTTGTCGTTAGCTTCCTCACATTCTTCAGTAAACCATTTCTTCTTACCTTTATTTACTCTCTATAGGCTATTACATGCAGCAGTCCTTTTATTCTGTTCTGGCATTCATTACTGGTCATTTGATAATTTTCTCTCATGCTACTCAGCCCTCAAATCGGTTTCAAATTTTGACTTTGTATTTTCGTACTTCTTCTGTTCCTATTAGCTTTTTCAGCCCAAATTTGGTTGCGTTTTCAGATCTAATTTTCGTTTTAGATGCTACTTTCAACCTGATACTCATTGTACTTATTATTAGATTGTGGTCTGACCCCATTTCCGCTCCTCGGGAGAATGGTACATCGCTAATTGCCTTTCTATGTTATCAGTGATAACGTCTTAATTCGATTTACTGTTTTCGTTGTAGTTATCCCTTAACGCATCGTCTTTGTCATTAGCTGATTAGCTGGTGTATGGCTATTCATTAGTGACAGGTTGAACCATTTGCATCTTACTCTAAGATAGCATAATCTTTCATCAGCTGGTGCAAAGGATTTTATATCTTCATCAGGCTTCTGACTGGTTTGACGCGGCCTGCCACGAATTTCTCCCCTGTGCCAATCTTGTCGTTTCAGAGTAGCACTTGCAACCTATGTCCTCAATTATTGACTGCATTTTTACAGTTTTGCCCTCTACTAGCTTCCTCTACTACCATGCATGTTATTCCCTGCTGTCTTAAGACATGTTCTCTCATCCTGCCTCTTCTTCTTGTCAGTGTTTTGCATATGCTTCTTTCCTCGCTGATTCTGCGCAGAAAGTCCACCTAATTTTCAACATACTTTGTAGCACTACGGCTCAAATACTTCTAGTCGCTCTTGTTCCGGTTTTCCCAAAGTCCATGTTTCACTACATACAACACTGTGGTCCAAACGTTCGGTCTCAGAAATTTCTTCCTCAAATTAAGGCTGATGTCTGATACTAGTAGAGGTCTCTTGACCAGGAATGCCCTTTTTGGCAATGCTAATTTGCTTTTTATGTCCTCCTTGCTCCGTCCGTCATAGTTTATTTTGCTGCCTAGGTATCAGAATTCCTTAACTCCATCTACTTTTTCATTACCAATTCTGGAGTTCAGCTTCCCGCTGTTCTCATTCCTTGTGCTTCTCACTACTTTCTTCTTTGTTCGATTCACTCTCAATCCATATTCTATTCACATAAGGCTGTTCATTCCATTCAACAGTTCCTGTAATTCTTCTTCACTTTCACTCAGGATAGCACTATCATCAGCGAATAATAACGGTGATATCCTTTCACCTTGAATTTTAATCGCACTCTTGAACCTTTGTTTTATTTCTGTCATTCTTCTTCGATGTATAGATTGAACAGAGGGGACAAAAGACTACATCTCTGTCTTGCATCCCTTTTATCTGAGTACTTCGTTCTTGGTCTTCCATTCTTATTGTTCCCTCTTGATTTTCGTACATATTGTACACTACCAGCCAGACCTTCTCTATCACTCACCCATATTTTTCTCAGAATTTCGAAGATCTTATACCACTTTGCATTGTCGGAAGCTTTTCCCAGGCTGACAAGTCGTATGAACGTGTCTCGACTTTTCGTCATTCTTGCTTCCATTAACAACTGCAACGTCAGAACCGCCTCTTTGTGCCTTTACCTTTCCTAAAGCCAAACTGATCGTCATCTAACTGATTTTCAAAATCCTTTTCCATACGTTTGAATATAATTCTTTTCAGAAAATTGGATGCGTGAGCTGTCAAGCTGACTTTGCGCTAATTCTCACGCTCTTGCGATCTTTGGAATTTTGTGGATGATTTTTTTCGAAAGTCTGATAGTATATGACCAGTGTCATACATTTTTTCTCGTTTCGCTTTTTATTCGTTTCGTTGCCACTTCCCCCAATGATTTTAGAAATTCTGGTGGAATGTTAGCGAACCGTTCTGCCTTATTTGCTCTTAAGCCTTCCAAAGTTCTTTTAAATTCTGATTCTAATCCTGGATCCCATATCTCCTCCATACCGACTCCTGTTTCTTCTTTTATCACGTCATCAGACAAGTCCACTATCTCATAGAACTCTTCAGTGTAGTCTTTCCACCTCTCTGGTTTCTCCTCTGCATTTAACAGTGGAATTCATATTGCACTCTTAACGTTACCACCCTTGCTTCTAATTGCACCAATAGGCTGTTTTTACTTTTATATATCCTGAGTCATTTCTTTTTCGATTTCTTCATAGTTTTCATGTGGCCATGTAGCTTCCCTGCGTTTCCCAGTTATTTCATTCCTAAGTGACTTGTACTACTGTATTCCTGAATTTCCCTTAACATTTTTGTATTTCCTTTTTTCGTCGATCAACTGTAGCATTTCTTCTGTTACCCTTGGTTTCTTCACAGTTATCTTCCTTGCACCTATGTTATTCTCTCCAGCTTCTGTGATTGCTGTTTTTAGAGATGTCCATTCCCCTTCAACTGAACTGTCTGCTGGGATATTCATTATCGCAGCATCTATATTTTGTATACTCCCGCCCAACAGTCCTTTTTGCGGTTTGGTTGTCACTGTTACATTATAAATATCTAGTTGTTTACTGAGTCTTCTGAAGGATCCTGTTTTAAATGTACTCTGTGCATTCCATATTCACAATCTCAAGTCCGTTTACCAGCTAAATGTCGTCATACGAGAGCTGTTCAATAGAGAATGATCATAATTTTTTAATGGTCATAATGTCTGGCGCTAAAATTTAATCTCATGATATTCTGTTAGCTTAATGTGCAGCAAACACGCCGTAGTAGTTTCATTGTTGAGACTCATTGTTCCCGCGTCTGAGAGGCAGGCAAGGTCAGACATGTTCAGTATGCCTACCGTTGCAATGGAGTTAACACGCGAGGAACAATATGCGGCTTTGAAACTCAGCTTTCGTCTCAACAAATCTTCAGCTGAGGACTACACAATGTTACAGGAGGCCTTTGGAGAGTCTGTTCTTCCCTACAACACAGCTCGAAGGTGGTTTAAAATGTTTAAAGAGGGGAGACAATCAATTTCAAAGGAAGGTGGGCCCGGTGCTCCAGTTACTGCTCTTACGGGAGAAAACATCAACACTGCTGCTGTCATTGTGAGAGAGGATCGACGAATTACCTTAAGATCACTTTCTGAAATTCTGAACATTTCATTGGGTGCCACCCACACGTTGGTGACAGAAAAATTACACATGACACGTGTTTGTGCGCGATGGGTTCCAACACTGTTGATCCCAGAACAAAAGGACATTCTCGTGCACGTCTGCATGAAGGTAAAGTTACTGGTAGAGTAATATCCAAAGTTTCTTGCAAATGTAATCACTGCTGATGAAACTTCGCTACATCATTTTTATCCTGAGAGCAAACAGCAAAGCTCAGCGTGGAAATCTCCATCACCAACCCTCAAAAAAGCAAAAGTGGTTGCTTCTGCTGGGAAAGTTATGGTCATCTCATTCTTTGATTTTGTGGAATTTATCAGCATTTTGTATCTCCACACACATCAGTAACTGGACAACACTACGGGGATGTCCTGAAACATTACAAGTCTACATCAGGCGCAAAAGACCACACTTCCGTGAAGTAGGGTGGATGCTGCACCACAATAATGCGTGGCCGCATATTGCCAATGTTGTTGCTGAATATCTTGCAAAAATCACCGTCCCTATAGTCCGGCCGCGCGGAATTAACCGAGCGGTCTCAGGCGCTGCAGTCATGGACTGTGCGGCTGGTCCCGACGGAGGTTCGAGTCCTCTCTCGGGCATGGGTGTGTGTGTGTTTGTCCTTAGGATAATTTAAATTAAGTAGTGTGTAAGCTTAGGGGCTGATGACCTTAGCAGTTAAGTCCCATAAGATTTCACACACATTTGAACATTTTTTTTTAACCTATAGTCCGGATTTAGCCCCATGCGACTTTTTTTGTATTCCCTAACATGAAGAAACGCCTTCATGGGAGGCATTATCAATTATCAGAAGCAGTGGTGTACGCTGCGGAGGTGGTTTTGAAGGATCACTCAAAAATTTCCAGCATGTGTGTGCAGACTGTGAGAAGCACTGGGACAAGTGCATCGCATTCAAGAGGGTCTACTTTGATAAGTACCATCAAAATTATGAGAATGAGTGAAGGTATGTTGTCAAAAAAAAGATTATGATCATTCTTAATTGAACACACGTTGTATTTTGACGAAAATGTTTCATCCGAGGTATTTATGAGATTTTCGTAATCTTCGACTTCTTCCGTAGCCTGTTTATTAGCCTTGCATACAACCCCCAACCTGGAGGACTTAGTCCTTTTCTGTAGGATACCATTCCCTTAGCCTTTGTGTGAGGACAATCAAATGAAAACGAGTCAGATTGAAAAAGGTAAGTAAACTGTTTATTATTTCAAAAGCAATCGCCATAACTGTTAACACATTTACCACTGTGAGACAAGACAGTCAATGTCTTTATGAAAAAATGTTTGTGGTTGTCTACAGAACGATGAGTTCGCTTGCTAGCGAAACTTCTGGAGCCTAGTCGAAACAACCTTGGCAGCATGGTAACAGAGCTGATGGACCCACTTGTTGCCATGGTGTTTCGACTACACTGCAGAAGCTTCGCTGGGAATCCCCTACACATAACCCATACACTCTTGACCTCTCATCCACTGCGATTTTCATATTTTTGGAGCCCTGAACAAAAACGTTCGTGGCCGTCGATTTGCTTCGGATGACGAGGCGCACGCCTGGGTTCAATCATGGTTCTGTAGGCAATCGCAAACATTTTTCCACGAAGACATTAACCGTCTTTTCTCACTGCAGGATAAATGTGTTAACAGTTATAACGATTACTTTTTGAAATTATTAACAGTTTACTTACCCTTTTCATTTGTTTCGTTCTTATTTGACTGTCCCTTATATATTCTTCAACGAACCGCACGGCAGCAGTGCCGGTTTTGCTCCACCCTGAGTATTGCATTTTCTCGGTACCACTCACATCTGATGGGCTTTCTCCTATCCACCACTGGGATGCCAGCAACTCCACACAGGCCTACAGCACAACTCCTTAAAGTCACTGAGGGTGATACGATCTCCTTACATGCTTTCCGGGCAGCATTACATTTTTCTTTCTGCTGACTGGTATAGATTCCCATGTTCTTACTGACCTGTTCTCTCCAATCAAGTCCAGTATTTTTACTTCTTGGAGCGGGGGCGTGTCCATTGCAGTCAGGATTCACATTCCTGGCGAGCAAGGAATTAGTCATGGCTCAGAAGCGGAACGAGACAGACGTATGAGTCGAAATAAAAATGGAATGTAAATTGAAAAGTGAAGCCCAAAACCAAGTGCAAGCTGCCTAGGAATTGGCAGAGTCTAAAGAACTGAACAACCCTAAGGCTATGCCTGCAAAAATAATGAAAACTTTACGGTTCTGTCGCAGACTGAGGCATCATTTGTGCCGAACAAGTAATTCATTCGTCTCTGTAATAAATCACTGATATCATCGATCGACTTATGTTCGTTGTTATGTAAAAAGAGAGTAGCAATCATTTCTTAGGTTCGCATTTTTCAGCTAACTTATCATGTGTCTAAGGAATAATAAAAGAACCGAAATACGTAATTTGGTCTAAGGAGCGGCTACGTCTACATTTTCGCGAAATTGTCAAGAACGTCATATTCGCCCCTGCTGCAATAATTTGATTTACAACCAGTTTCGTTCAGACAGATCATCATCAGGTGTCATGAAATGTGAAGCCAGCATACTTAGCAAATATTCTGCCGTCAATAATAAAACATATTGCTAATCTCATTCTTAATGTATTACCGGCGACGTAGTACTATCTATGTGAAGTGTGGTGGCTCCACAGTTCATAATAACATGTGCTGATGAAACAAGTACTAAATAAATGTTTGTTGACCCATTAGCTTGATTCGGTGAACGGGCCGTTCTTTAAATACTTGCATAAGCGTCGTCTACATAAAATTTTTTAGATGAGAACCGGATGCCGTTTGTAGTCTAATGGTAGCCTAATAATTATCATAATTGTAGCATATACACACATCATAAAAAGTTTTACATCAGCCCGTTTCTCAGAAATTCGGAAGATAGACGTTGACTGTGGATATTGTATCACAGTCACAGTCCCGTTGACTGTTCAGAGATATCACTAAAACCGTCCAAAGATGTAAACAGCCAAGCATGAGCAGCGCCTATTAGAGGGAAGGAATCCGACAGCCGATCAGTTCCAGTCATTTCACCAGGAAGGAGGTACACGGCTCGTGTTGTCTGTAGTTCAACGATGCGTAGACGGTCAATACCGCGGTTCGATCGCGTCCGCCGTGTTCTTTGTGCCAGGAAGGGCTCTCAACAAGGGCGTCTCAGAGTGAACCAAAGCGATGTTGTTCAGACATGGAGGAGATACAGAGAGACAGGAACTGTCGATGACATACCTCGCTCAGGCCACCCAAGGGCTACTACTGCAGTTGTTGACCGCTACCTACAGATTATGGTTCTGAGGAACCCTGACAGCAACGCCACCATTTTGAATAACGCTTTTCGTGCAGCCACAGGACGTCGTGTGACGACTCAAACTGAGCGTAATAGGCTGCATGATGTGCAATTTCACTCCCGACGTACATGGCAAGGTTCATCTTCGCAACCACGACACCATGCAGCGTGGACAGATGGGCCCAACAACATGCCGAATGGACCGCTCAGGTTTGGCATCATGTACTCTTCACCGATGAGTGTCGCATATGCCTACAACCAGACAATCGTCGGAGACTCGTGTGTTATGAACAAATATTGTCTATGAATCACCAATAAAACTATCGAGTATTGCGAATTTTCAGAACAAATTGATATTCCTACAGGGCGTCTGTTTGTAATAGCCTCCGTTCACTTGTCACCGACAAAGCAAGCAGATTCGAAACTGAATTGTGACAGTCACTTTCTTGAAATCCATGAGAAAATTCTCTGCTATGATTCAGGAAACGTCATAGCAAAAAGTCACAGTTTTATGTAAAGTTTAACGATTCAGTTTCTGGGTGTAAAGTGATGATAACTAAATTAAGTGGTTTTGAAGTCTAAATGGCGTCACGACGATATAAAACTATATTTACTACGACTAGTCCGTTAGTGGAGTTATTTTATTTCATTATTTTTAATAACCTTTCTTATTGAGGAAACAACATTGCAAATAAAATCATTTCTGTCATCCTCTAAGCACATGGTCCTTCTCTTGACAAGCTTCCTAATTCCGCAGTGCATCAAGCTTTGTGGCATCGTGCACATACACTCTTGCACAGACTCCACAACTACGTCATCCGATGAAAAGCTGGATTCACCCAGATGGTTCTTCACCGCATCAAAATAGGTCGACACCGCTTGAAACTAGCTAGGACAGGGATGTACGGTGTGTGCTCTGGCTTTATTCTGAAGCAAAATCACATACTTTGAAAGATTCCATCTCCTCATCGTTTTGATTTTGGGTTCCAGGCCTCACAGTAGCTGCCTGCACTCACTGTTTGACCTTTGGGAATGTAATGAGTCAACAGTGGACTACCAAAACACTTTCGTCATCAACTTACCTGCAGAACCTTGGATTCTGAACATTTTTGCTGTTGGCGAAAACCATGCGCTGCCTATTACTCTGAGTTTTCACCGTAATGGGACACGATGTCAACAATATCTACAATGCTGCGGAGACAAACTCCGCCTTCCTTCTTAAACCACCTTAAACGTGATTTCGGAATTTCTAAGTGTATATGATTGTGCTTGTCTGTCAGCTAAAGTGGTAGCGAACGAACACAAACTTTGCGATATTTTGGAGATTCAAGTACGACGATCATCACCAATCATTTGCTCAATTTTCTGAATATGCCTATCAATTTTCAAAGTGGAATGCTCACTCGAACGCTCTTCGCCACAGATAGATGCACGTTCATTTTCAAGGCGGTTTATTCACTCGTAATGTTTCTCGAAAGGTTTACTCTCTACATAGTACAGAAAGCCAATCACTTCATCCCTACCTTCGCGGATATGGACAACGGGGCACTTATAATAAAATAATCTATAACCCCTGAACTAATGCAACTAACGTACGAAACGTTATGATTTGCCATTGATGAGACAGTTCCAACGAACCCTCAAAATGACCTTGAGGTTATGGCGTGCCAATTGTTGAGACTATAGAGCAGAAAGAAAACTGACATTACTCGTATTCTACGACCTTCCTGTGTGTGTGTGTGTGTGTGTGTGTGTGTGTGTGTGTGTGTATGTGTGTGTCAAATGGCTCTGAGCGCTATGGGACTCAACTGCTGAGGTCATTAGTCCCCTAGAACTTAGAACTAGTTAAACCTAACTAACCTAAGGACATCACACACATCCATGCCCGAGGCAGGATTCGAACGTGCGACCGTAGCGGTCTCGCGGTTCCAGACTGCAGCGCCAGAACCGCGCGGCCACTTCGGCCGGCTGTGTGTGTGTCAGTTATGGATTAAAAGTGCAGTTGAATTCTGTTTTTCGTACAACACAGATGAGTAAATGGTTAATAAGTGTCATGAAAAGTCACTCCTAATTCAATAAACAAAGTTATGATACATATGAGACTTCTTACGAATCATTTAATCTTATTGGATGGAAGAGAGGGGCTAAAGTATGAAACAAATGGCTAGGCTGCTTTGGGAAGTATAATGCAGGACTTTCAGAACAACAGGAGCAGTTGTAGGGCTACGTCGAGGAGAAATTGTATCTTCTGAACCATATAATCTACGAATTACAAACAAAACTATAGCTCATACGAAGTAGTGATCTTGATTCACTTTTTGTCAACACGGTAAGCAACTTCAAACTGAACTGTAACAGTCCATTTATTGCTGAGTACTATGAATTTCTCTTTATACATATAATTTAGGAAAAATAATAGCAAGAAGTTGCAGTTTTATGGCAAGCTTAATGGGGAGTTGTATTGAGGTAAAGTGATAATAACCAAATGAAGTGGTTTTGAATTCCAAATAGCAACTGGATGATAGTATACTCTATACGCAACACACAGCTAGCAGTCTTTCACTGTAGTAAGACGCTGCGACTTCGCCACTTAACTGGCCGCTGTCGTGGTGTTGTTTGTCCAAACAATTACCGCTCTTCCGAATGCGTCACGCCAACGGACAAAAAACACAGCCGTCGCTTCGTCAGCAGCGAATAGCGATCTTTCTAGCAGCACACTTGTAGAGCAGTCAGTGCCCATAGATTCAGTTCCGTCCGCAACTTTTTTATTCTCGGAAATTAGATTTAAAAAATGAAGCATCGACAGAGGTATCAGTATTCGTGATGTGGATGCTCTTAGTAAATCTCCTGCTGCTGTGATCTGTGTTCTTCGATGATTTCTTAGTGATTAGATTCGTCAATACCTCTCCTCGCATAGCAAGCAACTTATCATAAGCCTCACTATCAGCAGCCATATACCATCTGCGCAGTGCCCTCCCCCCCCCCCCCCCCTGACTGCGTAGTGCGTTACTGTCTTGAGCCACAGGCACCAGTGTTTCTCCAGGATGTTTTATGATGTGATATACCCACCTTTCTAATTGTTGATACATGAGTTCTTTCTTGTATCTTCGAATCCATCAAAGAACGACCTTGGTTAATCTTCCAACCATTCGCATGGCTACTAGCCGATACTTCCAGTCATTCCATAACTACAGTATAATGTCTGATACGTGCAGCATCTTGGGTGTCCCTACGCTGCCTCGATTGATCTACCAGCCATTCGCATGGCTACATGTCGGATACTTCCGTTCATTCCACAACATACAATGTCCGATAGTCCAGCACCTTGGCTGTCCCTAGGCATCCTTGGTTGATCTGCCAGCCGTATCAGATACTTCAAATCATCCCCTAAATATAGTAGGCCTATATTGTCTGCTTCCCCCCCATGAACCATGGACCTTGCCGTTGGTGGGGAGGCTTGCGTGTCTCAGCGATACAAATAGCCGTACCGTAGGTGCAACCACAACGGAGAGGTATCTGTTGAGAGGCCAGACAAACGCGTGGTTCCTGAAGAGGGGCAGCAGCTTTTTCAGTACTTGCAGGGGCAACAGTCTGGATGATTGACTGATCTGGCCTTGTAATACTAACCAAAACGGCCTTGCTGTGCTGGTACTGCGAACGGTTGAAAGCAAGGGGAAACTACAGCCGTAATTTTTCCAGACGCAATGCGGCGTTACGGTATGGTTAATGATGGTGGCGTCCTCTTGGGTAAAATATTCCGGAGGTAAAATAGTCCCCCATTCGGATTTCCGGGAGGGGACTACTCAAGAGGATGTCGTTATCAGGAGAAAGAGAACTGGCGTTCTACGGATCTGAGCGTGGAATGTCCGATCCCTTAATCGGGCAGGTAGGTTAGAAAATTTAAAAAGGGAAATGGATAGGTGAAAGTTAGATATAGTGGGAATTAGTGAAGTTCGGTGGCAGGAGGAACAAGACTTTTGGTAGGGCGAATACAGGGTTATAAATACAAAGTCAAATAGGGGTAATGCAGGAGTAGGTTTAATAATGTGTAAAAAATAGGAATGCGGGTAAGCTACTACAAACAGCATAGTGAACGCATTATTGTGACCAAGATAGACACGAAGCCCACGCCTACTACAGTAGTACAACTTTATATGCCAACTAGCTCTGCAGATGAAGAAGAAATTGAAGAAATGTATGATGAAATAAAAGAAATTATTCAGATAGTGAAGGAAGACGAAAATTTAATAGTCATGGGTGACTGGAATTCGGTAGTAGGAAAAGGGAGAGAAGGAAACGTAGTAGGTGAATATGGATTGGGGGTAAGAAATGAAAGAGGAAGCCGCCTGGTAGAATTTTGTGCAGAGCATAACTTAATCATAGCTAACACTTGGTTCAAGAATCATGAAAGAAGGTTGCATACATGGAAGAACCCTGGAGATACTAAAAGGTTTCAGATAGATTATATAATGGTAAGACAGAGATTTAGGAACCAGGTTTTAAATTGTAAGACATTTCCAGGGGCAGATGTGCACTCTGACCACAATCTATTGGTTATGAACTGTAGATTAAAACTGAAGAAACTGCAAAAAGGTGGGAATTTAAGGAGATGGGACCTGGATAAACTGATTAAGCCAGACGTTATACAGAGTATCAGGGAGAGCGTAAGGGAACAAACGGCAGGAATGGGTGTTGTGGCGTAACAAGACAGCTACGCCACACTGAAGTAGCCGAAGGGCACACGCAATCTCAAGTAGGCCAGACAGAGGTCTGAAACAGGATACTTATTAATGTTATAAAGAAAAGTATGTAGCTGCTGGAATACTTAACTTTTAATCCTTGTTGTATACATCGTTCTTGATGAGACATTTCATACGATAACTAGCAAACTATGTAAGGCTAATGGCGCCTTGCTAGGTCGTAGCCATTGACTTAGCTGAAGGCTATTCTAACTGTCTCTCGGCAAATGAGAGATGCTTCGTGAGTGTAGTCGCTAGCAATGTCGTCCGTACAACTGGGGCGAGTCCTATTCCGTATCTCGAGACCTGCCTTGTGGTGGCGCTCGGTCTGCGATCACACAGTGGCGACACGCGGGTCCGACACGTACTAAATGGACCGCTGCCGATTTAAGCTACCACCTAGCAAGTGTGGTGTCTGGCGGTGACACCACAATGGGAGAAAGAAATACAGTAGAAGAAGAATGGGTAGCTTTGAGGGATGAAGTAATGAAGAGGATCAAGTAGGCAAAAAGACGAGGGCTAGTAGATATCCTTGGGCAACAGAAGAAACTTTGAATTTAATTGATGAAAGGATAAAATATAAAAATGCAGTAAATGAAGCAGGCAAAAAGGAATACAAACGTCTCAAAAATGAGATCGACAGGAAGTGCAAAATGGCTAACCAGGGATGGCTAGAGGATAAATGTAAGGATGTAGAGGTTTATCTCACTAGGGGTAAGATAGATACTGCCTACTGGAAAATTAAAGAGACGTTTGGAGAAAAGAGAACCATTTGTATGAGCTCAGATGGAAACCCAGTTCTAAGCAAGGAAGGGAAAGCAGAAAGGTGGAAGGAGTATATAGAGGGTCTATACAAGGGCGATGTACTTGAGGACAATATTATGGAAATGGAAGAGGAGGTAGTTGAAGATGAAATGGGAGATATGATACTGCGTGAAAAGTTCGACAGAGCACTGAAAGACCTGAGTCGAAACAAGGCCCCGGGAGTAGACAACATTCCATTAGAACTACTGACGGCTTTGGGAGAGCCAGTCCTGACAAAACTCTACCATCTGGTGAGCGAGATGTATGAGACAGGCGAAATACCCTCAGACTTCAAGAAGAATATAATAATCCCAATCCCAAAGAAAGCGGGTGTTGACAGACGTGAAAATTACCGAACTATCAGTTTAATAAGTCACGGCTGCAAAATACTAACGCGAATTCTTTACAGACGAATGGAAAAACTAGTAGAAGCCGACCTTGGGGAAGATCAGTTTGGATTCCGTAGAAATATTGGAACACGTGAGGCAATACTGACCCTACGGCTTATCTTAGAAGCTAGATTAACGAAAGGCAAACCTACGTTTCTAGCATTTGTAGACTTAGAGAAAGCTTTTGACAATGTTGACTGGAAGACTCTCTTTCAAATTCTGAAGGTGGCAGGGGTAAAATATAGGGAGCGAAAGGCTATTTACAATTTGTATAGAAACCAAATGGCAGTTATAAGAGCTGAGGGGCATGAAAGGGAAGCAGTGGTTGAGAAGGGAGTGAGACAGGGTTGTAGCCTGTCCCCGATATTATTCAATCTGTATATTGAGCAAGCAGTAAAGGAAACAAAAGAAAAATTCGAAGTAGGTATTAAAATCCACGGAGAAGAAATAAAAACTTTGAGGTTCGCCGATGACATTGTAATTCTGTCAGAGACAGCAAAGGACTTGGAAGAGCAGTTGAATGGAATGGATGGTGTCTTGAAGGGATGATATAAGATGAGCATCAACAAAAGCAAAACGAGGATAATGGAATGTAGTCGAATTAAGTCGGGTGATGCTGAGGGAATTAGATTAGGAAATGAGACACTTAAAGTAGTGTAGGAGTTTTGCTATTTGCGGAGCAAAATAACTGATGAAGGTCGAAGTAGAGAGGATATAAAATGTAGACTGGCAATGGGAAGGAAAGCGTTTCTGAAGATGAGAAATTTGTTAACATCGAGTATTGATTTAAGTGTTAGGAAGTCGTTTCAGAAAGTATTTGTACGGAGTGTAGCCATGTATGGAAGTGAAACATGGACGATAAATAGTTTGGACAAGAAGAGAATAGAAGCTTTCGAAATGTGGTGCTATAGAAGAATGCTGAAGATTTGATGGGTAGATCACATAACTAACGAGGAGGTGTTGAATAGGATTGGGAAGAAATTTGTGGCCCAACTTGACTAGAAGAAGGGATCGGTTGGTATTACATGTTCTGAGGCATCAAGGGATCACCATTTTAGTATTGGAGGGCAGTGTGGAGGGTAAAAATCGTAGAGGGAGACCAAGAGATGAATACACTAAGCAGATTCAGAAGGATGTAGGTTGCAGTAGGTACTGGGAGATGAAGAAGCTTGCACAGGATAGAGTAGCATGGAGAGCTGCATCAAACCAGTCTCAGGACTGAAGACCACAACAACAACAATATATATTGTCTGATACGTGGAACATCTTGGCTG
Source organism: Schistocerca americana (assembly GCF_021461395.2). Classification (NCBI taxonomy): domain Eukaryota; kingdom Metazoa; phylum Arthropoda; class Insecta; order Orthoptera; family Acrididae; genus Schistocerca; species Schistocerca americana. The sequence continues at coordinate 358,809,682 of NC_060119.1, read as the reverse complement.
TCCCTATGCATACCTCTATACGTTTCTCCGTTGCCTTCATAATGTTATCCAACGTACGTGAAATAAACTATGCAGTAACCTGTCTCTGATCTAAAACACCCCATTCAAGAGAAACTTATAACTTTTCCTCTTATTATTGGTGTAGCTTTCCTCCTGATATATCCTAGCTGCTTACCTCATATACAATAGCGAATCAGCTGTAGTGGACCACATATTTTCATTTTGTTATTTCTTTCCTGTCCATTAATTTTACTTTATTACCTCTCCTGCAATCTGTTCTCTATTATTTCTGATTTCTCACCAACCAATTAATCTGTTCCCTAGATTCTGTTTTTTTAGCGTTGCTGACCCACATTTCCTTTTCTGTACCTCCACTCTTATTTGACAAGAACGTTAAATTACGAAAAATGTGCTTAACAAAGGTAAGCAGAACTTCAGTTGTAGCGAAGATGTTTTTCACTGTAAATGTTTTTATTAGTACTGTGGATATTATTGTGTGTTGCTCAATTTTATGTACAATGCAGTATCACGGTGAATATGATCTGTAAATTTTCATCATTAGATGAAAGAGAGGACTTGAAGGCTGTAATATATCTAGGTAAAGTAAATGTTAACACCGGAAAAAATAGTCAGCACCAGGGGAACCAGGAGACATTGCGTTAGTGTGTATCACAGGGCTCTTGCCAAATAATGGCCTCAATCAGCGAGGGGGAGAGTCTTTGGGATTTTTCAGGTATGCCATATCCAAGTGAAGCCCCTCATCCGTGACTAGATCCCATAGGGCAACCAATCTGTGGGGATATTGACTGCTACGTTTCACATCCTTTTTCAAACGATCCCTGACATTTTCTATGGGGTTTAGATCAGGTAATTTAGAGGGCCAGTCTAGCTGCGATAGGATACCTCAGTGTTCGCCAAACCAGGAACATACACACGCAGCGCTGTGAACACAACTGTTGTCTTCTCGGAAGGAAGAAGCGTGCACGGTATACTCAGCATGTAGGTGTAGAAGAAAGGGCAAAGGTCATCGAAATGATGAAATAAACTTCCTTGTTCGTGTTCACCATCACTTGAAAGAGTAAGACCAAGTACTGATACGAAAAACAGGCCCAAAACGCGACAGATCCACCTCCAGCCTGAACTACCCCCTACAAACACTATGGTTTAAACATCACACTGGGCGCCGGCCGGTGTGGCCGTGCGGTTCTAGGCGCTTCAGTCTGGAACCGCGTGACCGCTACGGTCGCAGGTTCGAATCCTGCCTCGGGCATGGATGTGTGTGATGTCCTTAGGTTAGTTAGGTTTAAGTAGTTCTAAGTTCTAGGGGACTGATGACCTCAGTTGTTAAGTCCCATAGTGCTCAGAGCCATTTGAACCATCACACTGGGCCCTCGTACTCATTGCGTCATCTGGAAAGAGGCAACATAACGACCACACTATACGCCTCCAGTCAGCTGCTGTCCAGTTCCTGTGTTGTCTGGCCCACTGAAGACAAGATGCCTTATGGGCCGCTGTGAACAAGCATTGGCCTTTTACGAAGTAGTCGACTCAAATGTCCACTGGGTGCACTTCCCTTCGCATACTGTATTAGATGTACCTACATTCACTGACGGCAGCAATTTATGTCAGGTTTGAAGCTCTCGGTCACTGATAAGACGTGACACTCATCTCCGATCTTCGTCCGACAGGACCTTTTTATGCCTACTGTTCTTACGCCGAGTCTGGGAGCGGTATACTATTCCTTGTCAACACGTTGGACCGTCCACGTTGACACCCCAAGAAATCGGGCATCCCTGTACATAGCGTGGACATGGGCACTTCCGAATACTATAGCTCCTTTTTTGCCTTTCTGTCACGTCCTAATATCTGTCTGTCTTAGTGCATTCATTCCATACAATCAACTGAAAAATATTCATCACTTCACTGCTACGAGTGACGTTCGCAGTGACTGGTACGAGTTCTATTCCGTTTACGCCGCTGTGAGTCGATCAGAGCGATCTGTTAAAGATGTGCTAATATGTTGTTGGTTGGTTGGTTCGTTGGGGAGACGGGACCAAACAGCGAGGGAAGGATGGGGAAGGAAATAGGCAGTGCCATTTCAAAGGAACCATCCCGGCATTTTCCTGAAGCGATTTAGGGAAATCACGGAAAACGATATCAGGATGGCTGGACGCCGTTTTGAACTGTCGTCCTCCCGAATGGCAGTCCAGTGAATCTTTCACTCTACAGCGGAATGTTAACTGTTTTGAAACTTCCTGGCAGCTCAAAACGGTGTAGCGAAGTGGGACTTGAACGAGGAATCTTGCCTTTGATCAGCAGTGCTCTCACCAATTGAATTATGCGCACTCGACTGACAACCCTCCATAACAGCATCGCCCCGCCAGTACCGTTCTTCTACTTTGTTTGCTAGTCCGACAAAGTATGCAGAAGAGCCTCTGTGAATGTTGGGAAGTGTGAGAGATGTACTGGCGTAACTAAAGATGAGAGGACGGTTCGCGAGTAGTGCGTGAATAGCTCAGAGAGAAGGGTCAGTGCCTGGAAATAGCAAGATCGCTTTTATGTACTGATTCTTCTCGAAAGAAAGAACAATAAATAACAAGGAAAATACTTATTACTACGAAATAATCATATACACATCAACACTTAGAACAAGAAATGTTTTCAAAGTTGCCGTACACTACTGGATCCATCATTAGCGAGGTCACGAGACCAGCTGGAGTCCAAGTGAAGAGCAAAAGTCGCCGCCTTAGATCAGCGGCGTAGGATCACTATGATACCCATATACGTAGAAGCAGATCTCTGGCGAGCTGTTGTCGTTACTTCCCATTCTCTGAATAGAGCGGATTCTTCGAGTTCTGAATCACTGTAGAGTCAGGGCACGGTTCATTAAGCGGGCAACGAACTCCGTATGGGGTAGACAAGTGTAGAGAAGTTGACCATCAATTATTCTATGTTTCGCCAGCTGCCCCACTAACGCCTTATACGAGATCTTCTCAGAAAATAACCGTACGTTTTGAATTATGCGACAAGGCCGATATATAGTGCCTTGCGCATAACCTCCTTTATAACCATGTCTTTCTAGGGTGTTGATATCTCGCTTGTTTTTCATGATACGCAGCGTCGATTTTATAAATGTACGATTTTTTGGAGCAATGATGCAAAGTAAAATTTTGCGTCAAAGTGGATAAAAATTTTACAGAAACGTTTCGTCTTTCGAAACATCTTTACGGAGATGATGCACTGAGTCGTACGCGGTGTTACAAATGGTTTTTACGACTTAAAAGCGGTCATCACTGAACTGAAGGTGAGCGTCGACCAGGAAGGCCTTCTACTTCTACTGACGACTCAAACGTTCAGAGAATCAACGATCTGGTGCATGCAAATAGCCCATTTACTGTCAGAGAAGAGGATAACATCTCAAATTGGTGATGCTAAGACATTTTGGCGCAAGAACTGAACATGTTTGGAGCCGCAGCAAAATTTGTTCATCGTTTGACTCGAGAACAACAAAAAGCAAATAGAGTGGAAGTTTGTCGGGTACTCTTGGAAGAAGCCAATGACGAAGAGAAGTTCGTGCAGAGGATCATAACGTGAGACGAAATGTGCGTTTGTGGCTTCGACGTTGAGACAGAAGTTCAATCACCACAATGGATTGGTAAAAGATTCCCCTGCCTCACAAAAACAAGTCAGTATCAATCCAGTGTCAAAGTGATGCTCACTCTTCTTTCGATTTTAATGGAATTATTCATTTTGAATTCCCAACTTTATGTGAAACAGTGAACTGTGTGCATTATCAATGTATTCTGCGACGGTTATGTGATAAAATCCAAAAAAAGAGATCAGAATTGTGGCGAGACTTGCATCACGAAATACGCCGGCACACTAAGCTTCGTCAGTTACGCATTTTTGTACCAAAATTCAGATGACTGTCTCCCCACAGCCTCCTTACTCGTCAGACCTGCCTCCTTGCGATTTCTTCTTATTTCTTAAATCAGTGCTGCTATTGATGAGGTCAAAGCAAAATTCGTCGAAGATATTTAAAGGCCATATCAGATGTAGCTGGCTCTGAGCACTATGGGACTCAACTGCTGAGGTCATTATTCCCCTAGAACTTACAACTAGTTAAACCTAACTAACCTAAGGACATCACAAACATCCATGCCCGAGGCAGGATTCGAACCTGCGACCGTAGCGGTCTTGCGGTTCCAGACTGCAGCGCCTTTAACCGCACGGCCACTTCGGCCGGCAGATGTAGCTATCCAGGAGTGCTTCGGAAAATGGTAACACAGGTCGGAAAAGTCTATGAATAGGGGAGGGGACTACTCTGAAGGGGAGAAGGGACAATACTGTGTAAACTCTACACTAGTAATAAACCAGTAAAACCGCAGTGTCTGTCCGTTTGTGTTTGAACACTGTAATCTCCAAAACTAGTAGACCAATGTCCCTGCGGTCTTCGCAGGTAAGTCCAGCATAGTTTTTTCACCAAAATCGAATGACGGAAACAAAGATATCGTGATTTAAATTTTCAGTAAGACTCTCTTGTCTGTCTGTCTCAGCACCCTAACTCGAAAACTACTGTTGTTGTTGTGGTCTTCAGTCCTGAGACTGGTTTGATGCAGCTCTCCATGCTACTCTATCCTGTGCAAGCTGCTTCATCTCGCAGTACCTACTGCAACCTACATCCTTCTGAATCTGCTTGGTGTATTCATCTCTTGGTATCCCTCTACGATTTTTACCCTCCACACTGCCCTCCAATACTAACTTGGTGATCCCTTGATGCCTCAGAACATGTTTCACCAACCGGTCCCTTCTTCTTGTCAAGTTGTGCCACAAACTCCTCTTCTCCTCAATTCTATTCAATACCTCCTCATTAGTTATGTGATCTACCCATCTAATCTTCAGCATTCTTCTGTAGCACCACATTTCGAAAGCCTCTATTCTCTTCTTGTCCAAACTATTTATCGTCCATGTTTCACTTCCATACATGGCTACACTCCATACAAATACTTTCAGAAACGACTTCCTGACATCTAGATCTATATTCGATGTTAACAAATTTCTCTTCTTCAGAAACGCTTTCCTTGCCATTGCCAGTCTACATTTTATATTCTCTCTACTTCGACCATCATCAGTTATTTTGCTCCCCAAATAGCAAAACTCCTTTACTAATTTAAGTGTCTCATTTCCTAATCTAATTCCCTCAGCATCACCCGACTTAATTCGACTACATCCCATTATCCTCGTTTTGCTTTTGTTGATGTTCATCTTATACCCTCCTTTCAAGACTCTGTCCATTCCGTTCAGCTGCTCTTCCGAGTCTTTTGCTGTCTCTGACAGAATTACAATGTCATCAGAAAAACCTCAAAGTTTTTATTTCTTCTCCATGGACTTTAATACCTACTCCGAATTTTTCTTTTATTTCCTTTACTGCTTGCTCAATATACAGATTGAATAACATCGGGGAGAGGCTACAATCCTGTCTCACTCCGTTCCCAACCACTACTTTCCTTTCATCTCGCTCGACTATTATAACTATCACCTGGTTTCTATACAAATTGTAAATAGCCTTTCAATCCCTGTATTTTACCCTGCCACCTTTAGAATTTGAAAGAGAGTATTCCAGTCAACTTTGTCAAAAGCTTTCTCTAAGTCTACAAATGCTAGAAACTACGTTTGCATATCCTTAATCTTTCTTCTGAGATAAGTCGTAAGGTCAGTATTGCCTCATGTGTTCCAACATTTCTACGGAATCCAAACTAATCTTCCCCGAGGTCAGCTTCTACCAGTTTTTCCATTCGTCTGTAAAGAATTCGCGTTAGTATTTTGCAACCGTGGCTTATTAAACTGATAGATCGGTAATTTTCACACCTGTCAACACCTGCTTTCCTTGGGATTGGAATTATTATATTCTTCTTGAAGACTGAGGGTATTTCGCCTGTCTCATACACCTTGATCACCAGATGGTAGTGTTTTGTCATGACTGGCTCATCCAAGGCAGTCAGTAGTTCTAATGGAATGTTGTCTGTTCCGGGGGCCTTGTTTCGACTCAGGTCTTTCAGTGCTCTGTCAAACTCTACACACAGTATCGTATCTCTATATACTCCATCCACCTTTCTGCTTTCCCTTCTTTGCTTAGAACTGGGTCTCCATCTGAGCTCTTGATGTTCATACAAGAGGTTCTCTTATCTCCAAATTTCTCTTTAATTTTCCTGTAGGCAGTATCTATCTTACCCCTAGTGAGATAAGCCTCTACATCCCTACATTTGTCCTCTAGCCATCCCTGGTTAGCCATTTTGCACTTCCTGTCGATCTCATTTTTGAGACGTTTGTATTCCTTTTTGCCTGCTCCATTTACTACATTTTTATATTTTCTCCTTTCAGTTAAATTCAATATTTCTTCTGTTACCCAAGGATTTCAACCAGCCCTCGTCTTTTTACCTACTTGATCCTCTGCTGCCTTCACTACTTCATCCCTCAGAGCTACCCATTCTTCTTCTACTGTATTTCTTTCCCCTATTCCTGTCAATTGTTCCCTTATGCTCTCCCTGAAACTCTGTACAACCTCTGGCTTAGTAAGTTTATCCAGGTCTCATCTCCCACCTTTTTGCAGTTTCTTCAGTTTTAATCTACAGTTCAGAACCAATAGATTGTGGTCAGAGTGCACATCTGCCCCTGGAAATGTCTTACAACTTAAAACCTGGTTAATAAATCTCTGTCTTACCATTATATAATCTATCTGATACCTTCTAGTATTTCCAGGCTGCTTCCATGTATACAACCTTCTTTTATGATTCTTGAACCAAGTGTTAGTTATGATTAAGTTATACCCCATGCAAGATTCTACCAGACGGCTTCCTCTTTCATTTCTTACCCCCAATCCATATTCACCTACTATGTTTCCTTCTCTGCATTTTCCTACTCTCGAATTACAGTCACCCATGACTTAAATTTTCGTCTCCCTTCACTACCTGAATAATTTCTTTTATCTCATCATACATTTTATCAATTTCTTCGTCATTTGCAGAGCTAGTTGGCATATAAACTTGTACTACTGCAGCAGGTGTGGGCTTCGTGTCTATCTTGGCCACAATAATGCGTTCCCTATGCTGTTTGTAGCAGCTTACCCGCACTCCTATTTTTTTATTCATTATTAAATCTACTCCTGCACTACCCCTATTTGATTTTGTATTTATAACCCTGTATTCACCTGACCAAAACTCTTGTTCCTCCTGCCACCGAACTTCACTAATGCCCACTATGTCTAACTTTAACCCATCCATTTCCCTTTTTAAATTTTCTAACCTACCTGCCCGATTAAGGGATCGGACATTCCACGCTCAGATCCGTAGAACGCCAGTTCTCTTTCTCCTGATAACGACATCCTCTTGAGTAGTCCCCTCCCGGAAATCCGAATGGGGGACTATTTTATCTCCGGAATATTTTACCCAAGAGGACGCCACCATCATTAACCATACCGTAACGCCGCATTGCGTCTGGAAAAATTACGGCTGTAGTTTCCCCTTGCTTTCAACCGTTCGCAGTACCAGCACAGCAAGGCCGTTTTGGTTAGTATTACAAGGCCAGATCAGTCAATCATCCAGACTGTTGCCCCTGCAAGTACTGAAAAGGCTGCTGCCCCTCTTCAGGAACCACACGTTTGTCTGGCCTCTCAACAGATACCCTCCATTGTGGTTGCACCTACGGTACGGCCATCTGTATCGCTGAGACACGCAAGCCTCCCCACCAACGGCAAGGCCCATGGTTCATGGGGGGATAAAAATCGGTCTAGTAGTTCACTGGTAACTGCAGCGTATCTAGGGGACCATGGTAGACCAAACTTGTATTTGCTGTCTAGAAAGAATTGCTGTGAGGTGCAGAACCTCCTATCTCTCAAAGGGGTGAGGGTGGGTTTGAAGACGGTATGCAGGTCATGATGCTCGAATACCGAGATTTTATACATCCAGTAATTGAGAACGACAGCACTTGATGACTTTTAACAGACTTTACATGTAATTACAAACCTTTACGAAAGTTGTCCTCGCTGTCAATCGCCAGAGAATGATCAAAGGAAAAAAGTTTATCGTTTACTTCATCTTCGCTGTTCATGCAGTAAAAGTGTCGCATCAGGAATGATGTTATGAACATGTCCACGTATGTTGCTGAATGTACCCGCAAGAGTTTATCATTGTAGGATATATATACTGAAGAGCCAAAGAAACAGGTACACCTGCCCAATAGCGTGGTTAGACCCCGCGAGCACGCAGAGGTGTCGCAACACGACATGGCAAGGACTCGACTAATGTCTGAAGTAGTGCTGGAGGGAACTGACACCATGAATCCTGCAAGGCTGTCCATAAATCTGCAAGACGAGTGGGTGGAGATATCTTCTGAACGACACGTTGCAAGGCATTCCAAATATGCTCAATAATGCTTATGTCTGGAGAGTTTGGTCGTCAACGGAACTGTTTAAACTCAGTTCCTGGAGCCACTCTGTAGCAATTGTGGACGTGTGGGGTGTCCCATTGTCCTGCTGGAATTGCCCAAGTCCGTGTAAATGCACAATGGGCATGAATGGAAGCAGGTGATCAGACGGGATGCTTACGTACATGTCACCCGTCAGAGTCGTATATAGACCTATCAGGAGCCCCATATCACTCTGACTGCACACGCGCCACCCCGTTACAAAGCCTCCATCAAATTGAACGGTGCTCTGGTGACATGCAGGGTACATGGATTCATGACGTTGTCTCCATACCGATACATGTCCATCCGCTCGATGCAATTTGAAACGAGATTTGTCCGACCACGCAACATGTTTTCAGTCATCAACAGTCCAATGTCGGTGTTCACGGGTCCAGGCGACACGCAAAGCTTTGTGTAGTGCAGTCCTCAAGGGTACACGAGTTGGCCTCCTGTTCCGAAAGCCCATACCGATGATGTTTCGTTGAATGGTTCGTACGCTGACACTAGTTGATAGCCCAGTATTGAAATCTGCAACAATTTGCCGAAGGGTTGCACATCTGTCACGTTGAATGATTATCTTCGGTCGTCGTTGATCCCTTTCCTGCAGGATATTTTTCTGGCCGCAACGATATCGGAGATTTGCTGTTTTGCCGGATTCCCGATGTTCATGGTACACTCGTGAAACAGTCGATCAGGAAAATCCCCACCCGATTGCTGCCTCGGAGATGGTGTGTCCCATCGCTGGTGTGCGGACTGTAACACCAAGTTCAAACTCATTTAAGGGGCTCCGGAACGCCCTATACTTGCAATGTTAAAATAACGCTTATAAATTACATCTTTCCTCACAAAGTATTTGAGGTAGGAAGTTGAACGTTTTACAGATTATTTATTGGAATATGGGCTACAACTTAACACAGGGATTTTACAAAATTTTAGTTCAGTTATTAAAGATGATTTTTTTTCAATTGTAATGAAAATTCACAACTTTTTTTGCAATTTTTTATTTATATATTCAAAAACATACAGTTTTTTGGAAAAAGGCTGTGTTAAATTATGCAGAAGGTACTGTGTAACATTTACTGAAAGTTTGAAACAAATATGTTTGGAAGATCCTTAGAAAACATGTAATTAGTATGAGAAAATAAAAGTTTTGGGAATCGAGCGACAAAGATTGGATTAACTTTTTAGTGCATTCCAGGTCCATAGGATGGATTATCTTCATCCTCTGCAAACTCCTCCTCCAGCTTCCTCTTGTTCCTCCTCCTGTTTACTCTTGCTTGTATTTCTAGACTCTTTACAGCCCTGTCTGCAGCCCGAAGGCGTTCCTTGTCTAAAGCAAGCATCGCTCGTTGTTGTGTTCGTAGATTTTGCTACCATTTTCTTCAGTTGCAGTTACTGCAACACTGTTCCAAAAGGTGGTAATGTATGAACACTTATCACATTTCAGTTGTATTTCACTAGCAAGTCCTACGTGTTTTATTATGGAGAGTTCCAGACCAACTTCACTACAATGAATACATCTTACACAGTTTGAAAAAATTCCTTTGAGAACCGACGTATCAAATATTTCATTCACACCCGATTCGCCCATAAAACATTCATAGTTTTCACTCATTGAACCAAGCTTCTTCTGTGAAGTATTTTCTTTCCCACTTTGACTGCTATGGGCAGGTGTACTTGAGAGGTTAGGTTCAGTCACTTGGTTATGGTCTTTATTGTTTACAGTAATAACACATACCTTTGGCTTTCCAACATTTCTCCTTTTCTTAAAAGCCTTCAGAGGATTTCTAATAACTTTTCTTTTACTCATTATTATACTTCAACAAAACAGAGACTCAAGAAACAGAATTAATTACGAATATTTTCGAGATAACGACAGAGTAAATAAACATGAAACAATCGACAATCACACTAGCGATATATATTGAACCATCACAGGTTAGCCACAACACATACTTTATCTCACATCACTAAAATGTACCTGATGAACACGGACGTTAATAACAACACCATATGACAGCAGTTTAACAGCGCCACAGTGGGTCACGCCCACGTACAACACATTTCAAAAAAAATTTAAAAATAGTTGTAGTCTTCGGAATTGAATAAATTATATATCTATTAAAAGGTAACAGTCTGCAGATTCAGAAAACGCAAAAAAATAAAAATTGAACTTTTCATGATTTTGAGCCTTTCCGGAGCCCCTTAAATCTTTGTAAGCTGCCATTGTAGCAGCAGTAACCGATCTAAAAACTGCGCCAGACACGTTTTGTCTTACATAGGCGTTGCCGACCGCATCGCTGTATTCGGCCTGTTTATAAATGTCTGTATTTGAATACTCATGCCTATACCAGATTCTTTGGCGCTTCAGTGTAGTTCAAGAGATGTGAGGGGAGGAGGAGATGGACAGAGAGGGGGCAGGGGGTAAGAGGAGATGGAAAGAGGAAGGAAGAGGAGGAGACGAAGGGAGACGAGGTAAGATGAGACGGACATAGAGAGGAAAGAGGAGGTGAACAGAGAGAGAGGGGGAAAAGGAGTCAGAGAGAGGGAGGAAGAGGAGGAGATGAAGGGAGACGGGGTAAGAGGAGACGGACACAGAAAGGTAAGAGGAGAAGATGGACAGAGGGAAGGGCAGGAGGAGATGGACAGAGAGAGGGGGTAGGTCGAGATGGACTATCACAACTGGAATAAGTAGATACCAGGGCAACGCCGGTTACTTGGCTAGGAAATAATAAAGCACAAAAAATAAACGAGCCGTGCACGACTCACGTTTATCCCATTTATTGTTTGTCATCTTCTCTTACGGTAGTGCCGCCTCGTTTCCTTATTCCATTTACTGGCGTCACTAACTTCCTGCCTTACTTGCCCGTGAGTGGCAGCAGCAACGCATATTGATAAGTGCACTGTCATACCATCTCTGGAGCGATCGATAGTATTTCCGGGTCGTCGTGTGTCTGGCAGTCAGTTCGGGACGGACCAGCAGTGCAGTCGGGACGCAGCAGCAGCAGTGAAGTCGGGGGACGGAGCGCCGGTGAGGCGCCGACAGCCAGTGTTTGCCGACCGCTGGCGACACACATGAACTGTCCGACGGAGGGAGATTGGAGCGCGACGATCGTTGGTCGGTCGGTCGATTGGTTGTCTCATTGGCCGACGTATACTTCGTCCTTTCACCGTTTCTGGGCCTGGACAGTTGGTCGGTTGGCGTGGAGCAGCGAGGAAATCACCGCGCATAGTTTGGCCGGGCCCACTGGCAGCCTCTATGTGGTGCCAGAGTGTGTGGTGCTGTTCCCATTGCTACGAGGTTCGTGGCTCACCGGTCCTGGACATGAGAGTTGAGTTTTGACTTAATCTACCAGCAAGTCACGACTGTTCACATAGTGTAGTTGGGAGTTCGTCGTCGGCTCTTGGGGTATTCCCGCGTGCAACAACGTGTGTTTTCAAGTTGGCAAATTTTAACCAGCCTCCGGTGGAGATCAACTGTACTTGGTTATTTGAATTGAAGTGCACCAGGGGAATCTTCTGCCTTGTGGCCGTTAACGTTCCGGTTAGCTGCCCTGGCTTTTGACGTAAATTCAGGCAGTGTATTTTCCTCATCGTGTTGTCGCTGTCCAGCATGGTGTGTAGTTTGACAGGTCAATATATAATTGGTTGCGGGTGCCAATACTTTCTACGTTGTTCCATTGAACTCCCTGTTGTGTGCTGGTCGGGTGAAGTGGAGGTTAGCATGTCGGTTGGTCCATTGACTATCTGTCGGTTGGATTTGCGTCGGACCGACAATGGTTAGGCTGACTGCCTGTCTCACCTAAGCGAGCGTTAGTGTTTGAATGCCAGGCCAAACCGTGGAACTTCTTAGTGCCCTTGGGTGTACTGTCTTGCCTTGTTTGTTCTTGTTATTTTTGCTTGTATGGCTTCCAGCCGATTTTTAGATTAAGGTTGTTTTGCCCTTAAGGCGTCAGATGGTTTGGGTCTTCAGCCTAATTTAAGAACTGTTTCACATAAAGCCTTTGGGTGACAATACAATATACTCGCTAACCTAACTAGCCTATCATTGGCACAATGTATCCTCTTTTCCTAACTACTTAAGTCAACACTGAACCCACAAGTGACTATTGCAGTTTTGCCTGAACGGACACAGAGAGCGCCAGCCAAAGAGCTAGCGGAATACGAACTCATTTAGAATTACAGTGCCCTACTTTGGCTGATGATTGCTAAGATCACCGTAATTCTCCGTGATGATTACGACGGTCGGCCCAGCCAACGTCGTGATGCCGTCTTTTCCGTGAGCGAGCTTGGCTTTAATCTCCAACGTGGACGTGGTTTGCGCCTGTAAACTCCTGTACGTAAGTGTTCAATTGCGGAGTACGTCACTAGTCAATACTCAAGCTACTTGCACATATGCCGAGAGTAGTTGGTCGACTCAAGTGCGCGGCAGCAAAGGTACACTTCAGATTGCATATGAACACCACAAGTTAGTACAAATCTGTTTCTCTCCTCAGAGGAACCGATAATGCTACGTGTGTGGAGTCGTATGCTCTAAACTATTCAGACTTGGAGAGTAACCACTGGACTCAATGCCGGTAACTTCTCCAACCAACTTCTCCAGCCGGCCGGAGTGGCCGAGCGGTTAAAGGCGCTACAAAAAAAATGGTTCAAATGGCTCTGAGCACTATGGGACTCAACTGCTGTGGTTATCAGTCCCCTAGAACTTAGAACTGCTTAAACCTAACTAACCTAAGGACATCACACACAGCCATGCCCGAGGCTGGATTCGAACCTGCGACCGTAGCAGTCGCATGGTTCCGGACTGCGCGCCTAGAACCGCGAGACCACCGCGGCCGGCTAAAGGCGCTACAATCTGGAACCGCACGACCGCTACGGTCGCAGGTTCGAATCCTGCCTCGGGCATGGATGTGTGTGATGTCCTTAGGTTAGTTTGGTTTAAGTAGTTCTAAGTTCTAGGGGACTTATGACCACAGCAGTTGAGTCCCATAGTGCTCAGAGGCATTTCAACCATTTGAACCAACTTCTCTCCACGCTCTCCAAGCCGGGCAACCAGACACCGCGACTGCTCTAGTCCACAGCCAACCCCAGAGTCCTCCTTCAGAGTTTTTGCAAACATGGCCGTTCTTCGCCTCATGTTTCGGTGCGCGTTGGTAGCCAATCACGACACAGACTTCCATGTATCCGTGCGCGTTTGTACCCAACCACGACACAGAATTCTCCCGCGGTTACTGTTGCCGCCAAACTTTTAACACGTATCTCTACGCGCTCTGCGCCAATCCTGTCACAGTCTTCCGGAAATTTTCCACTGTGGCGCGAAATCATCTTTCTCTCTTTCGCATATAGCTCCTTCTCGATTCTTGTTGTGATGGCCCAGCCTCTCCGAACGTCTTTGGTGGACTGAAGTGCCAGCCGACAAAGGGGTCCGGCCGCGGCCACCCCGTTAGTTCAAAAATGGTTCAAATGGCTCTGAGCACTATGGGACTTAACATCTGAGGTCATCAGTCGCCTAGAACTTAGAACTACTTAAACCTAACCAACCTAAGAACATCACACACATCCATGCCCGAGGCAGGATTCGAACCTGCGACCGTAGCAGTCACGCGGTTCCGGACTGAAGCGCCCAGAACCGCACGGCCACCGCGGCCGGCCCACCCGTTAGTTTGACATGACTTAAACGCCTTCCTTAGGGGTTCCAGCCGTGCTCCGGCCTCTGAGCCCATCTCGTTAGTCTGACATGACACACACAACTTCCTTTTCTGTGTCCATTCTCTCCTACCGGTGGGCCAATTATCAGTTACTATTCGATGTATTAGTAAAATCTGCTACCTTACCGAGTCTTAAGTGTAGGATCTTCAGCCGATTTTGAATTTGTTTGCTCTTTAAGTTTCAGATTATTTGGGCCTTCAGGCTAATTAAGGAACTGTTTTAAGATAAGGCTTTGCCTTTTAAATTTCTGATTTTGGTTGAGCTTTAAGTTATTGGCTTTCAGCCGTTTTTAAATTAATGTGGTCTTGCCCTTAAGGCGTGAGATTGTACGGCGCATTGAGCCGCTAATAAATTCCAAAACTAAAGCTGTGTTTTAAAAAAAATTCCTGGCTCTTGTAATGTTATATCAAATAAAAGGTTGTAACTGAAAGCCGCTTATTCTGGCCCCTTTCCACAGCTTAAACTACCTGACCTGTGGGTTTAGCAGGGCGTCTCAATAAAGTTTGGTCAATTTTTGAACAGACCTCGTATGAGATATCAGAGCGATCCCTGATGCTTAAAAAGTTAATACGTTTGTCTTCGAGTTCACTCTAGTAGATTAAAGCGTCGGATACAGCGAAGCGCCCAAAGAGGGAGGACTGCAGCCGTAAGTCACTTGCTCATCAGCAGATTCGTTCCAGGAACTGCTGGCAAACACAGCCGTGTCTGGTGACGCGGCGAGCTGGAACGGTGCGCGAGCCGGCCGGTTAGGAGCTGCGCGAGTTTGGCGAGTGCGGCGGCAGCGACGCTATTTCGGGAGCCGGCAGCGGCGGCAGCACGGAGTGGCGCGGCGCGGCGCGGCGCGGCTCGGCGAGGCTCCGCGCCCCGGGGCGGAGCAGCTCGAGCCCCGCGTCTGCCGGCTGCCGGCTGCCCGCCTACCCTCGCGGCGATCAATAGCGCGGCGCGGCAGCGGCACCGGCACTCCGACGCCACGGCGCGCCGTGGGGGAGGCTGGCCGGCTGGCTGGCTGGCTGGCTGGCTGGCTGGCTGCGCGCCTTCCGCCTGTCGCGACCCTCCTCTGTCAGACTCCTCTCCGCGACGCAGCCACGCTGACAGCAGTGCCGCGTGGCCGCTGCGCTGCCTCCCGCTGCCTCACGATGCCTACAGACACACGCCTACAAGAGTAACAAAAAATTGAAAAACCGGGCAATCCAGGATAGAATAACGATAATATTGTTATTTTTTTCCGACCACTTATTAAACACATGGCATAAGCCCAAAGAAGTCCAAGATGTCAGTATCCTACGCTCCGAGAACATCCCTGAAGAACTGGAAATTTCTGAACATCTCTCGCTTGAAGTCGGTTTTATTCTTAACGAACTTTTTTTCCCTTTATTGTTATTTTAATACCTTTATAATAAAGGTAGGCCAGCAGTGGCCACTCTTCGGCCACAGTGAACACATACAGGAAACAAAAAATGTGCAAATGCGTCTGACATCTTATGAGACTTAACTGCTATGGCCATCAGTCCCTAAGCTTACACACTACTTAACCTAAAGTATCCTAAGGACAAACACACACACCCATGCCAGAGGGAGGATTCGAACCTCCGCCGGGACCAGCCGCATAGTCCATGACTGCAGCGCCACAGACCGCTCGGCTAATCCCGCACGGCATACAGGAAACAGAGAGACAGAAAAACAAACAAACATGGTGGACAAAAACGGGAGACAGACATAGTAAAATAAATGAAGCCTTTCACGGGTGTACTGTTGGGAGAAAAAACGTTCATCACTGAACACAAAGGGGAAGAACGAGATTACACACGTGGACGGAGGCTCGCAAATAGCTCTGAGCACTATGGGACTTAACATCGGAGGTCATCAGTCCCCTAGAACTTAGAACTACTTAAACCTAACTAACGTAAGGACATCACACACATCCATGCCCGAGGCAGGATTCGAACCTGCGAACGTAGCGGTCGCGCGGTTCTAGACTGAAGCGCATAGAACCGCTCGGCCAAACCAGCCGGCGTGAACGGAGGAGAACACACGGAGAGACACTGAAGCACTGATACAAAGACACACACGAGCACTGGCGACGATCTCCAGTGCACGAAGATGCACTGTTCACGCACAAAGGCGAGGAGGACCTGTCAAAGGGATGAGGTGTGGGTAGGAGGTAGAGGGGGAGGGTGTTGATGCCAGTGGGAGAGGAGAAGGGAAGGGGAGGGGAGAGGGTATGGGGGTTGTGGAAGCCTGGGGGGAGGGAAGGGAGGGAGGAAGAGATGAGGGAGAGAAGGGAAAGATGGTGCCCTGGAGGAAAAACACAGGGGGAGGAAGGGGAGGATCAAAGTTGGTAGGAGGGGTAGATGGGGGGATGAGGGCAGCATCAGGGAGGGGGTTAACGGAAGCCACCATCGGCAAGGATATGGAGTGTCGAGAGATGGAGAGCGGGTGGCATGTGGGAGTACAGGCGTGGCAGTGGACGGGGGTGGGAAAGGATGGGAGAAACAAGCAGGTGAGGGGGATCAAGTTTGAAGGAGGTCTAAAGGATCCGTATCCATTCGAGGAAAAGGGGAGGTGTGGGAACGGAATTATGACGTAGAGGATCCACGTGGGGGATGGGAGGCGGATGCGATAGGCGAGGCAGATCACAAGGCGTTCCAGGATTTCAAGGGATTTGTAGAAGATAGGAGGGACGGCGATCCAGGCGTGATGGGCATAGCAGAGGATAGGGCGTATGAGGGATTTATAGGTATGGAGGACGTTGGAGGGGTCCAGACCCCATGTGCGGCCAGAAAGGAGCTTGAGGAGGCGGAGTCGGGAGCATGCCTTGGCTTGGATCGACTGCAGATGGGGTCCAGGAGTGGCGTCGGTCAAGGGTGACGCCAAGGTAGTTGAGGGTGGGGGTGAGGTTGATAGGACGGCCACAGATAGTGAGGTAGAAATCGAGGAGACGGAAGGAAGGGGTGGTTTTGCGTACAATGATCGCTTGGGTCTTGAAGGATTGACCCTGAGCAGCCATTGGTTACACAAAGTGGTGAACTGGTCAAGATGGGATCGGAGAAAGTGTTGGAAGCGCTGTAGGGTGGGGGCGAGGGCAAGGAAGGCGGTGTCATCGGCGTAATTTAACGAACAATTACACTTACGTAATAAAAACTTCTTTCAAGGTTTACAGCCGTTACTTAGAATTGCCTGATTTTCGAATTTTTCCTCACAGTTGTGTCAGGAATGTCGGTTTCCCTTATCCAACTGTCATTGTCAGTTTTTTTTCTTTATTTAAAACTACCTGTAAAAAGGCTAAGTTACTATTTATGCAAACTTCCATATTGCCTATTATCTGGGTACTATGTCTGACCACTGTGTACTTAAAGCCATGTAATTTTGCTCTTAACGCAGATGTTTACAAGTTTGCCGTTTTGTTATTAGATGGCACTACTAATCCTGAAGCCCATCTCATGGCAGTGTCGGCTGATAAGCCGTTTAGTTGGAAAGTTCTGATGAGTTCCTACGGGACCAAACTGCTGAGGTCATCGGTCACTAGGCTTACACACTACTTAATGCAACTTAAACTAACTTATACTAAGGACAACACACACGCCCATGCCCAAGGGAGGACTCGAACCTCCGACGGGGGAAGCCGCGCGAACCGTGGTAAGGCGCCCAAGACCGCACGGCCACCCCGCGCGGTTGCCGTTAAGTCTGATGCCTCTTGCGCTGTGTATGTACCAGTCATAGCCAGCTAGAGCAGTTAATTTGTGCCGCCACTTGCAAACATGGATACCCGACACGGTAGCTCAGCGTGTTCGGTTAGAGGGTTAGCTGCCCTTTGTAATAAAAGCTGAGTGAACGGATAATGAACATGAACGGGTGTCCTAGGACGTCCTCCCAGAACAAATACAACGAACGAAAACAGATTTAAAAAAAAAGAAAAAAGTGGCCTGCGTTGCTGTCTCCGGATCACGGGGTTCCGGGTTCGATTCCCAGTCCGGTTGGGGATTTTCTCTGCCCGGGGACTAAGTGTTTGTGTTTTCCTCACATTTCATCCTCATTCTCACTATTCGCGTAAGGGGTGGCGACAGAAAGGGTCACCCCTTAAATTAACCATGCCAAATCCACCGTAACCATGCCGACCCTGCGACAACGTTGGACAAAGGCACAAGCAAAAGATTGTGAAAAGGATACACTGCTATACACCATATAGCGTAGATGCTGAGTCGCAGATAGGCGTAACAAGAGGGCTGTTAAACAGGTAAGCTTTCAGCCAAAAAGGCCCTCATCGGAATTAGACAACACACAGACACACACACACACACACACACACACACACACACACACACACACAAACACACACACACAAACACACACACACAAACACACACACTGGCGCGCACGTACAAGCATTCACGCGAAGGACTGTGGTCATGCGCGTGTGATTTGTGCGTGAATGAGTGTGTGTGTGTGTGTGTGTGTGTGTGTGTGTGTGTGTGTGTGTGTGTGTGTGTGTGCGTGCGTGCGTGTCTGCGTGTTGTCTAGTTCCGATGAAGACCTTTTTAGCCGGCCACTGTGACCGAGCGGTTCTAACCGCGTCGGTCCGGAACCATGCTGCTGCTACGGTCGAAGGTTCGAATCCTGCCTCGGGCATGGGGGTGTGTGTGTGTGTGTGTGTGTGTGTGTGTGTGTGTGTGTGCGTGCGTGTGTGTCTGCGTGTTGTCTAGTTCCGATGAAGACCTTTTTAGCCGGCCACTGTGACCGAGCGGTTCTAACCGCGTCGGTCCGGAACCATGCTGCTGCTACGGTCGAAGGTTCGAATCCTGCCTCGGGCATGGATGTGTGTGTGATGTCCTTAGGTTAGTTAGGTTCGAATAGTTCTAAGTCTAGGGGACTGATGACCTCAGATGTTAAGTCCCATAGTGCTTAGAGCCATATTAACCATTTTTGAAGACCTTTTTGGCCGATAGCTTAGCTGTTTGACAGTCTATCTGACTCCGACTCAGCATCTCCGCTATATGGTTGGAGCAACCTAGCCTTTTCATAATATTGTCAGATCATTACAAAAACTATTTTGAGAGAGGTAAGGGCAACGCACTTGTTCATGCAGCCAAGGGCCGTACCTAGGGATGGCGGTTAACGCTGGACAATCGGTTTTCAGTTATATCTTTTTCTTTTTTTCCTCGTCAGTTTTAAACTGAGTGTTGAAACGGCTGAAAATAACCGATATCTGAAATAATCGATTTTCGGTTTTTCACTCCTATTATTTCCTATAATATAATAAAAAATCGAACAATAGTGAAAAATTTTGACTCCCTTAGTTTCAAGATACATACAATCAAATTATTAAACAGAGAAATAAAAAAAACATAGTCCGTCCACCGATCGCTGCTTTTCTCCTACAGATCCTAATTCTTCAAAACTCTGTTCAAAAATCATTTTGTAATCCCAGATCATACCACTATTTGGGTATTACGAATATTCAGTGCTAAAGGTTGAAAACTGAGATTTAAATGCACTGTTTTTCGTGTTAATCTGTTCGTTTGCAAGGGCTACAAGCAATTAAAGGTATATTATGTAGATACAGGAAGCAAATACGCTACTTTTTATTTTATACTGTGAATGAATGTTCTTTTTTAATTTTTTAGTGTTATCACAATTCCCTTCGTCTTTTATTATTTCATAGGAATGGCAGACGAATCTTTGAAGTTTTAAAGCAAATGACTATGTCGCTTCATAAAAATATTTCCAGACTAGGGATGGCGCTATTCTGCAGTACGATGGTTGTCTGGCGACGACAACGAGGAACTACTGTATAGATCATGTGGGAGCAAGTATTGCTCACAGCCTATAAATATGTACCTTAAGCCACGGCACACGGCAACAAGGGCACTATTGTCTCAGCAATACTGTATTAACTCTTACGCCATGTGCTCGTTGATCGTTTCTGTCGGCATTGTAATTAAAATAGCATGAATTGCTTTTCCCATTTTCTGTAACAACACAATGGCTCAAACCAACGTAAATTTTGCCAACAAAAATGTCTGTATGCACTGTAAATGTACGTAACATTTTCTGATATCTTCGGAAATGTCATTTTCTACTTTGTCATGTTGATTTGAAAATGGGTCTCGGCTCGAAACTAGTCTTCGCATGAAAAATAAAATATTTTCAACTTGGACTGGTTTTTCGTTAACAAAGGTTCATTTAAATGTGTGCTCTGTACAAAAGCTTTCAGCGGTACTGCTACGGCTAATTCATATTTCTGTTTTCTTACTCGGCTATTAGTAAAAATTTTTAAAAAACACCTGTTATAAGCGAGACCAAACAAATACCGAAAACTGTCGGTTATTCAGCACTAAAATACTGGTATCGGTTTTAACCGATTTGTTTTTCCTACACCTAGCCACACCGGGAGGATTGAGATGTAACCTCCCGCCAAGCAGAGCCGTAAGGCCAACGCTGCAGAAGCGGGCGATGGCCGGCCGCGGTGGCCGAGCGGTTCTAGGCGCTACAGTCTGAAACCGCACGACCGCAACTGTCGCAGGTTCGAATCCTGCCTCGTGCATGGATGTGTGTGATGTCCTTAGGTTGGTTAGATTTAAGTAGTTCTAAGTTCTAGGGGACTGATGACCTCAGAAGTTAAGTCCCACAGTGCTCAGAGCCATTGTTTTAGAAGCGTGCGCTTGGGGCGCCGAGCTGTGGGGAGCGCCAGAGTCGCCAAAGTGCAAGATCCGCATACAGAGTGAAAAATGATTTGTAGTGAAAGCTGACACTAGCTTAACACGAAATAAAATACTACTTCAGCACGTTGCACGTTAGAAATTACTGAAGACTCGTACCTGGGTGAAAGCAGTGATTTCCAACATATGGATAAAAATGGTTCAAATGGCTCTGAGCACTATGGGACTTAACATCTACGGTCATCAGTCCCCTAGAACTTAGAACTACTTAAACCTAACTAAGCTAAGGACATCACACAACACCCAGTCATCACGAGGCACAACATATGGATAATTACCCTTGAGGACTAAAATATAATTTTCTGAAGGTTAAAAACAAAGGGATTCATTTCCTTCGGTCACGAAAGTAAATTATTTTTAAAAGATCATTACCATTATCACTATTCCTTTAGACCATACGACTGATTATATAACTTACTAAAATTAAATTTTTGTTCAAATACTAGGATTACTGCTTGGCACAATATGGTGGAGGTTATATCTTGTGTAACTAATTTATGCATCTCTTCCTCAAATAATCCACCCACTACAAACGTAATTTGCAGTTTGTAACATGCATATATGATAGTAAAATTCAGAGCTATACAGGGTGAAGAAAAAATATCGCATTTGGCGGTCAGCAACCGATTCCTCTTCCCAGTTCAAGACAAAAATGTATCTAGCAAAACCAATAGCTTTAATAGAAATACCTGTAAAAAAAAGGGGGGCCGCGGTTACGCTGTAACTGCATGGGTAAAGAAAACATAGCGCGAACTCTGCACTGTGCCGGAGCTGAACCAAGCTTAGTGAGACGAGGCAATGCCATCGGGGACAGATATACAGATTGGCATTCGCACCAAACTTTTTTTTCAGTTAAAGCTTCAAATTCTATCCCAGTTTCACCTCCACAGTGGGGTATCTTGTGTATTTCTTACTTTCCCTTTATTTAAACATTAAGACATAACACAGACTTCTTTCAGACGTAAACTATCACTTTGTTTCGATCACGACACAAATAAAGCCATCAGAAAATAACAGTGGATACAGTAACATCGTCTGTATCCAGTGAGGTACAGAAAACACCATAGGTAGGCTACACTAGATTGTACATTGTGCTATGCACAATAATTCCGTTCTGTACGTTGACGTCCAAGTTTAATCTACACAGAGCCGATACATACACGCACGGGCAACGTTTTCTTTAGAGAGGATGTTCAAAGCGACCACCTTGCATTTGCAAACAATTCACCAGTCACTGGATCATTCTTCCCTGGGCCCTACGCAGCACACCTACATCCACCAATGCCGAAGCGGCATGTACGCGTGCTATTAGGTCGTGTAAAATGTTCAAATGTGTGTCAAATCCTATGGGACAATTGCTGAGGTCATCAGTCCCTAAGCTTACACACTACTTTACCTAAATTATCCTAAGGACAAACACACACACCCATGCCCGAGGGAGGATTCGAACCTCCGCCGGAACCAGTAGGTCGTGTACATCCAAGGGTGGAGTACTATAAAATTGTTCCTTTAAGTGTCCCCACAAACAAAAGTCTAGTGGATTGAGATCCGGGTAACGTGGAGGACACAACATCGGACCTCCACGAACAATCCATTTCCCTGGAAACGTCTCGTTTAAACAGTTACGCACATTCATTCCAAAGTGTGGCGGCGCATCATCATACCGAAACCGTAGCTGTCGCCGAACACCAAGTGCAACGTTTTCTATTGCGTCAGGAAAAGTATTGCAAAGTGACGTGCGATACAGGGGCGTGTTCAGCTTGTTCACCAATAGTAGAAGCCCAAACGCACTCCTCCCACGATTCCAGCCCACAGGTTTAAGCCCAAGCATGCCTGAAAAGCCACCCACGTTCATGGGTGATATGTGGGTTGTCCTCCGGCCAATAATGGCTGTTCTGCAGGCTGATAATACCTTCACGAGTGAAACTGCATTCGTCAGTCCATATCACGTTATTTATGAAATGCTAATTATCTGCCACTTGGTGCAAAAGCCATTCACAAAACTGTACTCTTCAAGTGTGGTCCCCTCCCTGCTTCCCTTCCTCTCCCTCAATCAGCCTCACTCAATTTCCCTTTTCCCCAGTCTTTCAGCATATACCTATTTAAAACATTGACCTTACTTGGAAAACACAGTACTGTGATGTGTGGTTCTAAATAGACAAGGCAGGTAGCGGACGCAACCACTTAGGTAGATGCTACATTTACGCACAATTCTTTTCTTTTCTTACTAATTTAAAATATACTGAGGTGACAAAAGTCATAGTCTAGCGATATGCATATACACAGATGGCGTTAGCGTCGCGTAAGCAGGATATAAAAGAGCCATGCATTGCCAGAGCTGTCATTGGTACTCGGGCTATTCATGTGAAAAGATTTCCGACATGATTATGGTCGCACGACGGGAATCAGCAGACTGTGAACGCGAAATGCTAGTTGGAGCTAGACGCATGGGACATTCCACTTCGCAAATCGATAGAGAATTCAGTAATCCGAGATCCACAGTGTCAAGAGTGTGCCGAGAATACCACATTTCAGGCGTTACCTCTCACCATGGACAAACCGGCGGCAGCCGGCCTTCATTTAACGACCGAGAGAATCGGTGTTTACGTAGAGTTGTCAGTGCTAACAGACAAGAAACACTGCGAGAAATCACCGCAGAAATCAATATGTGGAGAAATTTGGCGTTGATGAGCTATGGCAGCAGACGACCGACGCGAGTATCTTTGGTAAAAGCACGATATCGCCTGCAACGGCTTCTTCTTCGTGACCATATCGATTGGACTCCAGACGACTGGAAAAACATGAGCTGGTCAGACGAGTCCCCATTTCAGTTTATAAAAGCTGATAGTAGGGTTCGAGTATGGCGCAGAACCCACGAAGCTATCGATCCATGTTGTCAAGGCACTGTGCACGTTGGTGGAGGCTCCATAATGGTGTGGGCTGTGTTGACGTAGAATGGACTGGGTCCTTTGGTTAAACTAAACCGATCGTTGACTGGAAATGGCTATGTTCGGCTACTTGGAGAACATTAGCAGCCATTAATGGACTTCATGTTCCCAAACAACAATGGAATTTTTATGGATGACAATGCTCCATGCCACCAGGACACAATTGTTCGCGATTAGTCTGAATAACATTGTGGACAATTCGAGCGAATGATCTAGCCATCTACATGACGACATGAATGCCATCGAACATTTATGGGACATTATCGAGAGGTCAGTTCGTGCATAAAATCCTGCACCGCAACGCTTCCGCAACTATGGACGGCTATAGAGGCACCATGGATCATAATTCCTGCAGGGGACTTCTGACGACTTGTTGAGTCCATGCCACGTCTTTTTGCTGCACTATGCCGCGGGAAACGACGTCCGACACGATATTAGGTGGTGGGTCATGACTTTTGTCGCCTCAGCATATTAGATCGTACATATTTAGTTTCAGTTTGTTTTAGATCCAAAGATGATGGACAGTGATCGAAACATGTAATCTAATTTAAAATGTGTAACTGAAACTGAACAATAAATGAGAATTATGTTAAACCAAAATACAGCTTTGTCCCACAATATATGTATCGCATTAAAAAAAAAAAAGTAAAAGTCGGGCAAAGTAAGGAAATCGAGCCCAGTCATATGGGACTTAATGGAAAAGTTTACGTTATAAACAACATTTCGTCCTGAAGTCAATGACGACTCGTAACCACACATTCGTCGTTATCGCAAGAACGGCTTGCGTGCGGACCCATCTATACTTCTGTGGCCATATACCTATATACCTTCACTGTGTATGTTTTTTTTTTTCGCCGTTAACTCTGATCCACCCTGAGTACACAATAATAATATTTTTTCGCTGAAAGTTATTAAAGATTTCAAGAACTCCTTTAAATAGAAATGAACTGTCAAGCTGTCACTTTTCTTAATATTTAGTACTGTAATAACATTTAGAAAATTGTTCTTGTACCAGAGGAATGTCTGTGTCACAGACAAACAAACACTTCAGCGATCACTATATTTTGATTTATTTTTAAAGATCTTATCAAGAGACTAAGGAAAGGCAGCTGAAGGGAACGAGCATGGGGGGTTACCAACTGCTATATCGTTTGTGGAGAAAAAAGACTTTTAAGAAGTAACCGGGAGAGGTACGTGAGTTCTCCTTCTGCTTGTGCTCCTATCTTCTGGCTACGAGAAAAATATCTTTCTGCGGTGTGTTTTGGTCCAAATAGCATCTTAAAGAAACGATTACTATCGAACAGATGTCTAATATGATTTATGTGGAAATACTGCGCTTGGCTCACACAATGGCCTACACAGCTCCCTTATGTTCAACAATGGAGTAGATGGAACCCTACCAGAATTCCTTAAAATGTAGGAGCAGTAGGAAGAAACTGACTAGCAAAACTCTTCTCTGAGTGCATCAAGCAGTATAAAATACCTACCATATGGAAAGAAGCCAAGGTAGTCGCTGTCCTGAAACCAGAGAAGACGGGAAAATCCCAAAATTTTAGACCAGTTTCTCTTTTATGCACTGTGTATAAATTATTTGAGAATTCTGATGACCAGACTCTCTCCATATACAAAACTGTCCCTATTAATGGAGAAAGCAGGTTTTAGGCCTAAAATAAATTGCTGTGCTCAAGTCCTTGCCCTCACAACCTTTATCGAAAATGGCTATCGGGATAAGAAGAAAACTGTCGTTGTCCTATTGGATCTAACCTCAGCATATGGTACAGTGTGGGATGGCCTACTTTATAAACTGATAGAAAAAACTGGGAGCAGGCAGACCTATAAACTTATGAAGAACATTTTAACTGGAAGAAAAATTAGAGCAACTCTTAATGGCAAAACTAGCAGATGCATAGCGCTCAACAACGGACTCCCAAAGGGCTCGGTATTGGCCTCCTTACTGTTTAACTTGTACACTGCTGATATCCCAGAAACAACGTCCCGCAAGTTTATATACGCGGACGATATGGCAATAGTTTATCAAAGCAAAATCTTTTGAAAAAATAGAGCAGAAGTTGAAAAAAGACCTAAACCTGTTGCACCTATACTACACCAAATGGCATCTACAACCAAATCCAGACCAGACAGTATGTGTAAACATGCATCTCATTAACAGAGAAACCAAATGAATGCTGAATAATTGCATGAATAAAAAGACCATTAAAAATGAAGATAATCATCGGTACCTTGGAGTAAAGCTCGACTGGTCGTTGAGATACAGAGCTCATCTAGAGGATACAAAACAAAAACTGAAATCTAGAAGTGCCATTCTTGCCAAACTCACCGAAACCACCTGGGGATGTGATGCAAATACCTTGAAAACTTCAGCCTTGGGACTGGTATACAGCATGACCGAGTGCTGTGCACCTGTATAGGTCAGAAGTGTGCATATATCAAAAATCGATATCCAGCTAAGAGAAACAATGAGAATAGTATCTGGAGCACTTAGACCCACACCTATAGGTTAGCTACCATCACAACCTGAAAACAAAAGAAATCCGCTACCGCCAAGAGAATATAGCAAAATACTGGCAAACCCGAACCTTTCCATACACCAGGAACTGACAGCAAAAAACCGCCTGAGTTCAAGGTCACGTCTGTGGTGAAGAGGTGTTTCTCTTCGACCCAGAAAATGAATGGAAAAGTTTATGGAGTAGAAACACAGTAAAGAAAAGAAAATTGGCTCTGACCAAAGCATACAAATAGAGGGTTTAAGCTTTCCAGAAGAGTGTGGACTACCCTGAACCGTGTGAGGACAGGTCCCTTCTAACATTCTGTCACGACGCCAAGTAGACACGTCTTCCAACCTATCATTCCATCACAGTGTCACGTGGGCTCTTCTTACAGCGCTAATTTCATACAACCTACTGGCAAACACTCACACTTTCACTGGCGTTACTTACGTCGGATTTGGAGGGACAAATGACCACCAGGCACCACTTCCACACCAGCTACATTGCTCTAAAGTGAGCAGTGTCCTTTTCTAAAGGGGGTAACTAATATTTCGTCCGGTGAACTTACGTACCTTGTCAGGCTAACATAACAGAAATACCACAGACTTTAGCAGTACGGATTGTAGAAATGTTTTACTTTCGTAAGCAAATTGTAGCTGTCCAGTAACCTAAGAATGAATGAAAGAAAGCCTGCCACTCCCTTTATCTAGAAATGGGCCCGTGATAGGTGTATACCAAAGCGCTACACTAGTGGTTAATCGTATAGTGTGATGGTTGTAAAAGGAAAGAAGGAAGATTGGATTTAACGTCCTGTCGAAATCGAGGTCGTTACAGAGTGAACACAAGCTCGGGTTGTGTCAAGGAAAGGGAAGGAAATGCGCCGGGCACTTTTAAAGGACAAAAAAAAAAAAGTTCAAATGTGTGTGAAATCTCATGGGACTTAACTGCTAAGGTCATCAGTCCCTAAGCTTACACACTACTTAGCCTAAATTATCCTAAGGACAAACACACACACCCATGCCCGAGGGAGGACTCAAACCTCCGCCGCGACCAGACGCACAGTCCATGACTGCAGCGCCCTAGACCGCTCGGCTAGTGCCGCGCGGCTTTCAAACGACCCATCCAGGCATTTGCACAGAGCGATGCAGGGAAATCACGGAAAATCTAAATCAGGATAGCCGGACGCGGATTTGAACCGTCGCCCTCCTGAAGCGAGTCCAGTGAGATAACCACTGCGCCATCTCGCTCGGTATCATGGTTATGACTTATTTATCTTCAATCAAAGGTTACTACGTATTTACTACTCGTAAACTGCACTTCATAATTCTTTACATTAAGTACTACCAGCACATTCCGTTCTTCGCACCAGTCTGATATTTTATGAAGATCTGTCTCTATGCTGCTTCAGTCATAATCAGTGTGTAGAAATTCATGCCGTCCAGGGTGACCGAGCGGTTGTAGGCGCTACAGTCTGGAATCGCGCGACCGCTACGGTCGCAGGTTCGAATCCTGCCTCGGGCATGGATGTGTGTGATGTCCTTAGATTAGTTAGGTTTAAGTAGTTCTAAGTTCTAGGGGACTGATGACCTCAGAAGTTAAGTCTCATAGCGCTCAGAGCCATTTGAACCATTTGTAGAAATTCATATTTTTGAGTAAACAGATTGCATGATCTACCATTTTTTTCCTTTATTGTATTTCAATGCCCCATCTGGGGCGGGCTGGCAGCAGCATATGCGCTGCTCTTCAGCCATGATCTACCTCAATTCGTAACTATGTAACTCACATCAAGACGAAATTGAGAAATAAAACGTCCCAGCGCGCTTTACAGCGATTCTTAAGCCATTTAGACGTGAACGACTTAACTTAATGTATGAAAATAATTCATCTACACGCATCTTAAATTATCCAAAGTACTCTAGCGCGCCTGTCAGGACTTAGTTCTGGAAACCATTTGCTGCCCTTGCCGGCATCCGAATTACATCAACTAATCCTGTCTAGTCTGTCGTTGGTTACCCCTTTGTGTGAGGCTTGCATATACGGCACTTGGAAGCTGCCATCTACCGAGGTGGAAAGACCAGCTCCTCCTACGGGACGACAGATGGCGTGGGCAGTCCACAGAGTGAACGCAGTCACAGCGTGCAACGGGTCGGCGCATTCCAGAGCTAGCCATCATCTAGTGAGTCACTCCAAGAGTACGGTATCTCCGGCCTGAAACGGTGGCGGGCCGCGACTCGGCCGTCCCAGCGCCTCTCTATCTTGTGTACGAATGCTGTCTTGGCATAGAGAATGGAAACGTGCTGTTGTTGCAGTCTCCTGTCCGAAGTCAGGTCTGAAGCAGCTCTCCACGCTACTTTATTCTGTGCAAGCCTCTTCATCTCCTAATAACTATTGCAACCCCCCCCCTTCTCCCTCCCTCCTCCCAAACACAAACTCCCCTCCAATATTAAATTAACGATTGCTTCATGCCTACACTGCTTTCTTTATCCCCATGGGTAGACCAGGATATTTGAGATCTGGGCAATTACTGAGCTCGGTGCTTTGCAGCCGAATAGCCTGAGCTGGAATTGTGGGGTATCCAGCTGGAAATGTTTGGAATGGTATTACCGGTTCCGGCTTTTTCCTTCCCACCAACGAAACCATCTTGAAAGTTTTAAATGTAACGGGGGGGGGGGGGGGAGGAGGGGGTTGGAATTATTTCAATTTTAATTCTGAGACGACACTTCCCAGGCAAAAATTTGAAGCGCTAGTGAGTGCGGCTA
The DNA here is from genome assembly GCF_021461395.2 of Schistocerca americana. NCBI lineage: Eukaryota > Metazoa > Arthropoda > Insecta > Orthoptera > Acrididae > Schistocerca > Schistocerca americana. Next base: position 358,780,580 of record NC_060119.1, on the reverse strand, counting down.
TGTGTATCTGTTACTGTGTGGAACTCAGTAAATTCGGTAAGCCATCTTAAGGTGTCCACATTAAAGCCCATGTTTAGTGGGCATGTTTTTCTTTTTTCGGCCCATATTACTACATCTCAAAATACGGAAAGCAAAGAGATTGCAGTGGATGAGATTCGTTTCATAGTACCGAAGAAAATGAGGTGCTAATAGCTCTTAAGGCATGCATATTAGAGCCCATGTTTACTAGACGTTTTTGATTCAAATGATCGTTCCTGTCATATCCCTGAATGTTGACCATTCCTTCTGGGACACCCTGTATACAGAGCGATGAAAGGAAACTCCTCCAGGTAGTATAAGCTACACTCCACTACACGTTGGAGGAATGGAGAGACAGCTAAATATCCAACCAGAAAGCAGCAATAAAGAGAAGAATGGAAAAACCACTTGGAAAGACTGGATATGACGGATTAACTAAGTGAGACTATATGCAGTGTACTATTAGGTCTCTCACTGGAGGAAGATGGATCGCAGGGTGGACCTCTTAGCCACAAACAATCCAGAGCTAATAGAGAGCATCATGACTGATACAGGGATTAGTGATCACAAGGTCGTTGTAGCTAGGCTCAATAGCGTTTCTTCCAAATCCACCAGAAACAAACGCAAAATAATTTTATTTAAAAAAGCGGATAAAGTGTCACTAGAAGCCTTCCTAAGAGACAATCTCCATTCCTTCCGAACTGACTACGCAAATGTAGACGAGATGTGGCTGAAATTCAAAGATATAGCAGCAACAGCAATTGAGAGATTCATACCTCATAAATTGGTAAGAGATTGAACTGATCCCCCATGGTACACAAAACAGGTCCGAACGCTGTTGCAGAGGCAACGGAAAAAGCATGCGAAGTTCAGAAGAACGCGAAATCCCGAAGGTTGGCTAAAATTTACAGACGCGCGAAATTTGGCACGGACGTCAATGCGAGATGCCTTTAATAGGTTCCACAACGAAACATTGTCTCGAAATTTGGTAGAAAATGCGAAGAAATTCTGGTCGTATGTAAAGTACACAAGCGGCAAGACGCAGTCAATACCTTCGCTGCGCAGTGCCGATGGTACTGTTACCGACGACTGTGCCGCTAAAGCGGAGTTATTGAACGCAGTTTTCCGAAATTCCTTCACCAGGGAAGACGAATGGAATATTCCAGAATTTGAAACACGAACAGCTGCTAGCATGAGTTTCTTAGAAGTAGATACCTTAGGCGTTGCGAAGCAACTCAAACCGCTTGATACGGGCAAGTCTTCAGGTCCAGATTGTTTACCGGTTAGGTTCCTTTCAGATTACGCTGAGACAATAGCTCCCTACTTAGCAATCATATACAACCGCTCGCTCACCGATAGATCTGCACCTACAGACTGTAAAATTGCGCAGGTCGCATCAGTGTTTAAGAAGGGTAGTAGGAGTAATCCATCGAACTACAGACCTACATCATTGACGTCGGTTTGCAGTAGGGTTTTGGAGCATATACTGTATTCAAACATTATGAATCACCTCGAAGGTAACGATCTATTGATACGTAATCAGCATGGTTTCAGAGAACATCGTTCTTGTGCAACGCAGCTAGCTCTTTATTCGCACGAAGTAATGGCCGCTATCGACAGGGGATCTCAAGTTGATTACGTATTTCTAGATTTCCGGAAACTTTTGACATCGACTTCTAATCAAGCTGCGGGCCTATGGGGTATCGTCTCAGTTGTGCGACTGGATTCGTGATTTCCTGTCAGGCAGGTCGCAGTTCGTAGTAATAGACGGCAAATCATCGAGTAAAACTGAAGTTATATCACGTGTTCCCCAGGGAAGCGTCCTGGGACCTCTGCTGTTCCTAATCTATATAAATGACCTGGGTGACAATCTGAGCAGTTCTCTTAGGTTGTTCGCAGATGATGCTGTAATTTACCGTCTAGTAAGGTCTTCCGAAGACCAGTATCAGTTGCAAAGCGATTTAGAAAAGATTGCTGTATGGTGTGGCAGGTGGCAGTTGAGGCTAAATAACGAAAGTGTGAGGTGATCCACATGAGTTCCAAAAGAAATGCGTTGGAATTCGATTACTCGATAAATAGTACAATTCTCAAGGCTGTCAATTCAACTAAGTTGAATAATTACGAACAACTTCAGTTGGAAAGACCACATAGATAATATTGTGGGGAAGGCGAGCCAAAGGTTGCGTTTCATTGGCAAGACACTTAGAAGATGCAACAAGTCCACTAAAGGGACAGCTTACACTACACTCGTTCGTCCTCTGTTAGAATATTGCTGCACGGTGTGGGATCCTTACCAGGTGGGATTGACGGAGGACATCGAAAGGGTGCAAAAAAAAGGCAGCTCGTTTTGTATTATCACGTAATAGGGGAGAGAGTGTGGCAGATATGATACGCGAGTTGGGATGGAAGTCATTAAAGCAAAGACGTTTTTCGTCGCGGCGAGATCTATTTACGAAATTTCACTCACCAACTTTCTCTTCCGAATGCGAAAATATTTTATTGAGCCCAGTCTACATAGGTAGAAATGATCATCAAAATAAAATAAGAGAAATCAGAGCTTGAACAGAAAGGTTTAGATGTTCGTTTTTCCCGCGCGCTGTTCGGGAGTGGAATGGTAGAGAGATAGTATGATTGTGGTTCGATGAACCCTCTGCCAAGCACTTAAATGTGAATTGCAGAGTAATCATGTAGATATAAATGCAGAACAGGAGCAGGCGGCCTATTTATTACTGAAGCACAGGAATAAGAAGAGGGAGAAGACGTCACTTATTCACCGTATTCTGCTGATACGACTTAGGGAGATGGAACGAAGTCGGGTGAGAGTTCAATGTCCGGTCGGTGTTAATATCAAGTTCAGCCGGGAAAAGACAGAGGAAGAAGTCGACCTTGGCCACACTGAGCGAATCATCATTTACTTGAAGAGATTTTGAAAAACGCGGGTAAAGCATAAGCAAGACGACTGACCGGAGATTGTTATTAAGCCCGTCCCCGAAACGATTCAATTGTTTTTAATCATCGCTACACCACGCTCGGTGTTAACGAACCATGGTTAAAGATCGAAGCAACACGGATATGGTGCTTATTTGGGCCTGTTTACATGGATTATACATTAGAAATAAGAAACTGAATGGGGAAAAGACAATTCTGATAATACAAAACACAGTGAGATGATGGCAGCGCCAGGAAAATAGAAAAAAGTAGTATTATTTGTTTTATGGGTGCTGTTTCATGAGTATCGTTCGCAGGAATAAGAAAGAAATAGCAGTAAGTGGTGTACTCTGTTATGTGTCATTCGGCAGTTCTAATTACATTGAATACCCATGACATTTACATCGATATATACATTAGCTCTCGTAATTGTGGATAGGAACAAATATAAACGGCACGTCAGAGCCAGCGTGAGAAATAGTGATTGTTAAATCCTAGTCTTGATCCAGTTCATGAATGTTGCATAAATCTTAGATTTTTTGCTGGACTGTGGGTCCTTATTTACTGGCTTCTTCCATACGATTCTGGACAAGTAAAATTCACATCGTAGTAAATACCGCCAAAGATAACATTCATAGGCAATACTACTATGTTCCTTAATAATGGCACAATTTTGCGTAAATGTTGTAGACGCGTAATGATGTGTTTGAACAAGAATTTTAATCTGTCTCAGCTGATAGATACAATAACGCAGAATTAATCAAAGAAAAGATAGTCACAAATGTGCTTATTATATCACAATTGACTACCCCGAAGAAAAATCGTATATTTGTTAAAACAAGTAACTGAGGAATAAAACTCTCATTCGACTTGAATTCGGCTGACATTAAACCAAATAGTCTCTTTAAACTGTTATAAGAAAGAACAGGAAGAAAAGAGACTTGAAGCTGTTCTGGAAATGATCATATAGAATAAGAGATAAAAAGCTACTATAGGATGGTCTGACTCACGAAATTTGGACGATCAAACTGTGATCTGTTTCCAGAATTATTAAAACACCCAACAAGTATCTACAGACTTGAGGGATTCCTCTGAATTTGTACCAGCTCTGGTAAACGCGACAAATCAATACGCTTGCTTTCGTCAACGGTCTATGGATCTCTATGATACTAGAAATGTCAACTTGTGATGCAGCTGATGGCTTTCCCTACAAATCCTTCAATGTCTTTTCCTTCAGGTATTTATTTACTTCAGAAATTGCTTACGAAAAAACGCCACGTCATGTACTAGGATGATAGATACTCAAATAATTACTCTTAGTATCAGGAGAAGTCCGTTTTTATAAACCATGAATGACTGAGCGATTGCCGCATTTACATTTTCGTATACAATTTTTTAAATTTACAAAATTTTGCTAATATTTAACGAAGTGGTTGATGGTGTACAACGTTCAAAATGGTCGTCACAATGACGTCTCTCTTGTAACTTCTCCCACTCGAGTCTCCCCGTGAAGTTTTCGCGCTTATTAAGTTGACGTGTAACGCTGATCTTTGGATCTTCCCAAATTCCTCTGCCAATCCCATGTGGTCTGGATCCAAAAGGGACGAAAAATATTAAAGAATTGCTCGAACGAGGTACCTTTTCTCTCTTTTACGATAACTCCTTCGTGGCTTCGGCCTTACCTGTGATTGGTTTTATTTAATCGTTTCACGTGAGATCGCTCCGTACGCATACTCCCACATATTTAATGATGATACTGCTTTTAGTTATTGTTCTGAAATCGAGTAATCGTACAATAATGGGTTTCTGCCTCTTTATCTGCAATATATTACATTTGTGTATGTTGGACCACCAAAACGGCTGTATTCCAGAGAGCTCCACGTACCTCAAACGGCGAGAGGTGCGAAAAGGCAACGCACGCAGGAACATGGTCGTACATGAGCCTTTTGGTGGACCATGCGTTACGGTGTGACGATGCATAATGTTGCATGGGAGTACCGACCTGCAAATCTTTGAACATGATCAACGCTATTGTGACACTGTACTGCTTCCCCATAAGCGCCTCTTCATGGGTGCTTTCCGCCCTGACGTCATTTTTATGGGTGACTGCGCCACCGCATCGGATAGCGTAGGTGGAAGAGCCCTTGGAACGAGACGATATTGTGCGAATGGACTGGCCTACACTTCCAACCCGTCCCCCACACTCCAACTTAAATCCCATTGAGCACGTCTGGGTTGCCTTGGAGAGACGTACTGCAGCGCGACCACGTGCACCAACCATCCAACTGTTGCCAACTGCGCTGGTGGAGGAATGGACCGCCCAACCACAAGGACTCCTTACCAACCTTGTGTCCAGCATGGGAGCACGTTGCAGAGCATGCAGTGCCGTCCATGGTGATCACACACCTTATTGAGAACCAATCGCGCCTTTTGTAATGTCCAGGGCATCATTATAAATCGCGGTGACTACAATGTAACTATCGTCTTTGAATTCATTTCGGTTCGTTTCATTGTGTATTTCTTTCAGTTACGTTCTGTACTGTACTGCACTCTACTGTAGCGGTTCTTTTTATGCACAGTCCAAGTTTCGTCGACTTTGGTATTTGGCAGTGACACATTATGACGAAGTTACTTGTGTCCTTAAGATTTGTACACCAGTGCATTTTACTAATATTAATTCAGCTAGTGTGTTTGGACTGCAGTTGTATGTGTCGAACATGATCTTACATCATCAACTGAATAAATCTTACTTTTTCAAAACGGCCTTTTAATTGAATTTGCGTGTTACATAACCTTTTTTTGTTAATATGCATTACAATTTTGGAATTGGCCAAATGAGTTATCCCCTCCCCCCTTACCCTCTCCCCCCTTTATCCAATAAAACATATTCTCCTATCATGGTCGTCAGTTGTTATAGTTCGTCATTTAATGGTAGTGACATATAGGATAATGTATTAAAGCGGTTTCAGCATTAGAAATTTTGGTTTCAGGGCAGTCCTTAAATAAAATTTCAGCAATGTTGTGCTGTTGTCATAAATATGTCTAATTGTGAGTGTGTGGGTTTTATTTTGTCAAGTTGCGCAATGGATTGATCCAAGAAGTAGCCTTTGGCTCCTGCAAGAAACAATTTCCACCCCACACTACTACAGATGTCAGACAGACACTCCTAATGTACCAACAAGAATTGCTTGAAAAACATTCAGCAACAAATATCTTCTGGAGTCGTCCGCTGTAAGGGAAAAACACAAAAATATTCTACATTCTTACATAACTAATGGGATACTTGGCTACAGGAGTATTGCTAGTTAGTATAAGAAAAACATTAAACGAACGAAAAATATTATTTATTACAAAAAATCCTGAGAAATCAAGTGAAACTTCTTGTTATAAAATAATAATAAAGTTCTGGGTTCTTTTTGGAACAGTAGATTGTCTCTTATGGGTAGGAATGCTATTATTTTACAAAGTATGGAAAGGTTCTTTTCTCCCTTTTCTTTAAGAATGTTATTTACTCGGCAGAATGGATGAGAGCCGCGCCTACACAACTTGAATAACTTTTCTAGGTATGGTCAAGGCTGTCACGTGAGAAATGTAGTGGAGTGTACTGTTATGGAGGACAGATGGGGCTCACATACGCTGTAGCCCATAATACCGTGAGCTGTGACGACTGCTGCCTGCGTCACTCGCTGCTGACAAATAACACAACTATCTCTTTCTATCTGGATTGACCTTCGCCAGTCAAACTCTTCCTACGCCTTGATGACGTCAAGGACTTCTATCCGCCCCTAGTCTAATTATTGGCGTGGTACACCAGTCAGCTAACCAGTCCACCGCGATGCCACTTAATACTCGCTCACAGGCGTTTAACTAGTACTCTGTCCGTGTTCACACTGCACAATAAGTGTGGCAGCCAACACAGTGAACAATGCCTAATCGTGAGCAACTCAATATAGATTATCACTCCGTTTCACTAACAACAGAGATGCTCTCCCAGTGAAGTACTGAGGAGAGACTTTGTTCCTCGCTCTTTGTGTACACGTATGAGCGCACTCGCTCTCGTTACGTGTTTCCTCTCCAAGAGTGACAACGGAAAGGCCCCTCTTTCTGGAAAAGTTACAAGGGTATTTCATTTACTGCCTTCCCTCACTGCTCTGACTCTTTGTATCAGAAATATTCTGCCAATCAGGGTTGCTCTTTTAAACAGGAGAATGACATTTCGTTTAAGTCGACCAATGCGGAAATCTGTAGCATCTCCATTAGGCGTATACTGTCCTCCTGTGAGAACACCATAACTACGCAGTCGGTCCGTCAAAAATGCGTCTTCTCAGCGCTCCCACACAATGCAGCGGAATTTGCTTTTAAGTCGAATACAGGCGTCGTTATCCCTTCGCTCCGGCAAAAGCTGTCTTCTCTCTGGGCTGTCGCTTCGGCCAAAGTAGGAATGTTGTTGACCCAGCCCTCTGAAGGCACGGTCTTCCCAGCAGGCTGGTTTCCTCTGTAGAACGAAAATTCCTGTGGCCGTCATGCTGTGTATGCCAGCCTTGACTTTTTTCAACCTTGGTGCTCACTTACGATTTACTTATTAGATTTGCATATTGCTTACATGAATTAATACAAAATTGACTCTACCTTATCGAGTTTGGTTTCAAATGAAGCGTCTTGATGTGCAGAATACGATTGTGAGGACGGAATATGTAAGAAATGAAGGTCAGGAGACCACGCCACCTTACATTATGTACAACAAAAAACGGAACTTAGTTAGTATAAATATTCGTTAATGTCAAATAATTTGTTGTTAATGTCATGATCGACTTTATTTCCATAATCGGTTATGAAATTATATCACAACTATGCAGACAAAACGAGGTCATGAATGTCAGTTCAGGAACAACATAAGTCCTAACACACTGACTTCAGCTATGTAGGTGCGTCCTTATGTATTCACCAATGCAATTTTTGTAAGACACGAAGGAATTAAAGACATCAGCTGCCACTGGGCATTGATCTAAATCAATGTTGAAAGTTGAAAAGTTGGGCTGCACTGGGATTTGAACAAGGGTCTCCTGTTTACTAGACAGATGCATTGCCCACTGCGCCATCTGGACACAGTGGTCATCCTAACTGTACTGACTACCCTAAAACGCCTCCTGTCAGACCCAAATTCTCAGCTTATCGGCTTATTCACACACTATTTATGTTGTGCCCATCTCGCTGATTCTCATAAGAGTTCGAGCTAGATGTGTGTCTGCACTGATGGGATCATTGGCTGTCCTCACCTTAATTATAGATGTGCTGTCTGTGCTTTTGACGTTGGTGTATATCTGATCTGAAGTGATCATTGGCCATCCTCGCCCGATCTGGCACAATTTTTGAACTTTCCTCATTTATTTAAATCAATGTCCACTGGCAGCTAATGACTTTAATTCTTTTGTCTTGAATCGTAGTGGCTGCAGGATCAAAATGTTCTTTCAGACGTGTCTGAAAGAACAGACACACATGTATAATTACCACAGATGCACACCAAGCTTGAACTCTTACTGGAATCGGCGAAATGCCGCGAGTAATAAGCATAATGGGCAAGGGGCACTACATCAGTAATGTGTGGATGGGCTGACAATTTAGGTCTGATGGGAGGTGTGCAGTTGCACTGACCACTGTGGACCAGATAGTGTAGTGGTGTTTGGTCAGAGCGTTAGCTACTCTCTGTAATTTAAAAAAAACTGAGTTAATGGATTAACGATGAACCAGAACACGCGTTATGAGACATCTGCCCCCCCCCCCCCCCCACACACACACAAAACGAACAGTAACGAACAAAATGACATCGACAAGCAGAAATACACTACTGGCGATTAAATTTGTACAACACGAAGATGACGTGCTACAGACGCGAAATTTAACCGACAGGAAGAAGATGCTGTCATATGCAAATGATTAGCTTTTCAGAGCATTCACACAAGGCTGGCGCCGGTAGCGACACCAACAACGTGCTGACATGAGGGAAGTTTCCAACCGATTTCTCATACACAAACAGCAGCTGACAGGCGTTGCCTGGTGAAACGTTGTTGTGATGCCTCGTGTAAGGAGGAGAAATGCGTACCATCACGTTTCCGACTTTGATAAAGGTCGGATTGTAGCCTATCCCGATTGCGGTTTATCGTATCGCGACATTGCTGCTCGCGTTGGTCGAGATCCAATGATTGTTAGCAGAATATGGAATCGGTGTGTTCAGGAGTGTAATACGGAACGCCGTGCTGGATCCCAACGGCCTCGTATCACTAGCAATCGAGATGACGGGCATCTTATCCGCATGGCTGTAACGGATCGTGCAGCCACGTCTCGATCCCTGAGTCAACAGATGGGGACGTTTGCAAGACAACAGCCATCTGCACGAACAGTACGACGACGTTTGCAGCAGCATGGACTATCAGCTCGGAGACCATGGCTGCGGTTACCCTTGACGCTGCATCACAGATAGGAGCGCCTGCGATGGTCTACTCAACGGCGAACCTGGGTGCACAAATGGCAAAACGTAATTTTTTCGTATGAATCCAGGTTCTGTTTACAGCGTCATGATGGTCGCATCCGTGTTTGGCAACATCGCGGTGAACGCACATTGGAAGCGTGTATTCGTCATCGCCATACTGGCGTATCACCCGGCGTGATGGTATGGGGTGCCATTGGTTACACGTCTCGGTCACCTCTTGTTCGCATTGACGGCACTTTGAACAGTGGACGTTACATTTCAGATGTGTTACGACGCGCAGCTTTACTCTTCATTCGATCCCTGCGAAACCCTACATTTCAGCAGGATAATGCACGACCGCACGTTGCAGGTCCTGTACGGGCCTTTCTGGATACAGAAAATGTTCGACTGCTGCCCTGGCCAGCACATTCTCCAAATCTCTCACCAATTGAAAACTTCTGGTCAATGGTGGCCGAGCAACTGACTCTTCACAATACGCCAGTCACTACTCTTGATGAATTGTGGTATCGTGCTGAAGCTGTATGGGCAGCTGTACCTGTACACGCCATCCAAGCTCTGTTTGACTCAATGCCCAGGCGTATCAAGGCCGTTATTACGGCCAGAGGTGGTTGTTCTGGGTACTGATTTCTCAGGATCTGTGCACCCAAATTGCGTGAAAATGAAATCAATGTCAGTTCTAGTACAACATATTTGTCCAATGAATACCCGTTTATCATCTGCATTTCTTCTTGGTGCAGCAATTTTTATGGCCAGTAGTGTAAAATGTGGTGAGCACATCTATCTAGTAAGCAGGAGACCCTGGTTCGAATCCTGGTCATGCACAAATTTTGAATTTTTCCCACTGATTTAAATCAATGTCCACTGGGAGCTAATGTATTTAATTCCTTTGTGTCTTGATTCATAATGGCTACAGGATCAAAATGGTGTCTGTTCTAATTTCGTGGAACAAGTTCTTTCTAATTTGGGTGTATAAAATCAGATCTATCATTACCTTTCAGAAAATATAAACAAAAAACTGTGTACAGAATCTGTTGTCCAAGGCATTCATCGGGAACGTATTGTGAGACACGGTAGCGTTCCGGCAGTGGTGGATTAATATTGCGCACCGAGCCGAAAGTCAAAGCTGTGCCTCACGCCATTAAACTAACGAGGAGCCTCCGGTGCGCTGCACTGCTTCAGTCGCTCATCCATTCCAGATAACTTTGCTGGAGCTCCGTTCCCCACACCTGGGTAAACATAACGTGTGTGTGTAAAGAGACTGTAGCATATGGAGGACATGGTATAGGTAAAGGGGATGGACATTAACACAGTCCACTCTCGTAAAATTTGACAAACATAGGATCTCCTTTACCTTTTGGAAATTGTACCTCGTTTGATTTTTGTGATTGTAAGGAAGCGTAAGTATAGCAATTTCGTCTTACGCAAGTCACTATTAACTTTTTTCTGCACGTAAACATGTTTCTTCATATTACTGGGTTTCTCGGCGCGTTATTCCATTTATCGCCCAGGAAATTTTTCCTACGTATACCTGTTTCTAAAACACTCGTAAAATTAGGAACACAATATCTGCAAGACAGGAAATAACATTCATTCAGCTAACAAGGGAACCTCCCCATCGCACCCCCCTCAGATTTAGTTGTAAGTTGGCACAGTGGATAGGCCTTGAAAACCACTGAACACAGGTCAGTCGAGAAAACAGGAAGACGTTGTTTGGAACTATTAAAAAAATAAGCAAAAAGTAGAAACTTAGTAGTCCATGCGCAAGATAGGCAACATCAAGGACAGCGTGAGCTCAGGAGCCGCGTGGTCCCGTGGTTAGCGTGAGCAGCTGCGGAACGAAAGGTCCTTGGTTCACGTCTTCCCTCGAGTGAAAAGTTTACTTTTTTTACTTTCGCAAAGTTATGATCTGTCCGTTCGTTCATTGACGTCTCTGTTCACTGTAATAAGTTTAGTGTCTGTGTTTTGCGACCGCACTGCAAAACCGTGCGATTAGTAGACGAAAGGACGTGCCTCTCCAATGGGAGCCGAAAACATTTGATCGCAAGGTGGGTCAACCGATTCCTCCACGGGAAAACACGTCTTATATATTCTATATATTCTATACGACACTGGTGACGGTATGTGCGTCACACGACAGGAATATGTTGTCGACCCACCTAACTTGTACACTTGGCGAATGGGTTAAAAGATTCTTCTACCTTGCCCGATTTAGGTTTTCTTGTGGAAAAAAAGAGATGAAAACATAAGAGTTTGTCAGATAATAATTGTCTGAAAACAAAACATTAAAGTTTTCACTCGATGGAAGACTTGAACCAAGGACCTCTCGTTCCGCAGCTGCTCACGTTAACCACGGGACCATGGCGCTCCTGAGTTTACATTATCTTTGATGTTGCTTATGATGCTCATGGACTACTCAGTTTGTATTTTTTGCTTATTTTTTTCATAGTTCCACACAACTTCTTCCTGTTTTCTCGATTGCTCTGTGTTCAGTTTTTCAAGGCCTATCCACTGTGCCAACTTATAACTAAATCTGAGGGGGGTGCAATGGGGAGGTTTCCTTGTAAGGTCGTGGCCGGATTCATCAGTAGAAAATAGTATTTGACAGTGAAATGATCGCAGCTCGTGGTCTTGCGGTAGCGTTCTCGCTTCCGGCGCACGGGGTCTCGGGTTCAGTTCCCGGCGGGTCAGGGATTTTCTCTGCCTCTTGATGACTGGGTGTTGTGTGTCCATCATCATTGACTCGCAACTCGCCGAAGTGGCGTCAACTAAAAAGGACTTGCAATACGGCGGCCGAACTTCACCGCATGGGGCCTTCCGGCCAACAATGCCAGACGATCATTTCATTTCAGTATTTGACAAAAAACTAAAACTTATACATGCGTCATATATGAACAAAACAAAAATGCAATTGCAATTAATAATACATCCGGTCACCCACAGCGTCGGTAATTGCTTCGCACCTCCGAGGCATGCTTGAAACCAAGTTTTCCACGTATTCACGTGGAAGAGACCTCCAAATGCGTCGAATTTACGTAGAAAGCGGTTTTAAAGTGAAGATCTTTTTTCCCTGCAACTTTTTTTTATGTAAGACCACACATTTTTAACGGGAGAAGCGTCAGGTGACTGTGAGGGCTTACCCTGTACCCGCACATCTTTCTCCAGTTGCTCCGATGCTTCGGGTCATTGTCCTCCTGTACAATCAAGTCTTCAATTTTGTCGATGAACCCACGTTTGGCAGTCGGCATTAAACATCTTTGATAAACGTGACGCTTAAGCTGTACTCATTCCTCTTCTTGTGTATCTCAGACAAGCATTCAAAGTTAACTGAGGCTTTATGGAGACTGCATGAATAATGACTTTTCAGGAAACTTTTCTGTAGAAATCAGCATGGTTTTCGAAAAAGACGATCGCGTGAAACCCAGCTGGCGCTATTCGTCCACGAGACTCACAGGGCCATAGACACGGGTTCCCAGTTAGATGCCGTGTTTCTTGACTTCCTCAAGGCGCTGGATACAGTTCCCCACAGTCGTTTAATGAACAAAGTAAGAGCATATGGACTATCAGACCAATTGTGTGATTGGATTGAAGAGTTCCTTGATAACAGAACGCAGCATGTCATTCTCAATGGAGAGAAGTCTTCCGAAGTAAGAGTGATTTTAGGTGTGCCGCAGGGGAGTGTCGTAGGACCATTGCTATTCACAATATATATAAATGAGCTTGTGGATAACATCGGAAGTTCACTGAGGCTTTTTGCGGATGATGCTGTAGTATATCGAGAGGTTGTAACAATGGAAAATTGTACTGGAATGCAGGAGGATCTGCAACGAATTGACGCATGGTGCAGGGAATGGCAACTGAATCTTAATGTAGACAAGTGTAATGTGCTGTGAATACATAGAAAGATCCTTTATCATTTAACTACAATATAGCAGGTCAGCAACTGGAAGCAATCAATTCCATAAATTATCTGGGAGTAGGCATTAGGAGTAATTTAAAATGGAATGACCACATAAAATTAATCGTCGATAAAGCAGATGCCGGACTGAGGTTTATTGGAAGAATCCTAAGGAAATGCAGTCCGAAAACAAGGGAAGTAGGTTACAGTACACTTGTTCGCCCACTGCTTGAATACTGCTCACCGGTGTGGGATCCGTACCAGATAGGGTTGATGGTAGAGATAGAGAATATCCAACGGAGAGCAGCGCGCTTCGTTACAGGATCATTTAGTAATCGCGAAAGCGTTACGGAGATGATAGATAAACTCCAGTGGAAGACTTTGCAGGAGAGACGCTCAGTAGCTTGGTACGGCCTTTGTTGAAGTTTCGAGAACATACCTTCACCGAGGAGTCAAGCAGTATATTGCTCCCTCCTACGTATATTTCGCGAAGAGACCATGAGGATAAAATCAGAGAGATTATAGTCCACACAGAGGCATACCGACAATCTTTCTTTCACGAACAATACGAGAGTGGAGTAGAAGGGAGAACCGCTCCGCCACACACCGTCAGGTGGCTTGTGGAGTATGGATGTAGATGTAGAGTGATAGAGTTTTGTTCTGTTGGGTTGTGAAAGAACTAAGGCGAAATTTTTTACCATCTGTGTGTAATGCCGACAACGCTCTTACTTGTCAGACTGTATGTGGTTTCGTTCTTGCAGGCCATGGAAGTATTATGAGATCCTCCAGTATTCATTCAAACAGTTATTGCTTTGGTTGTGTGAGAGACTTGCCGTTACGTAAGCAGACAATGCTGTTACTGCAAAGAGCTCCTGTGGGGATTCGGCTTCTGCATTTGCAAGGGAAATCTGTGTAACAAATTCATTGCGAAATTGAGGGCTTGTATAGAAACATTTCACCAGTAGATATATACATAAAGTGCAAAATGGCTTGGTTCAAATGACTGAGCGCTATGGGACTTAACTGCTGAGGTCATCAGTCCCCTAGAACTTAGAACTACTTAAACCCAACTAACCTAAGGACATCACACATATCCATGCCCGAGGCAGGATTCGAACCTGCGACCGTAGCGGTCGCGCGGATCCAGACTGTAGCGCCTAGAACCGCTCGGCCACTCCGGCCGGCAAAGTGCAAAACTCCGTTCCAGTGTGGTCACGGGGAAACACAAAACCCGCATGTGGAGAGATCAGGACTGTATAGATGTGTGTGAGGGCTTCCAAGTGAAACTTCTTCAGCATAGTCGAAACAGCCTTGGCAACACGTGAACCACATTCGTGGCCGTCGATTTTTTCCATGGATGTATTGACGGTCTTGTCTCACTGTCATATAAATGTATTAACAGTTATGGCGATTACTTTTGAAATAACAAACAGCTTACTTACATCTTCCCATCTGTCTCTTTTTCATTCGACTACACCTTACGCGTATCTGTTCACCACGATTAAAATCAATCCAAATTCTGCATCTGTGAAAGTTTGGTAAAGTTCAGTGAAATCCATTTAAAATTATCTACACTGTTACAAGTAAACTCATTCCCTCATGAAAACTGAAGTTCTAGATTTGAGTTGCTGGTAATGCTAAAACTCAAAGTTCACGGTGGTTCAACACGCTGAAATAATGAATCTGAATATTCTAACTTAAACACGATTTTCAATAAATAAATATCAAATTAGGAAGCATAATGTGTCTCCGGCGGTCCTTTACCTACGAACTTACAGAGCTAAATAAATAAGCTTTTCTAGCGTTGAGAGACTCAATATGGTGGTATGTGGCCACCACATTACACGGGCAGCGAACCAGTTAGACCGCACATTGCCCACCATCTGACAGGTAAGCTGTTTCAACACAGGTATCGACCAGAATGCAACTTTCGGGGTGACTAACAGTGAACAATCCATCAGGATTCGAACGAGCTGCGTCACTGTTAATCTCCGCCACAGTGGCGTGACTTAACCATCTCGCTTATAGAATTTGAAATCTATAAACAGAACTTCAATTTGACAAACCTTATCCAAACGTTTGAAAGGTGGTGTTGTAGACACCTGTGTAAGTAACAATGGAACGACAAAAGATCTGATATGGATTGAACCGTGAAAAGTTACTTTCAAAATCTTTTCTTAAAGAATTTCCTTTATTTACTAGCGATTCACCAAGAACATTAACACACTAAGTGAGCGTGGAAGTAGTTGCCAAGGAGTAACCGATGGAAACAAATTTCAACCAATGGAAATTTTATTCATAAAAGCCTTTTCAAAACAGATTTAAAATTTATAAGCGGAAAAGCACCCCCGAAATATCAAGTTACAATTATTCAGAGGCAGAATAAAAAAAAAAAATTTGTTACAGTAGGATCCTTCGGGCTGAGAAGCTTCCGCCCCCTTTCAACACGGCCGTAGTCACGACCGCTCACAACGACCTCTGAAAAACTACACGGGTGCAAATCTGCAACACACCAGATTACTTTAAACTAAAAATTTTAACTCACACAAACACATTAACTATGGAAATGGTACAAACACTCACACTAAGCAATTATTTTCCACCAAAAGTGCAATTTGTTTTTAAAAGGGCTCTTACGGTGGAAGGGTGGCAACTTTATAAAAATGACTATTTAAATAAAAGCAATGAAATTCAGACTTACAACATGCTCTACATTACACATATACCGCCTTGCAAGATGATAGGCAAGATAAAAACATATTCCAGGAATTCGGCCTTTACCTTAATTCTATAAATTCGTTAACACCGAATCCCATAAACATGACAGAGGCAACTATTAACGTATGGCAGACCGACAGACCGATAGACAGACAGATACTAGCTGCCTAACAAATACGGACGAGAGACAAACGAGCAAGCTGGGGATGAGAGACTGACCCAGAAAACAAGTAGAATTTAACATGTAACTGAAACAACATATTTCCAATCACTTAACTTCTAATAAACTGTGATGTCTGGCGAAGACCTGGCGCAGCACCCACAAATCGCTCTCCCGAAGCGTCCGCTGCCAGCCGCTTCAGCGGACGCAGGAAGGCGCGCCGATCTCCCGTCTCACGGCGTCGCAGCTCGCCCCGGCCAGACTGATGTCGTGGGTTGACTCCTGTTGCTCTCGTGTCGACCGCGAAGCCACTACCCCTCGCTATACGGCGCGGCCCACTGGACTGACGTGGCGACCTCACTCGCGCCGACGCTCAAGACGGACAAGTCATCGTCTCAGTGCGCGACCGACCAACCGATCGATCGATCCAACCGCCAATGCCCATTGCCTGAGCAAACTCGAGCAGACTGGCGGCCTAACACATACTAGCACTCCGGACGACAGACAGACACTGACTGCCCCACACTGACCCGGCTGGCCAACTGACCGCCTGGCGAGTTTTTTCCTTTATTGATTTTCAATTCCCCCCGAAGGGGGTGGGCTGGCAGCAGCTTAGTACGCTGCTCTACAGCCTACAGACTTTTATTTTACAAAACGGAAGAAGAAAAGAAACAAAAAAAACAGGCGATAAAACGGTGACATAAAGTATAAAATGGCGGAAAAATGCGGAAAGTTAAGACAGAAAGCAAAAGGGGTTGGCAATGTAAATAAAAGACACAGGAATCAGACAAGTAACATAGTACACACACAATTAAAAAAAGAAAAACACGGCGACAGTCTGGTTTCTGTTCGCAAGAGATAAAAGGCACACCCAGCGACAGTATGATGGCCATTCTGAACACTTCCCAAAAAAACACAACACAGAACACTCACTGTAAAACACTCACTGTAAAACACTGCACAAAAAGGGCGGCACAAAGATGACACTCCCGAGCCAAAGGCAGATGGGGGTGGGGGGGGGGGACCTGGAGGAGGGGGAAGAACAAGGAAGGAGGAAGGAAAAAAAACGAAAAGGGGGGGAGGAACCAAGGAGGGAGAGGACTAATATAGTGGGGGAGGGGCAGGGCAGATGCGAGAGGGAATGAGAGGAGGCAGAGGAGGGAAATTCAAAAGGACTCGGGGGAGAGAGGAGGGCAGAGAGAGGGGAGATGGGGAAAAAAGAGGATGGAAGGGGGGGAGAGGGAGCTCGGGGAAAGGACAGAGGAAAGGAGGGGGAGTGAGGATCAGAGTTGATAGGAGGGATAAATGGAGGGAGAGAGGGCATCATCCGGGAGGGGGAGTTGATGGAAGCCACCTTGGGAAAGGAGATGAAGTGTGTAGAGATGGAGGGTAGGGGGGACACAACAGTGAAGACATGGCAGGGGGCGGGGATGGAAGAGGAGAGGAGCAACCAGGGGGTGAGGGGGATCAAGGCAGCGGGAGGTGTAGAGGATGCGGATATGTTCGAGGAATAGGAGCAGATGGGGGAAAGGAATGAGGTCATAGAGGATCCACGTGGGGGACGGGAGGCATATACGGAAGGCGAGGCGGAGTGCATGACGCTCAAGGATCTGGAGGGACTTATAGAATTTGGGGGGGGGGGGCAGATATCCAGGCAGGACTGGCATAACAGAGGATGGGACGGATTAAGGATTTGTAGGTGTGGAGGATGGCAGAGGGGTGCAACCCCCATATCCGGCCAGAGAGGAGTTTTGAATGGTTCAAATGGCTCTGAGCACTATGGGACTCAACTGCTGTGGTCATCAGTCCCCTAGAACTTAGAACTACTTAAACCTAACTAACCTAAGGACATCACACACATCCATGCCCGAGGCAGGATTCGAACCTGCGACGTAGCAGTCGCACGGTTCCGGACTGCGCGCCTAGAACCGCGAGACCACCGCGGCCGGCACAGAGGAGTTTGAGGAGTCGGAGGCGGTTGTGGGCTTTGGATTGGATGGAGTGGAGATGAGGGATCCAGGTGAGGTGACGGTCAATGGTGAGGCCAAGGTAGGTGAGGGTGGGGGTGAGGGCCTGGCGAGCTCATAGCGCCCCTTAAATGCACGCGAACAGGCAACCTTTGCCATCAGAGGGAGACACCAAAGCTGCGACTGCCACAGCGGCGCCACCGCGAGAAACGGAGGGCGACTGCTTCGCACTACGCATTGCGGCGCGCTCTTCAGAACAGCAATTCTTACCGTGACCCATGGATGTTTCCCATAAAATTACAGGAAAAATGCTACAGCTGATATAAATAAATGAAAGAAGAGTCATCTACATTCAACACAAAATATGTGACAACGTTCTTTATTGCGCTTTTATGTGAAATACAAGAATGGAGGAACATAGACAGTGGGCTGGACAAATATTCGTTGACCAACTAAAGAAAGAGACTACAGGAAAATGCCACAGTAGAAAATGTAGCAGGAGGCTGAATCAATGGAGAATGGTTACGTTTTAAAAGTAAATTTGCCGTCAACCAGCAGGCTATTTTGAATACCGCAGTGCTTTACCGGGCATGGTCCTACTGGCAGTGGTATGCCGCTCTAGTCCTCTGACCTTTGACTGACATATCTAGCCACTCGTAGACGAGTAGCCATAAAGTCTTAGTTTTAACCTCGAAATACGACGTTACTTTATCATTATTTGTAGGTAAGTTTCTGCTGTCCTGGTTCACATACCCCTGTCACAATACGTAGCGTGCCACTTGGGGTAAAAGTTATCTTAATAAATAAAAAAAAGATAAAGAATATTATGTGAACGTGCACCTGTCTGCTGTATTGTCACTTTCTGAATGCACGGTCTATTTATGAATGTAAGCTGTTACATACTAAAAAATTCCATTCATAGAAAAGAAATATGTGCAAAAGTTAACCTCACGTTTACGGTTAAAAACTACATCTGTCTACGAGAATGAGAAGCAAATCTGTCTGCAAGAATGTAAATGAAATATGCCCATTCTGAACCAACACTGTCTGCTACAAAAAATTTACTCTGAACTGTAATGAGAGCAATGAAAAGCAACAATGTTAGCTGACCTTGTGAAACTGAAAACTCGTTTACCCTGAATCTGGATTATCTGTGGCGCAATGGAAAATGCTGTACCACTGCTCAAGTAGAAAAAGAAACAAAGTCGCCTCTCAATTTGTGAGCCGCTGCCTGCTACTAACTACAGAGAACAGCGCTAGTGCAATGCGATCTCTTAATTAAATGCAATACAAACCTGATTCTCAAAAAATTTCTCTCTCATAAAAAGGAGTGTTCATTAGGTAATGCGAGTTGGATGATGACGTAGAATAATCTCAGTTACTCTCTAGGCAAAAATTCTACTCCAGAAACACAATTAAAAAATTTCTCGACACTATTCCATTTCCAAAATTTCACCGTTGAAGACTTAGCAAGTAATAGGACAATATTTCATCAAAATTGCAAATACATAAGATCAACACTGGAGAAATACAAATATACAACTCAACATGAAAATTAACTCTAACACAAAAGTCCTCATACTAATGCTTAAACACTTTTCGTCTTTTGAAATCCTTTAAAATTGGCTGTGACAAAAGTTTATAATAATAGCGAGAAATTCCTGATCTGGATGCCTGTGTTGAACCAAAGACGCGTAACTAAGTACTGACGCAATAAAGTAAAACATGTTCATTTGTTACTTTAAATCCCAATATTCTCAAAACAGTATCCATTTTAGTAAAGCCGTCTCGTTCAGCGCATAATGTTGACTCCTTTTGCAATAATAATATCGTCCATCGATTAATGAAATAATTCCCAAGAGCACCATGTTCTGCGACCTGCCTGTACCAGCTCACCGCCACGATTCCACGGCTACAGCTCCCAGTCTCCTCTTCTTGCGATCAACACTTGACACCCGCGTATCTTCGCAGAGCAAAGATGACTAGTCTCCAGCCACCGCAGCATCTCTGACGAGGTTGTACGCGCATAACTAATCGATTCAAATATTACATGCGCGTCCTAAAACCTACAGATAGAAGATAATTACCCAAAAACTATACACATATACCTTTCAGGGTTACCAAAACCAAATGACACAACCCATCGATAATATGCAGTAACGTGCACTGGTTCGTTTTCTGAATTTAAAGAAGAATAAAGTTGCATCAGTGCATGCCGACTTGGTGGAATAGTACTGGAACAATGCATCATTATATGGCCCAGATGACTTTAGCTGTGTAAAAAACGAGTGCTGGGTGTATCATTATGACACGTGACAAAGGAGCAAAGAAAGCAGTAGAACCATGTTGATTCGCTACCGTCGAAAAAGCTCAAGGTGAGTGCTTTTTAGGACTGCCCCATGGTGTGGTGCTACCAGATCATGCCCGTGAGGTGTACACTAATGAAATCTCTTGACAAGGTTACAGGAGGATGTGGAGAAACTGTCCAAGGGGCTGTTTTTATCCCACAAACAACGCCGCGCATCATTTTGCCAGGAGACAGTCACACTTGCCCCGTCTTTGGGCTGTCACATTTCGACTCACTGCCTGTATTATTCTGACCTGGCCGTCAGTGACTTTATTCTCTTTCCTCTTATGCATAGCCGTTTCCAGAATGACGACGAGGTGATTTTCGGCTTAGTACGTTTCCTAAAAGCCAGAATGCAGACTTCTACAACTGAAGTCTCGGCTAAGTCATCCACAGCTGGGAAAAATTTGTCGACTGGTCTGTGAATGCCGAGAGAAGGACTGACTCCATCATCTAGATTAATGATCGCAGATCGGGCTCCTAGAGGCAATAATCAAAACTTTTTTGTCTGTCCCTCCTAGAGAGACCCACAGTTTTACGTGGTGTGTGAACCACTGTGCTGCTTGACGTTTTTCATACTAACAAATTATTGCCGTACGTGTAACAAACGACACGTGACAGAAGAGAACTTAAGATGGCTGGGGATAGAACCCCCAGACTTAAGATTTGTTTATGACCTATAAGGTATTCATATGGTTCAAATGGCTCCAAGCTTTATGGGGCTTAACAACTGAGGTCATCAGTCCCCTAGACTTAGAACTGCTTAAACCTAACTAACCTAAGGACATCACACACATCCATGCCCGACGCAGGATTCGAACCTGCGACCGTATCAGCAGGTATTCATATGCCTGCCAAGTCACGCGAGAACAACAGGCGGAGTTTGGATAGGTCTAGTATGTACATCCTCACATAAATAGATTTCGTAAACTCTACTGTAGTCTTAGCCATCTCCATAGCAACAAAGTTCTTAATGAATATGGTGACCCGCTTAAAATTTGGTCTGGCGATGCATTTTCTTACGCCCCAACGCTCATCCCATTCTGCTGTAATCTAAATTTCACCCTGCTCCCCCAAATTCTCCATCACTGTACCGAAAATTTAATTATTCATTAATTAATAAAAATCTTTCTTAAAGTCACACGTCTCGTATTCTAATCAGTATACTACTTCAACCTAATGGACTGCTTGAAGGAGATAGCCCAGGTGATTCTAACCAGTTCCATCTCCAAGCTGAGACACTGCTGGTGATTACAACAATGAATGACAAATCTTCACTTATTTCCCAACGGTTTCATCAATTCTGAGGTGGAGGCTAATCGTGGAACTAGTTGCTCTGGCCACAGTGGCAAATCAGCGTGCACATCATGCGAACTAATAGGGTATGTTATTTCTGCATCCACCACACACCCCTCATCAGAATCAGCCGCCAGACCCCCTTGATTTTTCCACGTAATCCCTTGCATTCGTCTTCAGGCAACCATCGCAACTCACCAACAGGTAGTGATTGTTCCCTGGAATGGCGTTATAAGTTATCCACACGGAAGTACATGATGTAACTCGAATTAATGGATGTGTTGAACCTTTCACCCATCCGTGACAGTCTTGGCATGCTCATACTCTGCAACCGTTATGGCATTGCCTGTAAGGTTGCTGGAGAGTGCAGCTATATGAGGTAGCCTGGTTTCGTTGGGTTCTGCCATGTTACCCCCTTACTCATATGGGGAAACCGACTTCCTAGTCACAAGTTGAAACTTTTCCTCGTCGGGAAATGTGGCTCAAGTGATATGCATATCCTACCGAGGTAGAGTTTCAACGAGTTTCTGGAGTGGCGCCTGCATAAAGTGTAGTGTGTCAAGGAAGTGGAGCATGATTCTTGGCATCATTCGTTTGGTGAATAAACTTTATTTCTCAGCACTCTCAAGTAGGACACTGACCTGATATTTATCCATGCCGTATTCAGCCAAGTGCTCAACAAGAAGGTGAGTGTCATACCCATTTAAATTATGGAAGAAAACGAGCATGTGCCTTGGTAACTCGTACTTGAAATTGCATGTATTGTGAGCTGCGCCACAGAATTTCCCCGTACAAAGACAGTGGTCCCTACAAGGAGTTTCCACTTTCCTATCTAACAGCAACCCACAAATATGACAGTCAGCCACGTTATTGTACAAATCTTCATTCTCCTTTGATTTCGTCATGGGAACGTTGTCACTGTAAAGTTTATCAGCCTCCCACGAAACGTTTTCGAGCTCAGCGACCAGACAAACCACAGGTTTATCCCTGACGTAACATTTGTAGTGGTTAAGATTAGAATTATAGGAGGATACAATTTGGTATCCTGCCGTATATGGTACATATTTTTCCGTAAAGTAGTATCTGAGTCTGTGGGGTCACCTTTACAGTGGGCCACCAGAGCGAGGATGAGTTCAAAGTCGTCGTACACTACAAACAGACATCGCTCCTGATGGTGAGCATTTTTAAACGTTCTGAATTTGTCTTCCTCAGTAGACATAACAACACGTACCGGGTCCTTCGGAGCACAATCTACTAGATGAGCTGCTAATAACTTGTCTAAGGGAAAAAAAAATCAGGCATCCAACGCAAATATGCTTTTTACACTTGTATTTACTCAACTGAGATAACAGAATGATCTAAACATAACGATAAATGCCTTTCTGCTCATTTCTCTCATCAGAGGATAAGTGTATGTTTACGTGTATCTTACACTCACCAACAAATTTTTTAGAGGGAGGGGGCTGACGACTATATACTTGTTCTGCTCATCTGACTTGCTTTTCTTCTCCAGGCCATAAACGTGAACCGATATTCCAGTATTCTGAGCCTTAAACTTAGATGTCTTGGATCTTGATGGGGAACTCAACACCATCGATACCATCTATGAACATCAGTACCTATGCCGTTCCGAGATACGCGCTGCAGATGATCTCTGTAATTTGTCTTGCAAGCCAGAACAGAGCTTGCAAAATAGGCCTGATGTTCTTTATTTTGAACATTAATGAATGCTTGCTCAGCTGCTATATATTTAGGTAGCTCTGTATAGCTTTACCCTTCATTTACCAGATCACAGGCGTGTGTACGGATGTCTGTGTGTAGTATTCGGATAAGTGCTTTAGCAGACACCCTACCTCCCAGCTCAGAAAACCAGCCCAGTATAGCTCTCAAGGTGTACCAACGAAACAACTCGGTGATTGACGTTCTTCACGTCATTTTCCCCCATAGATAAGGAAGACTTCTCTGCTCAGTGCTAGAGGCAAATTTGGGGGGGGGGGGTGCGACAGTTCAATGCACAGCACTGCACTGTGTTTAATTGCGGGATAATTGACTACCTCGAGGAGCTTCGTTGCCACAACAGGGATACACACTCTTAGAAACCCGACAGGGTCACGTACCGTACCGGATGCTTGATCTCTGTGAACGAGATTCGCTCCTCAAACGCGACCGCAATCACCGAATATTCTGAGGTATGGTGTCACTTACCTGATGTCCTTTACTAAAAGCATGGGAGAGGAAACTACCGCTATTCACAGGATCGTTGCTATTACTAATAACATAACTACAAGTAGATGAGAAAACTGCTTGCAGAGATGTGTTGAGGGGTATGTGATGTACCTTGGGAGATCGGCGAGGACGAGAGAGTGGTGGAGGAGGAAGAGGTGGAGGGGAAGGCGAACTCCAGTATCAGGCCAGTGCCAGCAAGCTGGTTGCTGCAGCCCTGACCTGCTTGCCAGAGGGACGGTGGCCCATGGACGCCAGGGTGGAGCTGAAGTGGGGGCGGCAGCGGGGGCGGCAGCGGTGGCGGCGTTCGCTTCTCGAGCCGCGACTAGCGGCGTCTTTGGCAGCGAGGCGAAACGTCACCGCGCCCCACTTCGACGAAACAGTCTTCGCCACCCCTGGTATCCGAGCCACAGCATACTGCATGGGCGGAGGTGCTCTAGAGAAAGAGTACCGAACACAGTTAAGTACAACGTTCCAAACATCGCCAGCTGCTGCAAAGAAAGAAAGCTGATATTATTTTTATTATTATTAGTAGTAGTAGTAAGCATTGTAAGTATGCATCACCTATTTCGCTCTGGCTCCAGAGCATCTCCCTCAGGTCATGACATCTCGTCATGCCGACGAAGGTCTCTCTCCATCTCCTCCACCCATGGTGGCATTTTGTCCTCACCTGAAGTGGAGAAGAACCATCTGTCCATCTCACTGATATCATATAAACCCGCATCTTAACTTTTTAATAATAAAAGCATATACAGACACAGAAAACTATGACAGCATAATTTTTTAGAATATGCATTTACAGGGGATTAGCGACGGATTTTTTGCCAAACGGCAGTATACTACATGTAGAAGTACTACGGAGAAGAAAAATATATATATTACTTACAATGCTGATGCTGCTGTTGCTGGCTTTCAGCAGGCAGCTTCCCAATTATAAATTGGCCATAATCTAACACAGTAAGATGATATGTATTCAGTACCACGAAATTCTTAGTGAAAAAAGTTACAGTCGCCGATTTTGATTTTCGAAATCATCTGGAACAGCAAAAGACTCACTGACTGACTACTAAACAACATCAGCATATTACGTATATGAGGAGGAACAATATATATGCTACGTACGATGCTGTTGCTGTTGACCCTGATATATCTCAGCATTCATTTCGTCCACAATTTGGTGGATATATGCTGAAATTACAAGACAAAATGTATTTAATGCCACTGCTACAAAATTGTTAGTCAAAGAGAAAGTTGCAACGTTCTTTGTGAGGCGCTCAACTGCGCGGTCATCAGCGCCCGTACAAAGTCCCCGTTTATACACAGTCCATTTTTTTTTCACAGTCCAGTCTAGTCACTGTCACAAATGATGATGATGATGATGAAATGACGAGGGCAAAACAAACACCCAGTCCCCGGGCAGAAAAAATCCCCAGCCCGGCCGAGTTTGTAGAGTGATGACTAGTTTCGACAATACTGAATTGCCATTTTCAAACCTGAAAATGCATAAGATCTAAGTTACAGGTAAATATTCCACTTGAACACCTAACATAAGACAACACAGAAACGAGTAAAAGAATTATAGAACACATTAGTAGAAGCAGTAACGACTACAATGACCGTTATAGGTAGACTCTTTGACATAATAATAATGTTACTGTAAGAAAAAAGGTATTGAAACAATTTTAATAAATTTTTTCTCTTACAGGAATATTGTTATCGATTATGACAAAGTGTCTACGTGTAATGGTCCTTGTAGACGCTACTGCTTGTTTTAATGTGGTATGTAATCCTTTTACTTGTTTCTCTGCTGTCTTATATTGCATATTCAAGTCGAACATGCTCCGCACAGTTGCGATATTGGTAAACAAAGTGCACGTATAAGAAGATTTCAATATTTACAACTACAGATCACCTCCTGCAAGACTGACTATGTCGCTTAATAGAAAGATATAATTTGTATTTCATTCGTATTAGTCGCCAGGGAGCGCAGCC
This sequence comes from Schistocerca americana, assembly GCF_021461395.2. NCBI lineage: Eukaryota > Metazoa > Arthropoda > Insecta > Orthoptera > Acrididae > Schistocerca > Schistocerca americana. The sequence continues at coordinate 358,754,549 of NC_060119.1, read as the reverse complement.
AAATATTAACACTACAACGGCCGCACGTGGTACACCATTCTATGAAGACACGTTGGAGGCACGTCATTGATAAAAACAAACTGGGGATCTTTACTCACAGCGTCGTCATGAGCACGTGCAAACACAACAGCGCCCTCTGCTACTCTTTCACGTCACCAAGTCGCTTCAGGGGAGGGCCATTCATTACGTGAGCTCAAAATGGGGGAATATGGATCGAGGAAAATCTTACCAAATTTTATTTAAGAAGGGGAGGGGGGCGGCAAGGAAAATGTCAGAGCTTTATAATTCTGAGAACATACCTTACTAAAACAGGCAATATTTTTAATTCTGAGAACATACCTTACTACAACAGGCAATATTAAAGTGCCCATCAATCTTTGTGGGCTCTCCGAACTGAACTGAGTACTTTAGACGAAGGCAAGATTTCAAACAAGTGCCGCATCAGTGTCAAATTTCATTCACGGAGTTCTCTCAAGCAAAAAGAAAGAAATTAATAGTGAGTCGATTAATTTTCTTTAGCTGCTGAAACGGCTGATTTGTATCTGCCCCTAGTGTATCAGTATACCGTACACAAAATAGCATCCTGCGCGAGGGGTAAGTCACTTTTATTTCGGTACAGATGTCACCTTGCATTCTTGAACAAACAGTGTGTAGTCGGGATTGTCAGGTGCTGTGCTAGCAAGCAGATTGTTTTCAGTGAACAGTGTTGGTAATTTCAAACAGTTATTTTCTTCCGAGTAGAGCAGTAATTTAGTTTTGTGGATATTCCACTTCAGACATCCCGCTTCATATCACGCAACGTTCATAATGTACATCGATACTACATTTTAGTTATATAGTTTTCACTGAGCACCCAATTAGTTTCTTTTGGCATTTAATGAGATTCGTTTTCTTAGTTTCAAATTTTGCATTTTGTGGAGTTTTAAGTTTTATTTTATTGTTCATATGCGTGACCACGGCCAACCAACAGTCAGTTTTGCTGAGCAGTTAAATGTGATATGTAACGCTAGCGTTACATGAGGAGAATGTTTTTGAAATCAACATATTCGGTTTCTTTTACAGACAACTTACAACATATTTTTAACCAACTACGCGGCAAACAATACGTGAAGAAGAAGGGGTCAGAGTGAAACTGTGAGGGACGGGAAAAACCCACCGTGGTTCAACAACAAAGTTAGGAAACTACTGCGAAAGCAAAGAGAGCTTCACTCCAAGTGTAAACGCAGCCAAAACCTCTCAGACAAACAGAAGCTAAACGATGTCAAAGTTAGCGTAAGGAGGGCTATGCGTGAAGCGTTCAGTGAATTCGAAAGTAAAATTCTATGTACCGACTTGACAGAAAATCTTAGGAAGTTCTGGTCTTACGCTAAATCCGTAAGTGGCTCGAAACAGCGTATCCAGACACTCCGGTATGATGATTGCATTGAAACAGAGGATGACACGCGTAAAGCTGAAATATACTAAACACCTTTTTCCAAAGCTGTTTCACAAAGGAAGACCGCACTGCAGTTCCTCATCTAAATCCTCGCACAAACGAAAAAATGGCTGACATCGAAATAAGTGTCCAAGGAATAGAAAAGCAACTGGAATCACTCAACAGAGGAAAGTCCACCGGACCTGACGGGACACCAATTCGATTCTACATAGAGTACGCGAAAGAACTTGCCCCCCTTCTAACAGCCGTGTACCGCAAGTCTCTAGAGGAACGGAAGGTTCCAAATGATTGGAAAAGAGCACAGGTAGTCCCAGTCTTCAAGAAGGGTCGTCGAGCAGATGCGCAAAACTATAGACCTATATCACTGACGTCGATCTGTTGTAGAATTTTAGAACATGTTTTTTGCTCGAGTATCATGTCGTTTTTGGAAACCCAGAATCTACTATGTAGGAATCAACATGGATTCCGGAAACAGCGATCGTGTGAGACCCAACTCGCTTTATTTGTTCATGAGACCCAGGAAATATTAGATACAGGCTCCCAGGTAGATGCTATTTTTCTTGACTTCCGGAAGGCGTTCGATACAGTTCCGCACTGTCGCCTGATAAACAAAGTAAGAGCCTACGGAATATCAAACCAGCTGTGTGGCTGGATTGAAGAGTTTTTGGCAAACAGAACACAGCATGTTGTTATCAATGGAGAGACGTCTACAGACGTTAAAGTAACCTCTGGCGTGCCACAGGGGAGTGTTATGGGATCATTGCTTTTCACAATATACAGGGTGATTCAAAAAGAATACCACAACTTTAGGAATTTAAAACTGCAACGACAAAAGGCAGAGCTAAGCACTATCTGTCGGCGAATTAAGGGAGCTATAAAGTTTCATTTAGTTGTACATTTGTTCGCTTGAGGCGCTGTTGACTAGGCGTCAGCGTCAGTTGATGCTAAGATGGTGACCGCTCAACAGAAAGCTTTTTGTGTTATTGAGTACGGCAGAAGTGAATCGACGACAGTTGTTCAGCGTGCATTTCGAACGAAGTATGGTGTTAAACCTCCTGATAGGTGGTGTATTAAACGTTGGTATAAACAGTTTACAGAGAATGGGTGTTTGTGCAAAGGGAAAAGTTCTGGAGGGCCGAGAACGAGTGATGAAAATGTAGCACGCATCCAGCAAGCATTTGTTCGCAGCCCAGGAAAATCGACTCGCAGAGCTAGCAGAGAGCTGCAAATTCCACAATCAACTGTATGGAGAGTCCTACGAAAAAGGTTAGTTATGAAACCTTATCGTCTGAAATTGGTTCAAGCACTGTCTGCAGCTGATAAGATTAAAAGAATCGATTTGTGTGATTTTATCCTTGCTCAAATGGAAACAGATGAATCTTTCGTTTCAAAGATTGTTGGTTGGTTGGTTGGTTTGGGGAAGGAGACCAGACAGCGTGGTCATCGGTCTCATCGGATTAGGGAAGGAAGTCGGCCGTGCCCTTTCAGAGGAACCATCTCAGCATTTGCCTGGAGTGATTTAGGGAAATCACGGAAAACCTAAATCAGGATGGCCGGACGCGGGATTGAACCGTCGTCCTCCCGAATGCGAGTCCAGTGTCTAACCACTGCGCCACCTCGCTTGGTATGTGTTTAGTGATGAAGCAACTTTCCACACTAACGGGAAAGTCAACCGTCACAATGTCTGTATATGGGGCACTGAGAATCCGCGGGAAACAACTCAGTATGAACGTGACTCGTCTAAGGTGAACGTTTTCTGTGCCATTTCAGCCAATAAAGTTTTTGGTCCCTTTTTCTTCGAAGGTGCTACTGTAACTGGACTACAGTATCTGGAGATGTTAGAGAATTGGCTCTTCCCTCAGCTCGAACAAGAAGCACAACAATTCATATTTCAGCAGGATGGAGCGCCACCACATTGGTTGGCACTTATCTGTCCGTAACTACCTGAACGTCAACTACCCGAGGCGATGGATCGGCCGCCAGGCAGCCCGTGACAGAGCACTTCATCACTGGCCTCCAAGAAGCCCTGATCTTACCCCCTGCGATTTTTTCTTATGGGGGTATGTTAAGGGTATGGTGTTTCGGCCACCTCTCCCAGCCACCATTGATGATTTGAAACGAGAAATAATAGCAGTTATCCAAACTGTTACACCTGATATGCTACAGAGAGTGTGAAACGAGTTGGAGTATCGGGTTGATATTGCTCGGGTGTCTGGAGGGGGCCATATTGAACATCTCTGAACTTGTTTTTCAGTGAAAAAAAACCTTTTTAAATACTCTTTGTAATGATGTATAACATAAGGTTATATTATGTTTCTTTCATTAAATACACATTTTTAAAGTTGTGGTATTCTTTTTGAATCACCCTGTATATAAATGACCTAGTAGATAGTGTCGGAAGTCCCATGCGGCTTTTCGCAGATGATGCTGTAGTATACAGAGAAGTTGCAGCATTAGAAAATTGTAGCGAAATGCAGGAAGATCTGCAGCGGATAGGCACTTGGTGCAGGGAGTGGCAACTGACCCTTAACATAGACAAATGTAATGTATTGCGAATACATAGAAAGCAGGATCCTTTATTGTATGATTATATGATTGCGGAACAAACACTGGTAGCAGTTACTTCTGTAAAACATCTGGGAGTATGCGTGTGGATCGATTTGAAGTGGAACGATCATATAAAATTAATTGTTGGTAAGGCGGGTACCAGGTTGAGATTCATTGGGAGAGTCCTTAGAAAATGTAGTGCATCAAGAAAGGAGGTGGCTTACAAAACACTCGTTCGACCTATACTTGAGTATTGCTCATCAGTGTGGGATCTGTACCAGGTCGGGTTGACAGAGGAGATAGAGAAGATCCAAAGAAGAGCGGCGCGTTTCGTCACAGGGTTATTTGGTAAGCGTGATAGCGTTACGGAGATGTTTAGCAAACTCAAGTGGCAGACTGCAAGAGAGGCGCTCTGCATCGCGGTGTAGCTTGCTCACCAGGTTTCGAGAGGGTGCGTTTCTGGATGAGGTATCGAATATATTGCTTCCCCATACTTATACCTCCCGAGGAGATCACGAATGTAAAATTAGAGAGATTAGAGCGCGCGCGGAGGCTTTCAGACAGTCGTTCTTCCCGCGAACCATACGCGACTGGAACAGGAAAGGGAGGTAATGACAGTGGCACGTAAAGTGCCCTCCGCCACACACCGCTGGGTGGCTTGCGGAGTATAAATGTAGATGTAGATGTAGATGTAGATATCTCACCAGATTTCACCAAAGGGGGAGGGGGGGGGGGGTAAAAAATGGTTCAAATGGCTCTAAGCACTATGGGACTTAACATATGAGGTTATCAGTCCCCTAGACTTACAACTATTTAAACCTAACTAACCTAAGGACATCACACATATCCATGCCCGAGGCAGGATTCGAACCCGCTACCATAGCAGCCGCCTGGTTCCGGACTGAAGCGCCTAGAACCGCTCGGCCACCGCGGCAAGCAGGGGGGTCAAAATTTTAAAGAAAACACCTCAGCTAATTAGAACACTTATTCCATTCAACATACACATCACCGCCTTGTTTTACGTCAGAGACGGAGGTGACATCACTGCCTGCTACCAATTCTAAAACATCGACATCAATCTAAAGCGAGAACTGTGCTCTTTTACGAAGGTGACCAACATTTCTTCCACTGAGCTAATAACACGTCGCTTTTCCCACCTTATCTGTGAAGACCTATGATCTCCGAACGAAGGAACTAAACTAGGAATAGCGAAGCGTTGCACTCGCGCCATAGTTGCCGCAGTGTACGGCAGCGTGTCGACGGCGGGAAATCGTGCGGAGCTGTCGCTGCGATATTGATCAGGGCAGCCGGCCGGCTGGCTGGAGCACGGGACAGGCGGCGCAGCGCCGGCTGTGGCGGAAGGCCGCTGTATGCTCGTCCACAGCACGCACTCTGCCACGCTCGCCGGTAGTGCGTCACGAAATTCATTCGAACAGGCAGGAGTAAGTCACAGCGCCTCCTGTCCACGAGGCCGGCCTGTGCGTTCTGCAAATAAAGAGTCTCACAGGTAACGTGCGGACCTCTTGACGCTACGTTCACACAGGCAGTACACACAGGTGACAAAAGTCATGGGAAAACTTCTAATATCAAGCCAGAACTCATTCTGCCGGGCATATTGCCGCAACTCGACGTGGCATGCATTCAACAAGTCTTTAGAAAGCCCCCTGCAAAAATATCGAGCCATGTCTCTGTAGCTGTCCACAATCGCAAAATTGTTGCCGGTGTCGGATGTTCTGCACGAACTGACCTCTCGATTATACCCCGTAAACGTTCGATGGAATTCATGTCGGAAGACCTCGGTGGCCATATCATTCGTTTGAATTGTCCAGAATATTCTTCAAACCAATCGCGAACAATTGCGGACTACTGTCATGGCGCACTGTCATTCACAAAAGTTTCGTCGCTTTTTGGGAACGTGAAGTCCGTGAATGGCTGCAAGTGGTCTCCAACTAGCCGAACATAACCATTCCCACTCAATGATCGGTTCGGTTGGACCAGAAGACCCAGTCCATTCCATGTAAATACATCCATTATGGAGCAGCCACCAGATTGTACAGTGCCTTGTTGACAACTTGGATCCATGGCTACGTGGAGTCTGCGCCACATTCGACACCTACCGTCACCTCTTACCAACTGAAATCTGGACTTACCTGGCCAGACGTGGGTTTCCGGTCGTTTAGGGTCCAAACGACATGGTCACGAGCCGAGGGCAAGCGTTGCGTTGTTAGCAAAAGCACTCGTGTCGTTCGCCTATTGCCATAGTTCACTAACGCCAAATTTCGCTGCACTATCCTAACGGATTCGTTCGTCGTACGTCTCACATTGATTTATGCGGTTATTTCATGCAGCATTGCTTGTCGGTTAGCAAAAACGACTATACGCAAACGCCGCTGCTTTCGGTCGTTAAGTGAAGACCGTCGGCCACTGCACTGTCCATGGTAAGAAGTAATGCCTGAAAATAAGTGTTCTCGGAAAGCTATTGACACTGTAGATGTTGGAAATTGAATTCCCTAACGATTTCCGAAAAGGAATGTTCAACACGTCTAGTTCCAACCAGCATTCCGCACACACACACACACACACACACACACACACACACACACACACACACGAAAAATAAATACACTAAAATCTGCAAACACGCTCCATTTACACACAAATAGGAAAACCGTATAAAAGACAACACACACAGCTAAGAAGCACATACAAAACACACACACAGACGCGCACATACACACACACACACACACACACACACACACACACACACACACAAAGATACAATGCAAATAAAATTCAAATTTGGCGCCGAACTCTGTGGTGAACAAACGAACACTGATGGGCTGGGACACATAACAAACCACACTCACACTGTGTTCTGGTGTAGTGAAAAGTGTTTTACTACGTTATTTGTGGAAAATACTTGTTATAGTTACGCATGCATCACAACATCTCAGTATGATGCGCAGAATGGAAGTGCTTGCTATACGAAAACGTAAGTAAATACGAAAATAGGCGCGAAAACATCGCGAAAAACTAAATTACATTCTATAAGATAGGTTAACTCCCAGCAAAAAACTTTTCTCATCAACATCGTTTGGTTGCAGATGACAAGCTATTTGTAACAATTAACACAAAAGTGATCCAGAAAATTCTTGCTCACCAAATGTAAAGGTATTTACAAAAAGAAACGATCTGTTGTTTGAACTAAAAAGGCAAATAATTTTATAATCATTTAACAAAAATGTTCACATTGCAGAATAAATAAAAACGAAAACCCACTGATTATGGCACAGTGATGCCGAAACATGTTTGGGTACTGAGAAAAACGGTGTTTCGCGTAACTGGCGGACCGCACATAGAAAAAAATTTAAAAAAAAACTGTTAACTCGTCTTGCGGTCATAACCGGGTCTGAAACCTTCTCACCTGAATAACATGAATACAAATGACAGCTCCGCCAATGCACTGCCATTTTATACCTTGTGCACGCGATGCCACTCCCAGCTGTGTGTCTGCATAAGGCTATTCCACGACTTTTGTCACTTCATTGTACATATTGCATATTACTCAAGATCTAGTCAGTAGATGTTGCCCGTCAACACGGCTGGCAAGAGGAACTGCTGTCACATTTGGGCAACACTACCAGCCACTGTTGCCCGGCAATATGTCCGAGCCAGAAGCATTTCTACGCGCCACACTACTGCTACAAAACCAACGTAATTGACTGGCGGTAGCGAGTGCAGCTCTCTTGCTTCTACATCACACAAGGAATGCAGAAGCGTGGCGTGTTTTCTTACAGCTTCGTTTAATAACCACGAAAGCGTCACAGAGATGTTCAAACAACTCCAGTTGCAGCCACTGCAAGGGAGGTGTTGTGCATCACGGTTTGGTTTATTGTTAAAATTCCGAGAGCATGTGTTACTAGAACAGTCAACAAGTACAATGTCGCAAAAAAATTAGTACATTCTTTTAGAGGTTTCCAATCCACTCAGGATTTATTGTTGCAACAAAAAACAATTCTTCAGGCTTTCCCGGCGATCTAATGACATCTTCGGTTGTCGGGTGTTCTATCGGATATCGTGCAAGTACGACGCTGATATCCGGCAGAACACCCGACAACCCAAGAGGTCAAAAAAAAAAAAAAATGGTTCAAATAGCTCTAAGCACTATGGGACTTAACATCCGAGGTCATCAGTCCTCTAGACCTAGAACTAGTTAAACCTAACTAACCTAAGGACATCACACACATCCATGCCCGAGGCAGGATTCGAACCTGAAACCGCAGCAGCTGCGTGGTTCCAGACTGAAGCGCCTAGAACCTCTTGGCCACCGCAGACGGCTTACTGTTGCAACAATGCATATGGAGTACATGAAATGATTACATTTACACGTCAATAGCACAAGCGGTTCTGAGGTATCAGGTATCGACCTGAAACCCCCATATTACACTACTGGCCAATAAAATTGTTACACCAAGAAGAAATGCAGATGATAAACGGGTATTCATTGGACAATTATATTATACTAGAACTGACATGTGATTACATTTTCACGCAATTTGGGTGTATAGATCCTTAGAAATCAGTACCCAGAACAACCACCTCTGGCCGTAATAACGGCCTTGATAAGCCTGGGCGTTGAATGAAACAGAGCTTGGATGGTCTGTACAGGTACAGTCGCCAATGCAGATTCAGCACGATACCACAGTTCATACTGGCGTATTGTGACGAGCCAGTTGCTAGACCACCATTGACCAGACATTTTCAGTTGGTGAGAGATCTGGAGAATGTGCTGGCCAGGGCAGCAGTCGAACATTTTCTGTATCCAGAAACGCCCATACAGGACCTGCAATATGCGGTCGTGCATTATACTGCTGGAATGTAGAGTTTCGCAGGGATCGAATGAAGGGTAGAGCCACGGGTCGTAATACATCTGAAATGTAACGTCCACTGTTCAAAGTGCCGTCAATGCGAACAAGAGGTGACCGAGACGTGTAACCAATAGCACCCCATACTCCAATGTGCGTTCACCGCAATGTCGCCAAAGAGGGATGCGACCATCATGATGCTGTAAACAGAACCTGGATTCATCCGAAAAAATGACGTTTTGCCATTCGTGCACCCAGATTCGTCGTTGAGTACACCATCGCAGGCGCTCCTGTCTGTGATGCAGCATCAAGGGTAACCGCAGCCATGGTCTCCGAGCTGATAGTCCATGCTGCTACAAACGTCGTCGAACTCTTCGTGCAGATTGTTGTTGTCTTGCAAACGTCCCCATCTGTTGACTCAGGGATCAAGACGTGGCTGCACGATCCGTTACAGCCATGCGGATAAGATGCTTGTCGGCTGCTAGTGATAACGAGGCCGTTGGGATGGAGCACGGCGTTCCGTATTACCCTCTTGAACCCACCGATTCCATATTCCGCTAACAGTCATTGAATCTCGACCAACGCGTGCAGCAATGTCGCGATACGATAAATCGTAATCACGATAGGCTACAATCCGACCTTTATCAAAGTCGGAAACGTCATGGTACGCATTTCTCCTCCTTACACGAGGCATCACAACAACGTTTCGCCAGGCAACGCCGGTCAACTGCTGTTTGTGTATGAGAAATCGGTTGGAAACTTTCCTCATGTCAGCACGTTGTAGGTGTCGCCACCGGCACCAGCCTTGTGTGAATGCTCTGTAAAGCTAATCATTTGCATATCACAGCATCTTCTTCCTGTCGGTTAAATTTCGCGCCTGTAGCACGTCATCTTCGTGGTGTAGCAATTTTAATGGCCAGTAGTGTAGTACGTGGTGTAGCCTGAATGGGTGGCAATGCAGGCACTGACTCTGGCATCCGGTCGATCGTACAGATGGCGAATACTGTCCTGGGTTGCGTTATAGCATGCATCCTCGAACTGATCACGTAGTGCTGTACAGGTTGTTGATTAATGAGTCGTACAAGTAATTTCTCGTCCCATCACATCCCACATGTGCTCGAGTGAAGTCCGGAGATAGTGCTGGCCGGGGAAGTCGCTGCACGTCTTGCAGAGCACGTTGAGTTTCAAGTGCAGTGTGTGGGCGAGCATTATCCTCTTGGAATAACACATCACCTTCCTGTTGCAAGAACGGCAAAAGAACGTGCCTAACAACATTTTGCACGCACGGAGCGTCCCCATCCGAAACACCAATGGTGAACGAGAGCTGTCGTTTATGGTCTGAGGCGAGAACTGTGTGTCTTGGACGAATGCACACTACGAGACAGTGCTCACCATGTCTACGTCATATGCACAAACAACCATCACCTGCGTGCAGGCAGAATCTGTTTTCATCGCCATTCCGTCTTCCGAGTGATTCTCTGACGGCACCAATCGAGCCGCGAATGTCGACGCTGAGTGAAAGATGGACTATACGTTTGCGTGCCTGTAGTGCCACTTCTAATAACTGGGTCACAACAGTCCGTGTTGCACGTCTGGACTCACTAGCCCTCTTATCTGTGTTGTGGTAGCTGTACTATTCACCACTGCTGCCCTTGCAATACGACGATCCTGGAGGACGCCTGCGCTGCGTGGACGTCCAGAACATCGTCTACGGGTGTGAGAATGCTCAGTTGACCACTGATACCAGCTTCGTTGCAACAACTAACGCCTCACGTCCAACACGTGTGGCAGGTATCAGAAAGGACTATACCGCCACTCGGAAGGCCACAATTTGCCCGCTTTCAAACTAGCCCTGATAGTTGTAGGAAGCATGTCCGTGGTACGATTGCTTCACACGTTTGCACCACACTGAGCCTTCTGGCTGGGAGTATTCTCTATTAGAGAGTAAGGACAGATGCGCTCTCGTAGTTATGTCACTATGCTATCTGTTGGCGGAAGACGCCGAAACGAGTATCAGTACATCTACTACACCCCAGGTGGCATATCCGACCATCGGATCAAAATCGACGCCGTCTTTCCAGTTGCACAAATATTTTTTGGCATTGTATATCACTTCTTCCTACGTATATATCACGGGAAGGCCATGAAGATAAAATTAGAGAGATTAGAGCCCATACAGAGGCTTAGCGGCAAAATTTCTTCCCACGAACTATTCGCGACTGGAACAGGAAGGCGGGAAACTGACAGTCGTATACAAAGTACCTTCCGCCACACACCGAAGGGTTCAAATGGTTCAAATGGCTCTAAGCACTATGGGACCTAACATCTGAGGTCATCAGTACCCTAGACTTAGAACTACTTAAGCCTAACTAACCTATGGACATCACACACATACATGCCCGAGGCAGAAATCGAGCTTGCGGTCGTAGCAGCCGCGTCGTTCCGGACTGAAGCGCCTAGAACCGTTTGACCACAGCGGCCGGCACCGAAGGGTTGCTTGAGGAATATACAAGTAGGTGGGTATGTATAATTTAGAAAGAACAAGAGAAATTGTTCTTACCGAATGCGTCCTTTTTTAAGTAAGCGCGAAATCCTGAAAAATTAACTCGTGAACTGAATGCTTGATACACACATCAAAAAAGAAGTTTTGCATCACCCCCGTTACCAGAACTCCTGGAGATAGACGATGACTGTGGATATTTCATAACTGACACAGTCCCTTTGACTGTTCAGAGATGTCACTAAACGAGCCCAAAGACGTAAACAACCATGCATGAACAGCGCCTATTAGACGGAGGGGTCCGACAGCCGGTCAGTTCCAGTCATACTATCAGGAAGGAGGTACATGGATCGTGTTGTCTGTAGTTCAACCATGCCTAGACGGTCAGAACCGCGGTTCGATCGCGTCCGCATTGTCATTTCGTGCCAGGAAGGGCTCTCAAATAGGAAAGTGTCCATGCGTAGCGGAATGAACGAAAGCGATGTTTTTCGGACATGGAGGAGATACAGAGAGACAGGAACTGCCGTGACATGCCTTGCTCAGGCCGCCCGAGGGCTACTACTGCAATAGACGACCGCTACCTACGGATGATGACTCGGAGGAAACCTGACATCAACGCCATCATGTTGAATAATGCTTTTAGTGCAGCCACAGGACGTCGTGTTACGACTCGACCTGTGCTCAATAGGGTGCATGATGCGCTACTTCACTCCAGACGTCCATGGCGAGGTCCATCTTTGCAACCATGACACCATGTAGCGCAGTACAGATGGGACCAGCAACATGCCGAATGGAACGGTCAGGATTGGTATCACTTTCTCTTCACCGATGAGTGTCGCATATACCTTCAAATGGTTCAAATGTCTCTGAGCACTATGGGACTCAACTTTTGAGGTCATTAGTCCCCTAGAACTTAGAACTAGTTAAACCTAACTAACCTAAGGACATCACACACATCCATGCCCGAGGCAGGATTCGAACCTGCGACCGTAGCGGTCTCACGGTTCCAGACTGCAGCGCCTAGAGCCGCACGGCCACTTCGGCCGGCCGCATATACCTTCAACCAGACAATCGTCGGAGACGTGTTTGGAGGCACCGTACGATACGCGACTGTCATCCTCTGACCTATAGAGCAACCATATCGGCAGCATATTGGCCAGGCATTCGTCTTCATGGACGACAATTCGCTCCTCCATCGTACGCATCTTGTGAATGACTTCCTTCACGATAACGACATCGCTGGACTAGAGTGGCCAGCATATTCTCCAGACATGGACCCTATCGAACATGCCTGGAATAGATTGAAAAGGGCTGTTTATGGACGACGTGACCCAACAACCACTCTGAGGGATCTCCGCCGAATCGCCGTTGAGGAGTGGGACAGTCTGGACCAACAGTGGCTTGATGAACTCGTGGATAGTATGCCACGACGAATGCAGGCATGCATCAATGCAAGAGGACGTGCTACTGGGTATTAGAGGTACCGGTGTGTACAGCAATCTGGACCACCACCTCTGTAGGTCTCGCTGTATGGTGGTACAACATGCAATGTGTGGTTTTCATGAGCAATAAAAAGGGCGGAAATTATATTTATGTTGATCCCTATTCCGATTTTTTTGTACAGGTTCTGGAACTCTCGGTAATGCAAAACTTTGTTTGATGTGTGTATATACCCTTTTCAGAATTTTACCACAGTGCGAAGCATGAAGTTGTCAAGAAGGTTCTATGCGAACTGGTGGTCGTTCCATAATGGTGTGGGCTCTGTTTACATGGAATGGACTGGGGTCTCTGGTCCAACTGAACTGATCATTGACTAGAAATGGTTATCTTGAGCTACATGGAGACTATCTGCGTCCATCCATAAAATTCATGTCCTCAAACATGACGGAACTTTTGAGGATTACAATTCACCATGTCATTGGGCCACATTTGCTCGTGCTTGGTTTGAAGAACATTCTGGGCAATTCGAGTGAATGATTTGGCCTCCCAGATCTCTCGACATGAATGCCATCGAACATTTATAGTACATAACCGAGAGATCAGCTCGTACACAAACTCCTATACCGGCAATACTTCATATATTAAGAACGGCTAGACAGGCAGCATGGCTCAATATTTTTTACAGGGGACTCCAGCGACTTGTCGAGTCCATGCCATGTCGAGTTGCTGCCGTGCGAAAGGAAGTTCGACACGATATTAGGAGGTATTACTTTTGGCACCACAGTGCGTGTAATGAAAGTAATATTCAAGACAGCAACAGCTAGTCTTGTATGCAGATGCCATCTGAAAAGACACTGTCACGCAGTAAAGTTTAGTAGCGTCGTGCTACAACGATGTATTGTGCTCGCTACTGTCTAACGTACTGATGTTGATAAGTTTGTAAGATCACTGAGTCTCTGAGGCCGAAGCTCTGAGTGGCGCTCTGGCGAGTGAGAGTCGCAGCCCTGTGGATTTAGTGTCCTCTGATAGTGTGTAGGCTTGGCACCGCCCATCGAACGCAGCGAGCGATGGAAGAGCGGGCTCGTTCGGCTGCGCGCTATCGTGAGGTTGAACAGCGCCATCTCCTGTGGAGGGACAGCCCCAGGGATTTTGCTGGCCCGTGTGAAAATTTCATTCGCCTCCCCATTCCCCTCCTTACGTCGTCACTGCTATTTCAGAAATTGTCGACTTTTTTCACAGTGTCATTCATTCTTGACGTCTTATTTTCACATACCACAACTACTCATACGTCTTTTTGAAGTGAATACGTCTACAAGATTAGAGCCAGGTATGGGTCACCAGTCAGAGAAATAAAAGTGAAATGTTTACAGTGTAATATATTTTGAGTTTTAAATCTAAAATTAATAATGGCAACCAAAGTTGAGTTATATCACTCGCAGAGTATATACTCAATGTAAAATCTGTTCATTTTTTTCGATCCCTGAGTAGAGTGGAGTTTGCAGTGTGGAGTGAGGAGCACCATGACCGCCGCAGGGAGGCCAACAAGTGGAAATTAGATGGAAGTAGAGTTCTCGCAGTACTTCCAGTGTTCACACTTTGCACTTCATATCCAGCAGTTCCTAATAGATGAGGTATTGCCGGTATAGGAGTTTGTGTACGAGCTGATCTCTCGATTATGTACGATAAATGTTGGATGGGATTAATGTCGAGAGATCTGGGTGGTCGACAGGGGTGGCCGAGCGGTTCTAGGCGCTACAGTCTGGAACCGCGCGACCGCTACGGTCGCAGGTTCGAATCCTGCCTCGGGCATGGATGTGTGTGATGTCCTTAGGTTAGTTAGGTTTAAGTAGTTCTAAGTTCTTGGGGACTGATGACCTCAGATGTTAAGTCCCATAGTGCTCAGAGCCATTTGAACCATTTTTTAGATCTGGGTGACACGCGGGAGAGACAGGTTTCAAGAAAGCGCCTAGTTAGAGAGGCGTTTATCTTCATACGTGATACATATTCTTAGCACACCACAAAGAAAAACAAACTAACCCACACCTGTTCACTACGCACTGAGCGACTGTCCACTGGAGCGCTGAGCAATGCTGGATCGCATTGTTAGCAGAAGTTGCAAAAGACACGAAACGTTCCGAATTATGACAATGAGTTCAGAGCAGAACCATGGGTCTCAGAAAACAAGAGAATGTAACTGCATCAATGGGTTTTCAGAGATAGATCACTGTTGGCAATTTTTTTTCAGCGTTAGATAAAACAAATGTATGTCTGCCCAACAACAAATCTTCATTAAGTACATGTACGAAAAAACGAGACACACATAAATAAATGAAAACTAAAATTAATGATAACACACTGACGAAAAATAAATCGTAACACAAAATATAATTACTGCAGAAAAGCGAAATGTCGGGAACACATTTGTCTAGGTAACATATTTAAGTGATTAACATTGCAATATCACAGGTCAATGTAAACGCGAGATAAGCCATTGCAAATGTGAAATCATGGTACATTAATAACCGACGCAAACACCAGGTTGTTGAATGCAAACTTGCAAACGTGCACGCATTGTGTTGCACAGGTGCCGGATGTCACTTTGTGGAGTGGAGTTCCACGCCTGTTGCGTATGATTGATCCAAACTGGGACGATTAACTGTGGCTGTAGATAACACAGGAGGTGTCGTCCGTTGATGTCCCATATTAGCTCTATTGGACACAGGTCTGGTAACTGAGCAGGCCAAGGCAACAAGTCGACCCTCTGTAGAGCATGTTGGGATGCAATAACTTTTCAGGAGGAATAGCTTAATCTACAGGAGTACGATTTCTGTACGCAGACTGAGTGTCTGGCAAAAGCAAGTTGTTTGACTAGCTACTGGCCAAAAGCTGTGTTCATACCATAGTTGTAGTTCTCTTATACCCACTTTCCCTCTCTTGCTTGCTGTGACGTAAATATTCCCTACTGCGCTTGCAAGATCTCGCACATCAGAAAGAATCGTAGGGGCAGAGCACCTCCAACTCCTCGCAGTACAATAAATAACTTTCCAGCCAAATTTACGTCGAGATTATAGTCGGCATAATTGTATACGAATGTGTTAAGACACAGATGTTAGTTGATCTTGATACGGCTCTGCTGGTACCTCTAATTTCCAGGATTCCTTTCATTTGCATTTCCTCTTCAAATCCCGATTGGTCGGGGTTGAAAACAAATTCCTTACGGAACGGTGGTGTAAGTTTGTTTACCTCATCTATAAATTTTCGAGCCGATTCCTCAGTTTGCTGCCCTACATCAAACTGACGCTTGGTTTGAAATTTCGTTATCATATGTCTTCCCCGTTCTGTAGCACTGTTTGGAGTTAAGCAATCAACCACTGCTTCCCTTGAAATCACTGCAATCTATATAGAGCGCAATTTGCTGTGTATAACATAGTAGGTCACTGCCATGCACATGCTGTAAATTGCATCGAGTATCATTAAAACGCGCAAACATCAGGTTTTGTAACAAGTGCGCGTTGCTCTCCCTTCAATATCCGTAGTTTTTCTTATGCACTACACCGCCATATTGCTGCGGAATTTTTCGAAATCTGTTCATAACCTTTTTTTAACTATGTTGCGGGTCATCTTCCATGTACGTAGTTATGTTCAGTACTCTCTCCTTGGACAACGATTGTCCTTTACTACGTTTCACTGGAGACGAGATTTGTGGCTCCCTGTCCGACAAGGATGATGAACTACATGGCTCGGCACTTTTTTCAGTATGACTTTCACTTGTTAAGCACGTGTCGTCATCACTGCACTCCTGATGTACGAGTATATTGTCCGCACAGCGAGCATACGCGATATTACGCATTCCACCGATTCCACCGATTCCTCTTACAGAAACGCTAATAACATTTCCCACTTCTTTCTCACACTGCGAAATTCCTTGGATTCCTTTCTGACGAAATGTCAACTTCGGCAATTGTTGTTATAAATACAATGCAATGTTTGCTTTGTTTATGGTTGCCATTGATGTGCTTTGTACCAACACCACTGGCACTGTAGCGCTGACGTCAATTACTAGTCCACTAAGCAAATCAGCTGCGATCCGTAACCTCATGCTGCGCTCATCATCGAATACCTCCAGTCTCGCCCCTGTTGCCATTAGCAGCCAACATTGTGGCTGCATTGTAGTCAATACGTGGGACGTCGAATGCCGTGCCGGCCAGAGTGGCCGAGCGGTTCTAGGCGCTACAGTCCGGAACCGCGCGACTGCTACGGTCGCAGGTTCGAATCCTGCCTCGGGCATGGATGTGTGTGATGTCCTTAGGTTAGTTACGTTTAAGTAGTTCTAAGTCTAGGGGACTGATGACCTCAGATGTTAAGTCCCATAGTGCTTAGAGCCATTTTTGACTCATATTCATGACAATTGGATGCATTGCAGCCACTCCCTACCAACAAAACGAGTGACAATTTTTCTTCAGATTAGACAATAATCACCAGCATTTGTAATGCTTGGGCATTTATTATATAGTAATTTGTTTATACTGGTATTGATAATTATCTGCAGTATTGTCGCTCAAAACAGAATTTGTTTTACCAAAAATCAATGACACAAAATAAACAAATTTTTATCGTATGCTTATAATCAAAATATGTAAAAAAAAAAAAGTATGTTGAAGAGGAAAGTGGTGTCAGCAATAATTCACAACTTCTTCAGTTAACATTTTGTATCACTGCTTCTTCAAGAAATGCCGATTTAAGTAATGCACCATCTAAATATTTTCTCATGCTTAGCACGACGCATTTCCAGTATTTCTCGTTGCTGCAATCAAAGATATACATTTGTATTTTGTGTGGTCTGCAGCCTCTATTGCACTTACATCGTCTTTTTAGGTTATAAGGTATTGTGCGTCCTCCATTATTGCAGAAAATCTTACACAAGCAAACCGTCACCCATGCTGTTAGTGAAATTTCACACTGCGTGTGTGTGTGTGTGTGCGTGTGGTTTTCTGCAGGATGGAAGAAGCACAGCATCTTACAGCCTCAAAAAGACGGCACTGTACGGGAGGCACGACACACATGCAAAAATCTCAAAATACTTGTATCAGTGTTTGCACTTAACAATGAGAACTGATTCTAGAAACGCGTAGTGCTAAGCATGAAGAAAACAAAATACGTACCAGTTGCAATGTTTCGTTATTTAAATCAGAAACGTTTGAGCAATCCGAAGACAGCAAACATATCAACTAGCCCTGCGGATGGTCAAACAACGAAACACGCGAAATATGTGTGTGGTGTCACCGCCAGACACCACACTTGCTAGGTGGTAGCTTAAATCGGCCGCGGTCCATGTAGTACATGTCGGACCCGCGTGTCGCCACTGTGTAATCGCAGACCTAGCGCCACCACCAAGGCAGGTCTCGTGATACGAGAGAGCACTCGCCCCAGTTGTACGAGAACCAAGCTATCGCCCAGTTGTACGAGAACCTAGCTATCGCCCAGTTGTACGAGAACCTAGCTACCGCCCAGTTGTACTAGAACCTAGCTACCGACCAGATGTACGAAGCCTTTCTCTCTCATTAGCCGAGAGACAGAATAGCCATCAGCTAAGTTAATGGCTACGAACTAGCAAGGCGCCATTTGTATCAGTGCCTATAGCTTACGAGTATTCAAGAGAGATGTATTCCAAGGACTAAATAAAAGATAAGTAATAAGCATCTACATACTTTTCTTCTTATTCATTTATAAGTTCTCATGTTCCAGACTTCACGCCCGTCTGCTTTAGCCGTGCGTGCCCTATCGGCTACAGCGTTAGTCTAGAGTTCATTTTCAGCCATCTCAACTTCACGGTGTCGGCCCAGCTACCGACACAACAATGTGATCGAGAAACGCAAAGGTTTCTAACGGACGAAACTATCCTGAAGTTGTGCATGCGCATTAGAGACAGTTTGAAAACTTTTACACTTGCTTGTGATACCTGATAACTTGAACGAACCTACTGTCGCAAGCCATTCCCCTGCTCCTGCTTAGGGCGTTTCTGAGAGGTGCTGCCCCCTGGCAGGACTTCAAGAGCTTTTTCTGCAACGGCCGTCGTGGGGAAATTATTCTCTCTGTTAGCCAGACCAGTCAGCTCCAACCGGCACCCATTTCTAAGGATTAGGGAAAAACCAGCCCGTCTTCCCCAGGCTGAACAAAAAGCCCTCTCTCCTAGCCGCCGCAAACTGGCTGAGGCGACGACAGTGCCGAAACAGGGCTAGAACACGTGGGCCGCTACGGAGTTAAACATTACAGCACTCTCCCACACTATACTCGTATTATAAAATTGTTGGACGATTCAAGGTTAATCATTGGTAACGTTAAGCACAATGCAGATAGACTTTGGTTTGTTTAATGGCTGGAAACATCTTCCGACCAGTGTTCTTTAATGTCTTAGTGTCCTTAATAAGAGAAGGAGCTGATTCCCAGTGGAACACAAAATAGATCAAAACACTATCGCAGAAGCAACGTGAAAAGCATGCCAAATTTCAAAGAACACAAAATCCTCAAGATTGGCGAAGTTTTACAGAGCTCGAAACTTTGCGCGAATTTCAAAGCGACATGCTTTTAATAGTTTCCACAACGAAACACTCGAAATCTGGCAGAAAATCCAAAGAGATTCTGGTTGTACATAAAGTGCATCAGAGGAGAGCACAATCAATATCCTGACTGCACGATAACAATGGTGTTGTTACGGGTGACAGTCCCACTAAAGAGTTGCTGAACACAGTTTTCCGAAATTCCTAAATAGGAATCAAGAACAACCGCTATTTTGAGGTAAGTATCCTTGGTGTTGCGAAGCTGCTTAAATCACTTACTAAAGGCAAAGCCTCTGGTCCAGAATATATACCAGTCACATTCCTTTCAGAAGGCTGCTGTTCTTGTTGTGGTCTTCAGTCCGAAGACTGGTTTGATGCAGCTCTTGGTGCTACTCTATCCTGTGCAAGCCTCTTCATCACCGAGTAACTACTGAACAGGCCTCGTCCTGAATCTGCTAACTGTATTCATCTCTTGGTCAACTCTCTACGATTTTGAACCTCCACACTTCCCTCCAGTTCTAAATTGGTGATCCCTTATTGTCTCAGAATGTGTTCTAGCAGTCGATCCCTTCCTCTAGTCAGGTTGTACCACAAATCTGTCTTCTCCTCAATTCTGTTCAGCACCTCCGCATTAGTTACCTGATCTACCTACCTAATCTTCAGCATTCTTCCGAAGGATCACATTTAAAAGGCTTCTATTCTCTTCTTGTGTAAACTGTGTATCGTCGATAAAAAAGAGGTTCAAATGGCTCTGAGCACTGTGGGACTTAACAGCTGTGGTCATCAGTCCCCTAGGACTTAGAACTACTTAAACCAAACTAACCTAAGGACATCACACACATCCATGCCCGAGGCAGGATTCGAATCTGGGACCGTAGCAGTCGCGTGTTTCCGGACTGAGTACCTAGAACCGCTCGGCCACACAGCCAGCTTTCCTTCCCATTGCGACATTTTTTTCTTCCTTTACTGCTTGCTCAGTGTACAGACTGAATAATATCGGGGATGTGCCACAGCCATGTGTCATTCCCTTCTCAACCACTGCTTCTCTTTCAGGCACCTCGACTCTTATAACTACCATCTCGTTTCCGTTGTAAATAGCCTTTCGCTCCCCGTATTTTACCCCTGCTGCCCTCAGAATTTCGAAGAGAGTATTCCAGTCAACATTGCCAAAAGCATTCTCTAAGTCTACAAATGTTATAAATGAAAGTTTGCCATTCCTTAACCTATCTTCTAAGGTAAGTCGTTGGGTCAGTATTGCCCCACATGTTCCAACATTTCTGCAGAATCCATTCGTCTGTAAGGATTTCGTGTAAGTATTTTGCAACCGTGACTTATTATACTGATAGTTCGGTAATTTTCACACCTGTCAACACATGCGTTCTTTAGCATTGGAATTATTATATTCTTCTTGAAGTATGAGGGTATTTCGCCTGTCTCATACATCTTGCTCACCAAATGGAAGAGTTTTGTCATAGCTGGCTCACCCAAGGCCATCAGTAGTTCTAATGGAATGTTGTCTACTCCCGGGGCCTCGTTTTGACTTAGGTCTTTCAGTGCTCTGTCAAACTCTTCATGCAGGATCACATCTCCCATCTCACCTTCACCCACGTCCTCTTCCATTTCTATAACATTGCTCTTAAGTACATCTCCCATGTATAGACCCTCTATAAATTCTTTCCACATTTCAGCTTTCCCTTTTTTATTTAGGGCTAATTGTCCATCTGAGCTCTTGATATTCACACAGAAGATTCTCTTTTCTCCAAAGGTCTTTTTAATTTTCCTGTGGGCAGTATCTATCTTTCCCCTACTCACATATGCTTCTGAACCCTTACACTTCTCCCCTACCCATTCCTCCTTAGCCATTTTGCACTTCCTGTCAATCTCATTTTTAGACATTGTTATTTTCTGTTCGCCTGCTTCATTTACTGCAATTTTATATGTCCTCTTTCCATCAGTTAAATTCAGTATCTCTTGTGTTACCCAAGGATTTCTATAGTCCTCGACTTTTCACCTATTTGATCCTCTGCTACCTTCACTATTTCATCTCTCAAAGCTACCCATTCTTCTTCTACTGTATTCCTTTCCCCTATTTTGTCAATCGTTCTATAATGCTCCCTCTGAAACTCCCAACAACCTCTGGTTCTTTCAGTTTATCCAAGTCCCATCTCCATAAAATCTTATCATTTTGCAGTTTCTTCAGTTTTAATCTACAGTTCGTAAACATTAAATGGTGATCAAAGTCCACATTTGCACTAGGAAACGTCTTAGAATTTAAAATGTGGTCCCACAGTCTCCACCTTACCATTACATTACCAATCTGAAACCTTCCGGTGTCTCCAGGTCTCGTCTGCGTATACAACTTTCTTTCATGATTCTTAAATTAAGTGTTATGCTTTGTGCAAAATTTCACCAGGAGGCTTCCTCTTTCATTTCTTTCCCCAAGTTCATATTCATCTACTATTCTTACTTCTCTTCCTTTTCCTACTATCGAATTCCAGTCCCCCATGACTATTAAATCTTTATCTTCCTTAACTATCTGAATAATTTCTTTGGTCCCATCACACATTTCTTCAGTCTCTTCATCATTTGCGGAGCTTTTAGTACTGAGGTGAGTTTGGGCTTCGTGTCTATGTGGGCTACAATAATGCGTTCACTATTGTCTCCATAGTAGCTTATCTGCGTTCCCGTTTCCTTATTCATTATTAGACCTA
This sequence comes from Schistocerca americana, assembly GCF_021461395.2. Taxonomy (NCBI): domain Eukaryota; kingdom Metazoa; phylum Arthropoda; class Insecta; order Orthoptera; family Acrididae; genus Schistocerca; species Schistocerca americana. The sequence continues at coordinate 358,732,491 of NC_060119.1, read as the reverse complement.
CTCTTGTATTACTCAACCTTTCAGAGTACTCACGCTTTAGGAGTACGCGGATACAATAGCTCCATAATTAGCAATCATATACAACAGTTCACTCGTCGAAAGATCAGTACCTAAAGAGTGGAAAGTTGCACTAGTCACACCAATACCCAAGAAAGGAAACGCGAGTAATCGGCTTGTTACAGATTCACCTCGCCAACGTCGATTTGCAGTAGGATTTTGGAATGCAGTCTGTCCATACATTATGGGTTATCTCGAAGAAAACGATTTATTGACAGACAACCGAAACGGATTCAGAAAATATCTTTCTTGTGCAACTAAACCAGCTCTTTATTCTAACGAGGTAATGAGTGCTATCGACAGCGGATGTCAGACTGATTCCATATTTTTAGATGTCCAGAAGGCTTTTGATATCTTTCCTCAGAGGCGATTTCTAATCAAGTTGCTTGCCTACGGAGTATCATCTCATTTGAGCGACTAGATTCGTGATTTCCTGTCAGAAAGGTCACAGTTCATAGTAATTGACGGAAAGTCATCGAGAAAAACAGAAGTCTCCCAAGGAAATGTTACAGGCCCTCTGCCGTTCCTGATCTACATCAAAGATTCGGGAGATAACGTAAGCAGCCCTCTTTGTCTGTTTGCAGATGATGCTGTCATTTGCCATGTTTTAAAGTCACCAGACGATCAAAGCAAATTGCAAAACGATTTAGACAAGATGTCTTTATAGTGCGAAAAGTGGCAGTTGACTCTGGTTCAAATGGCTCTGAGGACTATGGGACTTAACATGTGAGGTCATCAGTCCCCGCAGTTGACACTAAATAATGAAGTTTGAAGCCATACACATGAGTACTAAATTTCGGTTACAGGATAAAACACACAAATTTAAAGGCTGTAAATTCAACTAAATACTTAGGAATTACAATTACGAAAAACTTAAGTTGGAACGATCACATTGGGAATGTCGTGGGGAAAGCAAACCAAAGATTTCCATCTACTGGCAGAACATTTCGAAAGCGCAACAGGTATACTAAAGAGACTGTTTACACTACGCTTCTCCGTCCTCTTCTTGGGTATCGCTGCATGGTGTGGAATCCACATCAGATAGGACTGACGGAGGATATCGAAAAAGTTCAAAGAAGGGCCGCTCGTTTTGTATTATCGCGAAATAGGGGAGAGCATGTCACGGATGTGATAGGCGAATCGGGGTGGCAGTCATTGAAGGAAAGTGATTTTCGTCGCGGCAGAATCTTCTCTACATATGGAGGAATGATCATCATAATAAAATGGGAAAGAATGACCATCGTAATAAAATAAATCAGAGCTCACGCGGAAAGATTTAAGGTTTCGTTGTTCCTACGCGCTGTTCGAGAGTGGATCGGTGAAGAAATAGCTTGAAAGTGGTACTACCTGGGAGCAACGGCCTCCACTCTCCGCACCTCTGCTTTAGCATTTGTATTCTCGGCTGCCGAATACTGTGCTCCGATTTGGCTAAAAGCCCACATGTAAAAAAGGTGGATGTCCAGTTGCATAACACTCTAAGGACGATTTCTGGAGTAATTAAACCCACCCCAACCTAATGGCTCCCAATATTAAGCCACATCCCGCCGCCACACCTGCGACGTACTGACGCCCTTGTACGTGAATACAAAAGCATCATGGGAAATCGAAGCCTGCCAATACCTCAAGACATCGAGGCTGCAAACACTGATAGACTTCGATCTAGGAACCCGCCAACAAGAACTGCAAGGACCTGTGTAAAAGAAGGTTTCAATGTCACAAACGCATGGTTCGAAAAATGAAACGCATGGCAAAATCATAACGTGCCTTGCATCAAACAAAAGCCACCTGGTTTTGACCTACCGCGCAAAACGTGGTCCACTCTAAACAGGATTCGAACTCGTCATGGCAGATTTGCTTATTCCCTGTATAAATGGGGTAAAATACCATCCCCTCAGTGTGACTGCGGAGAAAATCAGACCATCAGCCACATTGTTGAAGAGTGTTCCAGAAGAGCCTATAATGGGAGCCCTGATGACTTCCTGCTCCAGAATCGATAGATTATATTAATAGACTTGATGTTTGTTTGTAATCCTTAAACTTTGTTATATTAGTAATGTTTGTTTGCATTTATTAACGTTTGTTATATTAGTGATTTGTCTGTTTCTTTCTTATGTGTCTGTATCGCCATACGATAAATAAATAAATAAAGCTTGAAAGTGGTTCGATGAACCCTCTGCCACGCACTTAACTGTGAACGATGCAGTAATCATGTAGATGTAGAATGTCCCCAACAACAGAACCGTTTTACGTATGAACGCCCAGAAGTATGCATACGGAAATGAAATCCTTTTTGTGGAAAGCAAGCTTCTCCTGCGTCTCGTGGTTCAGATTGCGGAATGACAGCACTTCCCGCCTTCCGTTGTAAATATCACTAATTTTCCACTGTTGGCCAATTCCTGCGGTAGCTGGAGAGCATTAGCGCGAACCACCACGCTATTCAGCCAGCAGCATATGACGGCAACAGCAATCAGTGGGAGTCAACAGAGGTCAGATAAGCGTCTAACAGGACTGCAGTCTTTGTGTTGAAAGGGCAGGAAGCAACACCTTATTGTGCATTCAGCTGCTTGTGCTGTTATCTGTTAGATGATTGCCGGTGTTTATTTTACGTGATGCGGCTCTTACTGGGCGGTATGGGCTTTAAAGTGGTTTTACATCCATATTGCACATGGTTAATTGTCATAAGTTTTTATGTTGGAGGCTAGGTGGCTACCAGCCTGTGGCCATGCACGTCAGCCGCCACTTGAAAATGGGATTATAGACGAAATTGACCAATGGTAGAAAATAAACCGTAAGGAGGAAAATGTTGCCATTTTACAAATGTAATATGATTGTGTATCTGCTCGAAGAAAAGTAATCGGACTGTGCAATCTGCAGCAGCGTTAGGTGACATAGGCAGTCTATAGATAGATTCCCGTTACCACAGCCAACACGAATGTCGCGGTGTACACGGTTGAGTCACAACATTGCACCTGATGATGCGGTACCAACATCCAAGAACTCCTTCACGTAATCGACAACGGGTGTGAGTGTCTACATTCTTACGTATCGCCGCACTTGTTAGTTTCCAGATATCTCTCTCCTGGACGAAATAGAATGGATTCAATGATATAATTGTCGGTATTCACGGCTACCTGGATGCATGAGTTCCATGAGGCCTGTCATAGTTGTCGCTGTTGTACGCAGAGAAGTCGCAAAGCCATAAAACTGTAGCGAAGACCTGCAGAGAGTCGGCGCTCTGTACTGGGACTGGCAGTTGACCCTCCACGTAAACAAACGTGACGTATTGCGAATACATAGAAAGATCCATTATAGTATGATTACACGATTGCCGAACAATCGCTGGAAGCAGTTGTACCCATAAAATTCGTGGAGTATGCCTATGAAGCGATTTAAAATGGAGGAGGAGGAAATCCACGTTTAACGTCCCATCGACAACTAGGTCATTAGAGACGGAGAAAGAAACCGGCGGTGCCCTTTCGGAGGAACCATCCCGGCATTTGCCTTAAGCGATTTAGGGAAATCATGGAAACCTAAATCAGGATGGCCGGAAGAGGGTTTGAACCGTCGTCCTCCCTAAAGTAAGACAGATGCCAGACGGATTTATTGGCAGAAATTTCTGGAAGTGTAGTCGACACACGAAGGAGGTAGATTGCAAAGATCTCGTTTGACCTGCATAGTTTGCATAGTTTGGCATCCATACCATTGACAGAGTCAACAGAAAAGATCCAAAGCATCTACTAAAAGCGAAAACGTCACGGAGATTCTCAACCGCTTATAGTGAGAGATACCGCAACAGAGAAAAAAAACTATTAGCGTAAAATAATAGACAGGAAATGGGCGAGGGGAAGTTGGGGATGAGGGGGAGTGACAGTGACGTACAAAATACCTGTGCCACACACCGTAAGAAAGTTGAAAGGGATGTAGCGGAGGATTCGTACAGTGATAAAGCGCGACAGTCGAGTTGGTACCAGAAATGTTCAGCTCTGTTAAGGTTCAGGGCATGTGGGGTGTAGCAAAGCACTCTGACGTCTTGATCGTCCTCTATCATGCCATTTGTGAATTATTCCAACCGTGCGCAAGGTACCTCGCTGAAGAATACTCCCCCACCCACTCTCACCTCCAAGAGTATACAATAATTATATACTGGTGAACACGATCTCCAGAGATAGATTCCTGAGAAAATAGGCAAGAGTTACTTCAGTATGCATTACAAGTACTATGTAATGACACTTTCGTATTTCCCAGACCATAATGTTTCAGTGTTCTGTTCTTGTTCTTCCAGCTAAAAGTATACACCAAGCGCTTGAAATGTTTCATTTTCGTGACAGAATACGTAAATGTCAATTTCTAGGCGGAGATTTGAAATCCAGTCCTTCTGCACAGTAGCCTAGAGTCTAATTTGGTGTTGCAGTATTATATATTTCCCAGAAACCTCTCTTCTTGTGCTAAACGGTGTCCAAAACCAGTGACCGATATCAAATTTATTTCTAACAACCGCGCAGACTGCTTACTTCATTCCATGATTCTTTTCAGAGCGTGACTTTGGAAAAGTTTGTTTTCTGTTGCCAAACGACAGCAAGTGAATGATTATTCTGTCACTTCCAACCGCATTTTGCCCATTTCGCCAGTCACTGATAACTGCGAGGGAACCTTAATAGCTGAGCATCGCGTTTATATTATACTGTAGGCAGCCGTGTGTATTTCTTGAACTCCCTTCACGCACTGCTCAGTGCCCCTAAGAGAATCCAGAGGCGTAGCCGTAGACTGCCGACCACGACCGCGAAACATTTCACTGCCTCCCACGTCATCCCCCGCACCGGAAATACCTCATGTGGCTTCTGTGGCACGACATGGATACGCGGGAGCGCTAGAATACCGCCATCTGCCTCTGAGAGCCAAGTGCATAGCAGGCTTGACCGTCCCTGCATCTCGTGACACAGCGAAAAATAGACAGGTACTTGGGCAGCAAAAAAAACGACTAAAAATCTTCTCTGTAATTATGTGTATGAGTTGCATGCAAGTAAGACTTTAATCTTAAACGGTACAGACAAGAAAAGAACAGAGGTTGGTCGAACATTTTTTTTTCTTTTTTAGCTAGAGTTTAGAGTTTTCCGTGTATGGACTTGCGTCGACCTATACTCTCGTACATAGTTAAGATTTTTATGCGTCAAAATTTAAAAATTTATTAACTTCAGTTAACCGTAGACTTCTAGTACGACTGCTGAGAGATAAAATGATTTCAACGTCCAAAAGTTCAATAGCATATGGCTTTAACATCCGGATGTAAATATAAACAAGTGGCCAACATGAATGTAAACAGTAACACGAGTGTTTACCAGCTGCCATATTTATTTACAACTTTTTCAGCAGCTCGTGGCCAGTCAGAAACAGGGCAATGATTATTGTAAGTCCGCGTGCACGCCGAGTAATGGCGGACATCAAATTTCATCACTTCTGGTATGGAAATAATTACTGTGCCTAAAATTATAATCAGATATTTTGTAAATGGTTTTAAATCATTTAGAATAGTTGTGGGACTTATTACTAGCAAGATTGAATGAGTGACAGAGAAATAATGTTAACATGTCACGGCAGGGACATTTCTTGCCGTTCATCCTAACTGGTTAATTAATTACACCAAGGAACATAGAATAAAAAAGGTATGCCAGATTGGCTTTGTGCGCTCTCATTGGTCAGCGACTTGTTACGTCACCCGGCACCCAAACGGCAGCAGTCTCCGTTTGTAGAGTATGAGAGATTGCAAAATAACTGTTTTCACGTCTCTTCTCTTCTCATATAACTTAAAGTTTCACGCTCACAGTGTTGAACACACTTCATGTTAATATTATATACAGGGTTTCCGAAAGAAATGCGTCAAATATTAGTAGCAATGATGATATATCGGCACGCAAAACTAGTGGCCGATGTTCGCATCCGCATTCATGCTCGTGTTTTAGGCATCTGACACGGTAAATGTTTTACAGTTGGCTACTGCCTATTTTACACATTTTTTGTAAATAAAAAGATAGTAATCTTCGAACTTACCTTACAAAGCTGATGCAGAAGCTACGTCGAAGATGCTGAAGGCGACGCTGACCAGAGCCGATTCTTCCTTGCCGAATTCCGTTTCATTGCATCAATTTTGGCTCTTTTGTTTAAATGTCTAATCCGTATAAAAGTTCTTGTTCTGACATATAACTGAATTATTTTGCTATTAAGTTCGGGAAATTTCGCACTTATATGATCTGCTAAGGTTGCCATCACTCTATTACAATGACAAATATTTGATCCATGAAAAGCAGCAAATATAATTTCTAACTCACGTATTTTAGCAAACCAGTCAGTACAGAGAGAAATGGGGCCCCCTTTTGAAATAATAGTAATCCAGTCTTGCTTCAGACTTAATTCTGTATCAACAACACACTGCCCTGCTGTATTTCCCAAAGAACTGTGAAAGTTTTTGCACTTGAATGCTATATATCCTGCTAGATATTTTAAAGCATCATCATTCACGTCTTCACTGGTACACACTGAATCACTGAGCTCGAAATCTAAGAGCAAGTTTTCGACATCTGTAGCGACGACAAATGATTTATCAGTTACTCTTATACATAAATCACTCGAGAGAAAAACTGCAAAATCTTCCTCAGTTTCATCAGCTGGTGTCGGGTAGTTTTCAGAAGCAGAATTCTCATTTCTGTCCTCTGAAGTCGAAGAACCAGAAGACAAAGGCATTTCACTTGCACTTCCAGTCAGTATCAATATACGAATTCTGTTTTTCACCTCGAAAGGAGTGGGATTGTTGTAGAAGACACCAAGGCCACGGATTCTGGAAAAGAAATTTTCCAGACAATCTTGATTAAGTCTGGTTGTCAATATATAAGTAGCTCCGGAATTTTTCATATCATTATAAAGCCCAAAAAGTGAATTTATTGATATAATGAATCCCTTCTGAAACGGGAGAAGACTGTTTCTTTTTCCTACTCGCATATTAGAACACATTTCAAGAAATCTTTTTAGAGTTTTCCTGACTTCTGATATTAAACCCTTAACCACTTCTAAGGGGAGCTTTCTCATCTTTAGGGTATCTCGAATTCAGCACATCGAAAACATCGTTCACGAGCTCAATGAAGCTTCCTTCGCGATCTTTATGCAGAACATATCTCACAGCTTGGGCAGTGCGACGTGAAAATATCTGTGCAGCCCTTCGGACATTCTGACGATCACGTCCACTAACGTTAAGATGAACTTCTGATGTCAAAGAAGATCTTCTATAACCATTTTTCTAATCACAGTACCATCAGGCAAAGTGGTTCCGTCATCAAGAAAATGATTTCTTAATAATTTAAGCAAATGTGGAACATCAAAAATAACCCAGACTTTTCTGCTATGATCAACAGGGTTTGAAAAGAATGTCTTGGATGTAGACACACCAAGTTGTTTCCACACATTCATATTTTTTGGTCCCATGTCACACGTAACAGCTACGATATGGATTCCTGCTGTTTCAACTTCTTTTATGACATTCTGAAACAAATCACTAGACATTGCAACATCAAAGTCATAATACACTGGCTGCTTCCACTTTGAAAACAAGCTGCGAACCATGACGACTTGGACATTGTTGTGTGGTCCGAGTACTACATCGTCCGACGAATCGTAAGTCACACGACCATCAATGCTCATCTCGTCGAAGCTTAGGACTCCAATCGCCTCTAATGATGTGAACATTTCTGACCTACCTTTAATTAATTCCAAAACTGGTTTCAAAATACCTGGTTGGCACTTGAACTGTTTCGTCCATGACTGGAGTGTTGACCTGCAGGGAAAAGGATAATTCTTCCTCCTCAGGTAGGCACATGCTTTAGGAGACAAAGCTCTCAATGTGAGAGCATTTGCAATGTCCTCTGAGCACCACTTTACTTGCTTTCTCTTCTTTAACAGACAACGAATTTGTCCTGGTGTGAAACACTGAGAAAGTGTACTTCTCACATCCGAGCATACACATTTGTGCTTCTTAGTGTGAGACACATTACGTTTTATAGATGTAGTTTGCTTTATAACTTCTTTCATGAACTTAATTCTTTGTTCCAGTCAAACATTTTTAATATTCAAACTAACCAATTCTTTCTTCAGTGCTTGAATTTCCTAGTCTTTAAGTGAAATTAGCGGATCAGTAAAAACGTCTGTGTTGCTGTATTTGTCCAGCTTACTTTTCTTGGAAGATAAAGTTTTCAACGTTGAGAGAGCTCTTTTCTTTACTGTTCTAGTGTCACAGCGACGTTCTCTCTCTCTGTTAGAACACTACCGGTAACATTCGCGGTGCTGGGACCTGGAACTTCGAATACACTTCCGTGCCAGTTTGGTATTTTTAGAGACGGAACAGCATTGTCCTGTAGCAGTTTCCGTGTAGGTAGACATAACAATTCATTCTGCAAGTCTCGTTTGTAATCACTTTCACAAAAATGTTCAGAGCAAACTCTTGCATTATTAACATTAATTTTGTCCTCTCGTTTACAACGAGCAATCCACTTACGCTGTAGTTCAACATTTTTTGGAAAACGATGATAAATTACGCCTTCAGTCTTACGTCCACTATTACTACATTCAGCAACTGCACAATACGACGTATTTGTAGACATAATTCCAAGAACGAAGCTACAAGACTCACGGAACAATTCCTTTCCAACTGAACACTCGGCAGGACAAGAATTACACACAAACTAACGTGTAACACGAACTCATATGCACACCTTCGACAGAAACGCTTAGCGACACCGTTGTAGCCGGCCGGAGTGACCGAGCGGTTCTAGGCGCTACAGTTTGGAACCGTGCGACCGCTACGGTCGCAGGTTCGAATCCTGCCTCGGGCATGGATGTGTGTAATGTCCTTAGGTTAGTTAGGTTTAAGTAGTTCTAAGTTCTAGGGGACTGATGACCTCAGAAGTTAAGTCCCATAGTGCTCAGAGCCATTTTGAACACCTTTGTAAACAAACTGCAGTAGCTGCCAGGTGACGTCACAGCTCGAGATTCATCATGGCGGATAAAGGAGTGGGAGGTCGCGTTTGCACTCCCGTGAATTACACAGTGGGGCAGTTATGTCCGAAAGAACAATGCATCGTTCTTCTGAACAACAGAGGCACTGTAATATCGTATTTATTCTCCAACATAGGTCAATCCATTATACAGCTGATTGTTGTCCATAAACGCAAGTGCGAATGCATTTCATATACAGTAGAATAAATTTGTGTCAGAATATATCTCCTATACTCGTATATAAGAGGTGCACAGCACTAAAAGGTTCAACAGAACAACCTTTCCCATGGGAGAACGCTCAATATGTCTCCTTAATTTCACGCAAGACAAAATCAAGTCATTGAAGTACACGATGACTGGGACGCAGCCATTATTTCGTCTCGACGATATACTGCACCTTCAAGCATTTGCAAGATAGAACAGTCATTGATATACAGGGTGGAATGAGCTACTGACTGCTACTTCAAATCTTCATAGAAAACTAAAAGGAGTAAGAATGTGTAAAATATAAAAATCCAAGAGCTCCGTGTCTGTGTGGGACAGTTATTCAGGACTTTGGCGTACTGTTACAATTCGAAACAAAGTGAAGATCCCGGTCAGCTGATTTTCAATCAGTCAGTTAGTTTTATAATAAAGATCAAGAAGTCAAAAGCTCAACACATCAAAGCTCTTTTTCCTTTCTTGATGAGTGAGAGGTAGGTTTCCAATACACGATTGCCCGTGAAGAGGAAGAAGATGGACCAACACTGGATATCAATGAATCCGATAACAATAGCGAAGGAAACCAGTGAAAGTTTGATTCGTTCAGTGCTATGCATCTTTAACGTAACACAGTCTTTTGTTCTATGATGCATTAGCTCACGATGAGGTTCATAAAGTATAATTATTGCAGATATTGTATAACTCGTTCCTACCCTCAGCTGAACTTTCTCCCAAAATAGCCTGTGTCAATGTGGACTGTACTCTGAAAAAAAAAAATTCTTTGTACGAGGGGCGTCCAATAGGTAACGAAACACATTTTTTTCTGACATCAGGTCGGTTACATGCGGTATTCCGGTACATTATATTATTTCCCACTCGTTTGACTACAAAACCCCATTTTTCAACACAATCTCCGTTCAATGCGACGGTCTTTTGCTACCTTACTGGGAGGGCCTCTATGCCCGCATAGTACCACTACTACTGGTCGACGTCGGAACCAACGGTCTGCTGCATCAGTAATCTCCTTATCATCCACAATACTGCTTTCCGCGGAGTGCATTCTTCATTGGGACCGACAGATGCAAGTGGAAAGGTGCCAGATATGGGCTGTACGGTGGATGACAAAGAATGTTCCAATGAAGTTTTGTGAGCTCCTCTGGGACGCGCAGACTTGTGTGAGGTGTTGCGTTATCACGGAGAAGAAGAAGTCGTTTGGATTTTTGTGGCATCTCGAATGAGAGCGTCCTCAAATTCCAACATTGTGGTAGTCATGGCTGTAAGCAGCCGGCCGGCAGATTTGCGCGGCCTCGCTGCGATGGTGACGGACACATTGCCCCTACGACTCACGATGCTGCTCTCTGCCAGGTCTTCGCAGACATTCTGCAAGCGCCTACGAATAAGTGTAATACTCTGGTTTCCCGCCAAAAGAATCTCTATTACAGGTTTCTGCTTGGAACGCAGCTGCGTTACAGAGACCATTTTGAAGGCTACGAAAAGCGCCGCCACCTACCAGAACTACATGAAAGCGTAGAGGCGGAAGCGGGAACATCCCACGATGTCCCACAACAAAAAATGTGTTCCATTACTTGTTGAATACCCCTCGTAGTTAGCCTGAAAGATGCGTTAGGACAATTCACAGGAATGTTTTAGATACGCAATTTTGTCATATGATGACTTGGTTGGAGACCCTGGCTGTTATTTGAAGACAAATATTGATAGTGTTGAGGCAGCAACCACCTACATATTTATTTTCAGTTTCTTTATTCAAAAGGTACCGTTACCGGTTTCGAATCATTACCATTCATCTTCAGACGGTTTTCATGCTTTCATTAAAACATGTGGCGCGTTTTTTACAGATTAATTGTCTTGAAATGTCGGTTTGGAGTGTTTGTTTTCACCGTTTTCGTCCAACAGGTGTGCATTCTTATCGTTGCACACGCAAAGTTTCCTCACTGAACACTTTAGATTTGTCACAGAATAGATTTCTAACATGCACCACATGTTGTTTGTAAGCACTCTGTATGTATCAAAACATGTGGCGCATATTAGAAATCTATTCTGTGACAAATCTAAAGTGTTCAGTGAGAGAAATTTACGTGTGCAGCGATAACAATGCAATGGGAATGTATTCACATCTGTTGGGCGAAAACTGTGAAAACAAACACTCCAAACCGACATTTCACGACAATAAATCCGTAGAAAACGCACCACATGCTTTAATGAAAACATGAAAACAGTCTGAAGATGAATCGTAATGATTCGAAACCGGTAACGGTACCTTTTGAAGAAAGGGACTAAAAATAAATGTGTGGCTGGTTGCTGTCTCAACACCCTCAACATATGTTTTAGATATGCCTAAGAAGCAATATGGAAATATAATTAACAACAAGAGAATCTAGAACGATTTACGATGTTTATCGCTCTCCTGAAAAACCTAAATTTTCGAGTAGGGCTATTTTCTTTGTGAGTTCTTCATTGTCATTTTCCACTTGTGTGTTGTTCTCCACATTTTTCAAAGAAATGGGGCTACACGATCCGAAATCCTTCATGTTTAAATCCAGTAGAGCTACCAAACTGTGGCGATACTGATCGCAGCGTTTCATTCGCTGTTCCACATAGTCCCACAATTTTTTGTTGTATTAAGGTTTAGCGAGTCAGTCGAGGTTCGATGAGGTGGCCAAGTGTTCGTGAAACCAGGAAGATAAGCGTGCCGGTCTGTGACCGTTATTATGATCTTGGAAGACGGGAGGGAGTGTCCGCACCATACTCATCTTGAAGCTGTAGTACAAGGGGCAACGTTTGGTCACCCAGGATGTCGCAGTAAACATCATAGATCGTGTTCACGGCATGGAGAATGAGTGGGCTGAAAACATGGTTCGAGAACCCATCCAAAACATCTTAGAACCACCTCTGGTCTGAACTGTAGACTCGGTATATTACAGCTTGGCCGTCTTACTGGACCGCCTGTGCATTCGACGCCTTGCATCATTGGGAAAAATACAAGTTCTCGACTTGTCGCACCACATTACACCCCTCCAAACAGCTACTGTCTATTTTCTATGTTGTTTCATACACTGAAGACGAAGTTTTACGTGCTGCTGTGACGTTGGCCTTCTGCAAAGCAACTGAATCCAGAAGTCCTCTGCATGCAGTTTGCTTCGCCGCACCCGTTCAGAAACTGGTTGATATAAAGCTGCATTCACTGATGCCAGCAATTTCTGTCGGTTTTGCAACAGACTGTCATTGACATGGCATGTCACTCGTCTCTGGTTCCAAGAAATGGAGAAATCATGGCGTAGTCATAGGCATGTCAGCTCCTTTCTGCCTTTCTGTCACATCTCCACGTCTACATACGGGGGGGGGGGGGGGGGGGAGGGGGAAGACAAAAGTTTAGAAACACCAAAAACACAACATATTTCCATGCCTAATACGGTTTAGGAAAGCCGATGGCATTCAAAACAGCTTCCTGTGGTCTCGGAATGGATAAATACAGGTCCTCTAAGGTTTTCAAAGGAATCTTACGCCATTCTTCCCGCAAAATAGTGTCAAGTGCAGGTAACGAGGATGGAAGTGAAGAGTTTTCATTCTCCAAAGTAGACAACAAAGGCTCATTAATACTGAAATCTGGTGATTGTGGTAGCAGGAGAGGTGAGACAATTCATCTTCATGCTCGCAGTACCAGCGATGAACAAGGTGGGATGTGTCAACAGCGGCCCTGTCGTCTTCGAACACAGCACCACCATTGGGGAACAAATGAAGGGCGTAGTTCAATAGTGGTACAAGTCCATTTTTGTTCATATTGAGATACAGTCCTAAAGTTAAATGAGCGCTGAAAAATCTGCAGTTGAGATACCAGAAATATTCAAGCATATGGCTTCTTGCTAGAGATGAACCTTTCTTTCTGTTTGTTTGGCTCATTAACTTCAGAAGCATTATTAAGACAGAAAAGTAAAGATGATGGACTTGTACCACTATCGAAATAAGCCCTTAAAATATTGTACCATGGAATGGGCGTGATCAGCCAAGACGGTCACATGATCCTTGACGGTAATGCGATCTTTTAGAGTAACCATGGGGCCCACAGAATGCCACGATACAGTTGCACAAATCATCATCGAACCCACACAGTGTTTCGCTCTTGGGATGTAAAGTCGGTCAAAAGTTGGGAACAGTGTGAAACAAAACACATCCGACCAAATTTCTTCCATTACTCCATAGTTCAGGTTTTATGACCTTTGCACAACATTTTCCTGTTACGGGCATTTGCATTACTGATCAGCGTTTTTGGAATTCCAGCTAGCCCTACCTATGGAGCCCCGTTCATGTTGTTTCGGTGCTGAAAGGTATTGCGAGTGCGACAGCCACTTCCTCAGTGACTTTTGCCGCTGTCTTCGTCTTATTTTCCGTCGCAATCCTCTTCAGTGACCGTCTGTCACGATCACTCAACACACGCTTTCCAATGATGTTGTTTCGTTTTTCCTGTATGCGATACAATTCTTCCATACGGTGCCTCTTGAAACACCAAACACTTCGGCTACCTTGGTTACGAAGGCACCCACCATATGAGCAACAATTTGCCTATGGTCGAATTCTCTTAGCTCCGACATAATGCACACAGTTACACAGTACAGTGTTCTGACCACGAGTGATACTTGCACCGTATCGAGAGCGTTGCACAGGTGCCTTTCCTGGTCAGATACAAGGCGTGTTTTTTTAAGTAAGGTCCGTTTGAACATAAGTACACAAAAAAAAGTTATTTCAAAAAAGTAAATTTATTTTCAGAAAGTACATGCTTCACTATATTTTTCGACATAGTTGCCAAGTTTGTTGAAAAAATTTTAAAATACCCTCTCCATAAAAACTTGCCACCTGCTCCGATAACCAAGAGTTTACTGCCATTTTCACGTCGTCGTCATCACTGTAACGGTTGCCACTGAGGTGTTGTTTGAGGTGGAGGAACAGATGCTAATCGCTCGGCGCAAGATTAGGACTGTAGGGTGGTGGGTGGTCTAAAATTTCCCAGTCAAAACTGTCCAATAAATCGCGGGTATGACCTGCAGTGTGAGGTCTTGCATTGTCATGGAGAAGGACAATTCCCTTTGTCAGCATGCAGCATCTTTTGCTTTGAATCGCTCTGCGTAGTTTCCTCAGGATTTGGCAGTCTGCTCCTGCATTGACAGTGGTTCCTCGTTGCACCAAGTCGACCAACATAACACCATGCCTATCTCAAAACACCGACGCCATGATTTTGCGCTGGGCCAGAGTCTTTTTGGCCTTCACCTTTACAGGCATGTGTGTGTATGTCTCCATTCCATGCTCTGTTGCTTCGATGCGGCCGTGACATACGAAACCCATGTTTTGTCTCCAGTTACGATCTCACTCAAGAAGCCGTCACCTTCTTCGTGATAACAATCAAGAACTTCATCGCACACTCAAATCTATGGTATTTGTGGTCCTCTGTTAGGAGTTACGGGACCCAACGGGATCACAGTTTCCTAAACTTTAGGTGTTCAGAAACAATGTTGTAACACACTGATCTCGACACATCAGGAAATTCGTTTGAGAGACCTGTTATTGTGAAGCGCCTGTTCTCACGAATCCTCGCTTCAACTGAAGCCACCAAATCGTCAGTAATCAAAGAAGAGCGACCGGAGTGGTCCTCATCATGGACGTTGTTACGGACATCTTTGAATTCTGGTACTCACTTACGCACTTTACTTTCACTCATAACAGTATCACCGTACACTTCGCAAATCTGTCAATGAATTTCTGCAGCAGATAGGTTCCTTGGTGACACAAACCATATCACTGAGGGAACCTCACACGCGGCAGGGGAAAGCACAGAAAAGAGCCGTACAGGTTAGCTACAGAGCTGCAACTGAGCGCAGTTGTTCCTGAGGCATGCTGGTACACGACGCTCGCACTCGTTGCGGTATGCGCGCGAAGTACTAGTGTCTACAACAAAACGGACCTTACTTAAAAAACACGTCTCGTACAACACAAAGTGTGAGCTTGGCTAGCATCTGCATTTGAGGTATAAACATGAACTTGCCGCAGTGTTTCGATATTTTTCTTCAACCCCTGTACCTTGCTGCGAACTTACAACCGACGGAACGTGACTTACTTTAGTAATGAAGGACCGCATGAGCACCTGCTATCAATTCTACATTATCTGAAGCGCTCCCAAACGACCGGTGTGCCCTTTTAAAGGAGTGACTAATATTTTGTGCCACGGCCTTAACGTAATTGGTTTTAAGTAGCAGGCAGGAACAGGAAATGAACGCAGTTAAAGGGCGTGGCTAAGCCTTCCGAATCCTCGCTGCAGCTTGCTCCCCCTAGAACCCCTATCCGGGTCAGAAGGTCAAGTGTTGGCTGGAGGGTGAAACCAGCGCGCCACACATCCCAGACATAAAAGAAGCCTTTGCGCGCTTGTGAATGGCGAGAGAGCGGGCGGTGTAAACACGGGGGCGCGTTCCATTCTTACGGGAGCAATTAGCGCAGCTCTTGAAGGTCCCGCTCCCTTCTCCCTTTCAGGCTCGCGTCGCCTCGCTTCGCCGCACCTCACCTGTGGCGCTCCAGTGACGCGGCGCAGAAAATGAGTCAGCGCGACTCAGCTGATACTCCTCCCCTCACCTCTTCCCCCAGTTGTGGTTCGCGCGGCATTGGTTTCAGGTAGCAGTTCTGTTTCCGAGTGGCTGATCAGTGCTCTCACCCAGCACACTTCTCGCGATGATAAAGTTGGCAACAACTTGAAGCCATGTTTCCACGACCATAGAAATAGCGTTGCCGACAATGTAGCCCAACAATGTAAGCCGGGAACACTGACGACCACACGAATTGCAACCAAATGTTTTGGAACACTACCGGCCTTTATTGCTCGGCAATGTTTACGGCAATAAATTTCCGAGCCAGAAATGTTTACTCGGGCTGTACTGTTGCCGCTAATTAGACAAAAGCGATCTGAAGCAAATGGATGCGGTTCTCCTAATTTTGCATTCCAAAAGGATGAAATTAGCAAGAGATAGAAACATCGGTAATGTGAATGCGTTCTCGTTTAAAGTAAGCGAACCGCTTCCGAAAATTTAAGTCGTGAAATAATGATCGATACGATTCTCTTCTAGTACAGCAGGAAATTCATTCGCAGCTGCGAATACGGACAACCATCACCAATAATGACGACAATGATTATTTGTACCAAATCGGGACTCGAACCCGAATTTCCCGCTAATCGTGATCTGTCGCCGTGCCATTAGGCAGCATTAGACAAAAGAATAACGACTAGGCGACCGCTCACGATAAGCGGGAAATTCGGGTTCGAGTCCCGGTTAGGTACAAATATTCATTGTCGTCATTCCATTGTACAGCCGATGGTCCTCCATATTCGCAACTTTTCAGGTATTTCATAATGCGTGTAGTCGTCGCAGTCGCACGTCTGAGCGAAGGAACACTACATCGTACTTCTGAACAACACAGACGCTGCTCTCTCGTACTCTTCTAGGACGTTGAAACACGGTTTTGAAGCCACGCCGCGCGGGATTAGCCGAGCAGTCTCAGGCGCTGCACTCATGGACTGTGTGGCTGGTCCCGCCGGAGGTTCGAGTCCTTCCTCGGGCATGGGTGTGCGTGTTTGTCCTTAGGATAATTTAGGTTAAGTAGTGTGTAAGCTTAGGGACTGATGACCTTAGCAGTTAAGTCCCATTAGATATCACACACATTTGAACATTTGAAGCCACAATTAATTACGTATTTATTTATTTCTTTATATTATGGCTTCACTCCCCCCCCCCCCCCTCCCCCCGAAGCGAATCAGACCACAGTCTTCGATGTTAATAAATTCATCTGTGTAGTACAACATACATTGTAAGTTGTATGACGTTTATTTATAAATACGTTGCCGTTGTGACCGTTGGACTCACTGTTCGAAGTATATTACAAATAAGACATTTCACAGTGGAACATCGTTCTTGGACTTGTAGTAAAACTTTAAGTTATTATATGTGGCCGTTACACTAGAGAAACATCTTTATGCACAGATACATAGTGCAAGATGATGATCGGCAGCTGCCTTCCACTGTAAATATCGCTGAACTAAGCATATTGTCGAAAGCAGGCGCAAAACAACATTAAATTTAAATAGAGTCTGCCCGCACAGATACATGTAGAAAATGACGGTCGGCAGTCGCCTTCCATTGTAAACATTGCTGAACTACGCACATTGTCGAAAGCATGCGCAAAACAATATTAAAATTAAAAAGTGTCTGCCAGAAAAATAAATAACTACTCCAGTGAAGGTAAGTACTGCTACAAAAGTAACGAAAAAATAATTTTTGCATCATTGTTTCTACAACTGAAAACGTTTATAGTTTGAAGATGACAAGAAAGATGACAAAAGAATAAAAACTGTTAAACAAAGAACTATGTGTTCAAAAATGGTTCAAATGGCTCTGAGCACTATGCGACTTAACTTCTGAGGTCATCAGTCGCCTAGAACTTAGAACTAATTAAACCTAACTAACCTAGGGACATCACACACATCCACGCCCGAGGCAGGATTCGAACCTGCAACCGTAGCGGTCGCTTGGCTCCAGACTGTAGCGCCTAGAACCGCACGGCCGGACTATGAGTAAAAATAATTATTTTTAATATTTTACAACAGATTAAAGAAATATGTAATACGTAGTTCAGGCACACAATTCGTTGCGTGAGTGTCTTATGTATGATTTACCTTTACTTGACAGCACGGGGGAGCTATAAACTGAGTTAATCAATCTAGCTAAAAATGCATTCCAAGACAAGAAGAAAGAACGACAGACCACGAAGTAATTATCCTAATGGACTGAAACCGGTAGATGTGTCGTACGTGTTAAGACAAACAAATGATTATAATTTCAGAAAAATTGGATGATTTATTCAAGAGAAAGAGCTTCACAAATTGAGCAAATCAATAACACGTTGACCCACCTGCGGCCCTTATGCTAACAGCTATTCGGCTTGGCTCTGATTGACATAGATGTTGGTTGTCTCCAGAGGGATAGCGTGCCAAATTGTTAAATCTACATCTCCGTACAGCCATATTTAAATTGGTTTATGGTGGGACACAGCTGGTATAATTTTTATTAAAAATGAAACTGCTCCCGCTGTACTTAATATTTTATATTTATTTGGCTACTAGTTTCGACGTTGCGTCAGCGCCATCTTCAGGCCCGTACACTTTGATGAAATCAATTGTGTGTGGCTGAGTACTGGAAGTCCGCGGTGAGAACAATACGCGCTCCACATGGTTGGAAAGCCCTTCCCGTAATGTTGCACACGTTCTTAATCGGGGAGAGATCCAGCGACTTTACAGACCAAGGTAGTGTTTGGCAAGCATGAAGACAAGCAGTAGAAACGCTCGCTGTCTGCTGGCGGACAGTATCTTGCTGAAATGTAAGCGCAGGACGTTTTGCCATGAAGGGAAACAAAACGGAGCGTAGAATATCGTCGACGTACTGCTGTGCTGTAAGGATACCGCGGATGACAACCAGAGGACGGCTGGTCGCGGCGGAGGTTCGAGTCCTCACTCGGGCATGGATGTGTGTGTTTGTCCTTAGGATAATTTAGGTTAAGTAGTGTGTAAGCTTAGGGACTGATGACCTTAGCAGTTAAGTCCCATAAGATTTCACACACATTTGAGCATTTGAACAACCAGAAGAGTTCTAGTATGAAAAGAAATGTCACTTCGGACCATCAGTCCCGGTTGTCTCACCGCTGTCCGAGGCGTCTCAACACATGTGTTCGCTAGTTATTGGGGCACATTTCTAAACGAGACTCATCACTGAAGACGATGCTACTCCAGTCAATGAGGTTCCAGGCCAAAGACGTGTCTGGAAACGCCCCGGACAGTGGCGGACCACTGACGTGCTCAAACTGAAAAGCTCTTTCTCTTGAATAAATCATCAAATTTTTCTGAAATTGTAATCAATTGTTTGTCTGAACACGTACGCCACATCTACCGATTTCCGTCCTATTTGGATAATTCATTCGTGGTGCCTAGTTTCTTTTGTCTTATTATGTTTTCTAATGCTGGCCGGCCGAAGTGGCCGAGCGGTTCTAGGCGCTTCAGTCTGGGACCGCGTGGCCGCTACGGAATCCTGCCTCGGGCTTGGATATGTGTGATGTCCTTAGGTTAGTTAGGTTTACGTAGTTCTAAGTTCTAGGGGACTGATGACCTCAGATGTTAAGTCCCATAGTACTCAGAGCCGTTTGAACCATTCTAATGCTGTACAACGAAATGAAAATATTGTTTCCTTACACTATATATGCAAAATCACAGTATCCATTGAAGATTAGATACGTCCTTCAACTAAACAATCATATGTTTTACATGAAAGATGACCTTCTTGGATAATTAATTATTTAAAAATATATTTGCAGAAATTGAAATTTGTCACTAATTTTCTTAAGTAACATTAAATTTGTTTTACGCACGTATAAATACCACAAGAGTTGATTTGATAACTATAGTAAAAGTCTTAGTATTCCTTGTCTTGTCATGATATTTAAGACATCTTCTGCTGTAAAAGAAGAGGACATTAAGGCTGGTCCGGTCAACTTTCATTGTCGATTGTGTGACCCAAGTGAGTCTCCACTCGTTTAATTGTGGTTCAAATGGCTCTGAGCACTATGGGACTTAACATCTATGGTCATCAGTCCCCTAGAACTTAGAACTACTTAAACCTAACTAACCTAAGGACATCACACACATCCATGCCCGAGGTAGGATTCGAACCTGCGACCGCAGCGGTCGCGCTGTTCCAGACTGTAGCGCCTAGAACCGCTCGGCCACCTCGCCGGCCGTGCATTAGTTATACATGTTTTAAAGATAAATATCTTGTTACAGATTTATAGCCGGCCGGAGTGGCCGAGCGGTTCTAGGCGCTTCAGTCTGGAACCGCGCGACCGCTGCGGTCGCAGGTTCGAATCCTGCCTCGGGCATGGATGTGTGTGATGTCCTTAGGTTAGTTAGGTTTAGGTAGTTCTAAGTTCTAGGGGACTGATGACCTCAGCTGTTAAGTCCCATAGTGCTTTGAACCATTTGAACAGATTTATAAAAAAAAAAAAAATGAGAATTTATCTATGATTTCCTTTCCTTGTGGCGACCAGATCTCAAAATCCCCGTTCTTTATTCTACTGATTTCGTTTTCAGTTTTGGACTTTTCCAAATTATTTGAGTTATCGCTTACGGAACAGTTGCACAGAACGAGCCTGCTGTGCGCTTCTGGAACGACACACTCCGCTCCGAGAACAGTCACAATTTCCTCCATTGTCAGACACGAACATAGTACCTTTATTGTGCCGTATTGTAATGATCAACAGTGGGCAGAAACAATATAACTGCTGCTGACGTGGGGCAAAGGGCAACAGGCAATGACGCACGCGACTGGCGGCAAACTGCTCGCTGCCTCGCGCCTAGAGGTTCCCATCTGAATCTGTGAGAAGTGAGTAGCGTCGACAAACTTGGAAAGCCGCACTTGGCGCCACAGTGAGTCAAATGGCTCTGAGCACTATGGGACTTAACATCTATGGTCGGGACTTAACATCTATGGTCATCAGTCCCCTAGAACTTAGAACTACTTAAACCTAACTAACCTAAGGACATCACACAACACCCAGCCATCACGAGGCAGAGAAAATCCCTGACCCCGCCGGGAATCGAACCCTGGAACCCGGGCGTGGGGAGCGAGAACGCTACCGCACGACCACGAGATGCGGGCGTTTAATTGTGGAAAATGACTTCTTATCTTCACAAGATACTGGTAGAGATGCAAACACACGCAAAAGATAAAAGATAACGTGTGTTTGGATAGAAGTTCATATCGTAAGCATCAAGAATCAACAGAAGTTTAGCAGGAAGGAGAGCCTTTTTCTTGATAACACCATTCCTCACTCCGTGATGTTATTCTGCTTAAAGTTCGGTTTGCGATACCCCGTTCTCAAACTAACTTTCAGTTCAGATAGCTTATCGAAATTTTCCTGAGGGCAGTTGATGGTAACATTATTCGATTAAAGATAAGAAATCCTTGCTTCGATGAAATTTCTTCTCCACATTTTAAATGAGTCCATCCTATCTGTTAAAAGTACTGCTATTCTGTAATACACTTCAGCAGAGGTCGTGTGGATGGTTGTCTCTTTCAGTTTGTTTCTTTACCTGTCTAGGTTCATCGATAACAGATTCAAGGTCTTCTTTAGCTGAGGTGGATGTATTTTATCAAATTTCTTTTGAAATAATTTTCTTGTTTTTGTCATTGAATCAACTGTTGATTTTAATGTTTATTTATTTGAATTGCAGAAATTGTATTTAAATTCGAGAGTGATAGACGACTGCAAATAAATTTTGCAGTGCATTCTGCAATCAAAGTCTCTTTCGTTATAGTAATTACCAAAATCGGGATCTCCATGCAAACGCCTGTTTTTGTATATGTTGCTTACACTCTCAGACTCTGGTGTTATTCATTTCCTCTCCTAATAATACCATATAACTGTAGTTTCTCCGTGCATGTTTGCATATTTTCACCTCATGGGAAGTAAATTCATCCATATTGCATATTTTGAACCTTTAGGCTCAATATGACCATATAATGAGATTACGAAAGTCATGGGATACCTCCTAGTATCGCGTCGGAGCTGCTTTCGCCAGGCACAGTGCAGCAACTCGACGCGGCGTGGACTCAACAAGTTGTTGGAAGTCCCCTGTAGGAATAATTAAGTCATGCTGCCTCTGTAGCCGGCCGTAATTGCCAAACTGTTGCCGGTGTATGATTCTGTGCACGAACTGAACTGTCGATTATGTCCCGTAACTTTTCGACAAGATTCATGGTGAGCGATCTGGGTGGCTCGGTGACAGGGTGCAGCCCCGAATCCTCCCGAATCCAGGTAGGTAAGCAGGTAACAGGACCGAATCCTGCCAAGCTGACACATTGTATGTTGTATTATAGACAATAACACAATTATCTCTGCCATGTTCCTTATCTCCCTCCCCTACCCCTCCCATGTTTTAAACAAAAAATATTGATTCTCTTATGCACGCTTTGGGCGTAACGTTGACCGGGACTTAGTCGCTGGCGCTGTTCCGGCTGGACTTTATCTCAATAAGATAAAAGATAAAACTTTTAAACATACAATACACGCGAAAATTTTTTACATATTCTTCTGTAACTTCATATGCTTTCCTTTGCCTGGTTGGAGTATTCATAACGTTTACAACTGCTACCTGCTTCAAACGGAGGATTCAGTCCCATCGCTTTTCAGACCCTTGCGGGCTTGGGAGGATTCGGTACCATTTTTCTGACCGCGGGAGGATTCGGGGCTACGCCCCAGTGAAATAGCGCATCGTAAAAATTCGATCGTTGTTTGGAACAGTAAGTCCATAAATGGCTGCAAATGCTCTCCAAGTAGCCGAACATAACCATTTCCAATCGATGATCGGGTCAGCTGGACCAGCAAACACAGCCTACACCATTATAGAGCCACCAGGAGTTTCCACCGTGCCTTCAAAAATGGCTCTGAGCACTATGGGACTTAACTTCTGAGGTCATCAGTCACCTAGAACTTAGAACAAATTAAACCTAACTAACCTAAGGACATCACACACATCCATGCCCGAGGCAGGATTCGAACCTGCGACCGTAGCGGTGTAGCGATCGTGCGGTTCCAGACTTTAGCGCCTATTACCGCTCGGCCACCGTGTCTTATTGACAATTTGGGTCCATGGCTTCGTGGGGTCTGCGCTACACAGGAACTTTACCATCAGATCAACTGAAATCGGGATTCATCTGACCAGGCCACGGTTTTCCAGTCGTCTAAGGTCCAACCGATATGGTCACGAGCCCAGGAGAGGCGCTGCTGGCGATGTCTTAATGTTAGCAAAGGCAGTCGGGGCTGCTACCACAGCCCATTAACGCCAAGTGTCGTCGCATTGTTCTGACGGATACATCCGTCGTACGTCTCACATTGATTTCTGTGGTTATTTCACGCAGTGCTGCTTGTCTGTTAGCACTTACAGCTCTACGCTAACGCTGCTGCTTTCTGTCGTTAAGTGAAAGCCGCCGGCCATTGCGTTGTCCATAGTGAGAGGTAATGCCTGAAATTCAGTATTCTCAGCACTCTCTTCATACTGTGGTGCTCGGAATATTGAACTCCCTAACGATTTCCGAGATGGGATGTCCCATGCGACTAGCTTCAACTACCATTCCGCGTTCAAAGTGTTCCTTCCCGTCATGCGGCCATAACCACGTCGGAAACCTTTCACATGACTCACCTAACTATATGTCCGCCCCCCGGTAACTGAGTGGTCAGCGCGACAGAATGTCAGTCCCAAGGGCTCAGGTTCGATTCCCAGCTGGGTCGGAGATTTTCTACGCTCAGGGTGTTGTGTTGTCCTAATCACCATTATTTCGTCCCCATCGACGCGCATGTCGCCGAAGTCGCATCAAATCGAAAGACTTGCACCCACCGAACTGTCTACCCGACGGGAGGCCCTAGTCACACGACGTTTTATTACCTGAATACAAATAAGGCCTCCGCCACTGCCCTGTTGCACCTTGTGTACACGATACTACAGCCATCTGTATATTTGCGTATCACTGTGTCATGACTTCCGTCACCTCAATATACACTCCTGGAAATTGAAATAAGAACACCGTGAATTCATTGTCCCAGGAAGGGGAAACTTTATTGACACATTACTGGGGTCAGATACATCACATGATCACACTGACAGAACCACAGGCACATAGACACAGGCAACAGAGCATGCACAATGTCGGCACTAGTACAGTGTATATCCACCTTTCGCAGCAATGCAGGCTGCTATTCTCCCATGGAGACGATCGTAGAGATGCTGGATGTAGTCCTGTGGAACGGCTTGCCATGCCATTTCCACCTGGCGCCTCAGTTGGACCAGCGTTCGTGCTGGACGTGCAGACCGCGTGAGACGACGCTTCATCCAGTCCCAAACATGCTCAATGGGGGACAGATCCGGAGATCTTGCTGGCCAGGGTAGTTGACTTACACCTTCTAGAGCACGTTGGGTGGCACGGGATACATGCGGACGTGCATTGTCCTGTAGGAACAGCAAGTTCCCTTGCCGGTCTAGGAATGGTAGAACGATGGGTTCGATGACGGTTTGGATGTACCGTGCACTATTCAGTGTCCCCTCGACGATCACCAGTGGTGTACGGCCAGTGTAGGAGATCGCTCCCCACACCATGATGCCGGGTGTTGGCCCTGTGTGCCTCGGTCGTATGCAGTCCTGATTGTGGCGCTCACCTGCACGGCGCCAAACACGCATACGACCATCATTGGCACCAAGGCAGAAGCGACTCTCATCGCTGAAGACGACACGTCTCCATTCGTCCCTCCATTCACGCCTGTCGCGACACCACTGGAGGCGGGCTGCACGATGTTGGGGCGTGAGCGGAAGACGGCCTAACGGTGTGCGGGACCGTAGCCCAGCTTCATGGAGACGGTTGCGAATGGTCCTCGCCGATACCCCAGGAGCAACAGTGTCCCTAATTTGCTGGAAAGTGGCGGTGCGGTCCCCTACGGCACTGCGTAGGATCCTACGGTCTTGGCGTGCATCCGTGCATCGCTGCGGTCCGGTCCCAGGTCGACGGGCACGTGCACCTTCCGCCGACCACTGGCGACAACATCGATGTACTGTGGAGACCTCACGCCCCACGTGTTGAGCAATTCGGCGGTACGTCCACCCGGCCTCCCGCATGCCCACTATACGCCCTCGCTCAAAGTCCGTCAACTGCACATAGGGTTCACATCCACGCTGTCGCGGCATGCTACCAGTGTTAAAGACTGCGATGGAGCTCCGTATGCCACGGCAAACTGGCTGACACTGACGGCGGCGGTGTACAAATACTGCGCAGCTAGCGCCATTCGACGGCCAACACCGCGGTTACTGGTGTGTCCGCTGTGCCGTGCGTGTGATCATTGCTTGTACAGCCCTCTCGCAGTGTCCGGAGCAAGTATGGTGGGTCTGACACACCGGTGTCAATGTGTTCTTTTTTCCATTTCCAGGAGTGTATGTTACACATTAATCCTCCATATTAATCATCTTTTTCTACGTTCAGTGCGCATATACTACTCTATTGTGAAAAATAATGCATTTTCTGGGTTTTGACCCATTGTACGTGGAATTCATAAAGAAGGATAAACCATTTTATTCGACAATGATGTAGGAGTTTTCATCAAGCAGAAATATAATATCGTTACTTAGGAGTGTTGTATTTCGGCAAACCAGTAAGAAGCCGTCATGCGCTCCAATCTCCCTTCACCCTCCAAAGTCATTGCATCCTCTTCTTTTCTCAATTTGTATTTGAGCGAAGAAGTGATCAGGAATGGTGAATGGGAATTTTTGGGACACCGCTATTGTTACCGACAGAGCTCTTGGAATAAACTGGTCTGATATCGTTCTGTTCCACAGAAAAACTTCAAGTGTGCTTTTTTGGTCATTTGATGGTGCATGAACGAGTGCATATTTTAAGGTCTAATTCTGCGTGGAATTCCAGGCTTAGTTATTATAGTATTACAAGTTCGTAATTTGATTTAGGACGAAAGGGAGGGGGAGGGGGAGGGGAATACAGTGCGCATTCGACCCAGACGAATTCAAGCAGCCAGCCGAAAAAAAATCTTGTAGAAACGACCGAACTATAGAATTTCCTGTTATCACAAGCACCTCCCCGTCGTTCCGTATCGGAACTGGTTTCCATAACTGAATACCACCACGAGCGATATTTTGCCATTTGGCTATTTGAGCTACAAATGGACGGACTTTAATTTAATGTTATTTCTAATTGTGTTTATCGGCCGCTGCCTACCCGAAAGTTCTACCAGTTTCTAAATAAAGACTCCAGTGCTAACAATAAACTGCTACAGATAGCTAAATGGGCTGTTGTAGTACTGCGTGCATGTTTTTAACTACTGTAACGCTGGTAGACGAATCATAACCTGCATCCTTCTTCTTTCTTGTTACAAACGTATCGATAGTTAGAAACTATCACACCAGCACACAGTACAAAAACAATAAGTGCGGCACATTTTACATTTAATTCGACTGCAAGTAAGTAACTGAACTGATCGATGGCCTTGTTGACTATCGAGAGTGCGTATCCCGTTTTGGTCGTATGACTGAAAATCAAAATATCTTTCAGTTTTGCTACATGGCCCCACCCCCACCTCCCGTCCCTTTGGCTATGTTCTTGAGCAACTGATCTGAGAAGTGAAAAAACCAAGACCATACCAGCTACAACGAGGTTGGCGATCACCCTTCAGTTTCTGGTTACTGATTATTTATACACAAGGTTGATGGCTCAAATGGCTCTGAGCACTATGGGACTTAACATCTGAGTCATCAGTCCCGTAGAACTTGGAACTACTTATACCTAACTAACCCAAGGATATCACACAGGTAGGATTCGAACCTGCGCCCGTAGCGGTCGCAAGGTTACAGACTGAAGCTCCCAGAACCGTTCGGCCAAAACGGCAGGCACTCTTCAAAGTTGACATCTCGTCGATATGCCTCTTGGTACCTGACGTTAGCAGCGTTATGAAGGAAGGGCCCTGTAAATTCATCAAGGTAGTTTTAAATAAAAATCAAATGTAAGTAAATAAACACAACTCGCGCATTGGGTCTTAAGCCCGTCTCACACGGAGCAAGGTTCGCCGCAAGTTTGCGAGATGGCGTGCATGCCTGCCGGCTTGTGCAAGATCGGCTGCATGTTGTATCGAACGAAGATGGCTGCTTCAGGTACAGATGTTCAGAGCAAACTGGCGTTATTAGCTGTTTTGGTGCTAAACAATGCAGAAATGCATGCTAATGAGAGAAGAAGAAATAAAGAATAGACGAAAAAGTGGATTAAGAGGAGAAACGCTGGAAAAGGTGTGCTCTCCATGCTTCGTAAAGAGTTGAGGTTAATTCGCATAACACCTACTTTTGTTTGAAAAGTATCACCATTTCATTACTGTTTGATTTTATAAATATACCGATAATGACTGTCATATACGACTTTATTTTATAGGATAGAAGATCGTACATCCTTTGCAAATTTTATACGAATGGATGTATTGGTATTTGCAACTCTTTCGAGTGCCCCTGCACGCAAGTGTTTATTATAATAGTTTGCGCTTTTCACGACGTACAGACACTGTTCTTCCCTATAAGTACATATCAATGCTTCAATCGCTTCCTTGGACCACTGCGGTGCCATTATTTAATAATTGTAAGAACTTCCTACCGCACCTCACAACAGCAGAAAAGCGACTATCAACAAAGGCTTCCCGCCGAAGCTTTCCGCGTCTGACGTCACAAACGACACGCCTCACGATTGGCCAACGCAGGTAGCACTCAGGGAACCTTGCAAGAAAAATAGCAACTGACCTATCCTGGAAATCTTATAAGGTTCCCAGCAAGATAGCCCGCTAGCAGACGACGGAGCCCGCAAGGTAGCCGCCGCGCGAGCCAGCAAGGAAACTTACA
Source organism: Schistocerca americana (assembly GCF_021461395.2). Lineage (NCBI taxonomy): Eukaryota > Metazoa > Arthropoda > Insecta > Orthoptera > Acrididae > Schistocerca > Schistocerca americana. The sequence goes on along the minus strand of NC_060119.1, from coordinate 358,704,671 downwards.
GCGAATCTCGCTCCGTGTGAGACGGGCTTTAGGCCTGTTCCGACTGGCCAACTACTGCCTACAAGGCAGTACGAGGAGCGACCTATCACCGTGAGACATTTGACCTGCATGTCGCCAATCTCTGCAGCCGTTACTGGCATTAGGTGAATCCCGGTGATGCTGCCGCGTCTTTATTCGAGCAGCTCCTTATTTGGCCTTACGAGGACTGAACAGACTCCGTACCAGACGCCCCTACCTCAGAAAAAATCTGAAGCGGCACCGAGAATCGACCCCGGTCCCTCCCCACCGAAGACAGCAACCCTGACGATTCGCCTACAAAAGCGGTAAAAAAATTATTGTCAGCGGTAATATTTTAATGTGGTTCACAAGCACAGCGATATAACCAGGAACTTCATAAATAAGATAATCTACTATCAGAGTTACGGGACTTGAAACGTGTTGTGTATAAAGACCGCAGTGAAAAAAAAGGAAAGTTGGTTAAGTTCTGCCCATGATCACGGAAACACAAGTAACGAAGCCTTGAAAAACATTATAAGTCCTGTCGACCTATACAGAATAAAAACTAAAAACTAAACTTCTCCCGAACAGGCCATGAAAGCCCAACGGGCACCGACCGATCACCATGTCGTCCATAGGCGTCACTGGATGCGGATATGGAGGGGTACGTGGTCAGCACACCGCTCTCCCAGCCGTATCTCAGTTTACGAGGCCGTAGCCGCTACTTCTCAATCAAGTAGCTTCACAGTTTGCCTCACAAGGGCCCCTTTGCAGAATACCACACAGTTAGAATACAACACACAGTTATGGTTGGTGCTGCAGATCTTCTTCTACTACAACGGTTGCAACTAGAGTGTCGGGTTTCAGACTGTAACCTCTGTATGCAGGATAAACCAAAACTCGCCAGTCGGAGGCCTCAGTGCGGTTCCTTTGCCAGATATCGATAAAAATGTCTGGTACAAAACTGTTCGACAAGAATCGTCACTCAATAGTCATAGCGTCCGCCCACTTAGGGCAGTGGATAGAGTTTTGTGTTAAGGCCTCCGTACATCAGTTTGTCAATCTTTATCACTTTCGCCAAATATTTGACCGTTTACGGTGCTGTTTGACGTCTTTGTCGAAGATAGAGCGTGTAGGACGTGTTTGAAAGAAATGTGACTGATAAAAAATTTTACAAGATTGTGGACGTTGTTTCTTTTGACATTTCGCCACATATGTTTGTGAAAAATTGTTTCTTTACCATTTTCCTCGCTGTATCGTTGAGTTTTCACAATGAAAACTGCGGCTAAGGATAAAAACAAAATAGCATTGGCATTTACCGAAATGGTAGAGGTTCCGAGTTTTTCCCAAGCATATATTACGCAGGAAGAGCTTAAAAAGAAAATCAGTATTCTGCCCACGACATACAAGTGAGAGGACAATACAATTAAAGGACGATGTAGGCTATATGTTCTCATGTCGTCGTGTTTTAATGAACTGACATCAAAGTATCACGTAGAAGAGAACAAATTTCCACGTCCTTGTGTCTTCTTTTTCAATGTGATGGCGAATTAACTCTAAACAAATCATTGAAAGTTTCGCTGTCCATTCGGAGAATGTAAGCACCAGGTTCCGAGTGTAATACTTCCTTCAACAGATTTTCATGTGTATATTTCACTCCCATTTTAAGCCATTCCCTGCACCAGAGCCTCCATTTCTTCTTCTCCTTCTTTAAGCATAGTGCCAGAGTCAACGTTAGAAATGATTTATCTGCATTTGTAGCCATTACTCGTAGTGTTAAAATACAGCATACACGAACAGCATCTGCTTGAAAAGTGATGTTGAACTGACAATCTTGTTCGTTCACGTATAGGCTTGTGCGACAAATCTCAGAATAGACAAGAGCGAGTTAACGAGTTCGATTCTGGATCTAGCTGCATTTCTTATTTTCTACTTGTCGCGTGACCAATAATGCTGTAATGTGCACTGTTTATTAAACGATATGTATCCCACACCTCCACTTTTTAAAGTTGAACGTTACAAAAAATGGTTCAAATGGCTCTGAGCACTATGGGACTTAACATCTGAGGTTATCAGTCCCCTACAACTTAGAACTACTTAAACCTACCTAACCTAAGGACATCACACACATCCATGCCCGAGGCAGGATTCGAACCTGCGACCGTAGCAGTCGCGCGGTTCCGGACTGAAGAGCCTAGAACCGCTTGTCCACCGCGGCCGGCTGAACGTTACAATTATTGATTTAGACACTTTTTTTAATATTCATGCATGAGACGAAATTTTGTACTCTTAACATGAGAGAGTTCTTTCAGATCCCCCTCACATGTTTTTACTTTTCTAAACCGTTATTTGGCTTGCTGAATGTTTGCAGATATAATTAGACACTCGGAAAGAGGTGTGCCTCTAACGGCAGAGCAGTATTTCGTGCCCCTCAGACAATGGAGAACCCCACGTAACTCGTAGGCCTACAGAGGAGGCTCTGCCATGGACGGTCGCTTTTCAAACTTGCCAGGGGGCTGTCACGGCAGGATTTTAGCGGAGAACCTTCATATTAACATCGGGGTTATGCCTCCTGCAGACTCAATGGCTCCAGCACCAAGGAGGCTGCTTAGAAACTGACAATGTTTCACGCCCACGAGCGACTTACCTCTTGATTAGTTAGTTAACCGCCATGCCTCTTGAATATAGATTAACCAAGGCCATCAGCCATACTTATATATGACTAACATTGTTTCTTATGACTATTCTGCGGCGCAAAATTTCTTTTAAATAACAGTTAGCTTCCGGTCAGCCTACAGGCCTTAGGATATATTCCTTTATGTTGTATTAATCATTGACGTTCAGGTATCTGGCCACCCTTTTATTTCATCATTAGGAGAATCAAGCAGCAGCATACACAGTCCCCACATATTAATAGAGGTGTTTCAAGTATACAAGAAATAATGTTGTGGTGTCCTAGTGGGCGAATTTCGATTTACCCCGTTAGTCACTTATAATGTTCCATAGCTTAGGTCGTGAATGTGCGAATCACATTTATGAAATTAATGGTTTTCTCATTCACTTCTCATTCACATTCTTCAAGACGACAAATACATCGAATTCCCCTTAAGTACTTGCACAGCTTACGAATTGAAGCGGAATGATATGGTTTCACAACTCAGATTACGTGACTGGGCACTGGAGCACAGTCGATGTGAAAAGAGGAAGGCTGAGAATGAGTGGGAAGCATTTACAGACAAGGACAGAGATACACATCGCCCAGCCATATGAAATATTCTCCACTTGGCCGACAACACGAGCAACACTTCGGCCATACCTTGGGAACAGCCTACTCCATTTGAAATTTTGCCGAGTCATATATATGGCAGTATTACCGTGTATTGTAGTCACATTGCCATAAAATATGACCGTGTAAACGTACCTTTCCAGATGTCTTCCTATTGACTCCACTTTGACATCTTTCATGGTGGGAATACATTGCTGATGCAGAGATGCCGTTATTTGGAGCCACATGAGTGAGCCGGCCGGGGTGTCCTTAGGTTACTTAGGTTTAAGTAGTTCTAAGTTCTAGGGGACTGATGACCTCAGAAGTTAAGTTCCATAGTGCTCAGAGCCATTTGAACCATTTGCAAGGTTCGCAGGAGAGCTTCTGTGACGTATGGAAGGTAGGAGACGAGATACTGGCAGGATTGAAGCTGTGAGGACGGGGCGTGAGTCGTGCTTGGGTAGCTCAGATGGTAGAGCACTTTCCTGCGAAAGGCAAAAGTCCCGAGTCCGACTCTCAGTCCGACACACAGTTTTAATCTGCCAGGAAGTTTCACATTTAATAATGTTTTACTATGTTTTAGAACTACGCTATTTTTGCATGTTTTAGAATCAAAGAACCCACTGATGATGGCGATATTTGTCGCTGAAAATAGTTTAGTAAATAAATAAATAAATAATAAAACTGTTTTGCATCGAGGTGGACTCACAATCCCCATATTCTTATGCTTCTGTCAGTTGGAGTGCATGGGACAGACAAAAATGTGGGAACAGTAAAACCGGGACACATTACCATGCTTAAAACGCTGTAGGAAAACCATTGGCATTCAAAACAGCTTCTAGTGGTCTGAGAATAAACATGGTTTCAAGGGAATCTTATACAATTATCCCTGTAAAATAGCGCCAAGTTCAGGTAACAATGATGCAGGTGGACAGTGATCACTAACCGTTCTCTCCAAAGAAGGCCACAAAGGCTCAATAATATTAAGATCTGGTGATTGTGGTGGGCAGCGGAGAAGCGACTCTTGGTCCCCGTGCTCACAAAACGAGTCCCGGACGATCCGAGCTGTGTGAACAGGCCCTGTCGTCTTGGAACACTTGAATCATTGAAGAACGTACATTGCACCCTGAGATGGACCTCATCAGCCAAAATGGTCACATAACCCCTGGCAGTAGCGCGACTTTGCAGAGTAAGCATGGAGTCCTTAGGATACCACGATATGGTTGCCCTAATCATCACCGAATCCCCGCCATGTTTCAGTTTTGGAACAAAACTCTGCCACAAGTTGGAAACAGTGTGACACGAGACTCATCCGACCAAATGACAGTCGCATCCGTTACGGGCATTTGCATCAGTGGTGATTGGATTTGGAATTCCAACCTGCGGAGCAATTACCAGCTTATGTGGCTCCCTTCATGTTGTTTTGGTGACGACGTCCTCGTCTGGCTCATTCGCAACAACATTGTGTCGCCCCCAACACGTAGAGTTTTTGAAAGTTGATACCTCAGGCTGGAGAAATAATTTTCATGGGATTTTGTTCCGGCCGCCCGTGCGATTGGTGACCTGGCCACCATCTGGTGCCGATGGGCACATCCTTTGATGTGTTTGGGAAATGTAAGTTTCGAATTCTATGGTAATGCGATCTGTACTCTGAGCCGCTCCCTACTTATTTCTCCCGACGCGCAGCTTGAGTTGCCCATTTGACTATACTTGATGATTTTGTGTCATTAATGTTGAACTTGCAAGCCACCCAGATATGGATTACTTGTTGCGTTTTCTCCGTGCTGTCTTCGGTATAATTTGGTGCCTCCCCATAGTGTTAGCGTCATTTTTGTGTAAATTCAACTCAACTTTTTAGAAAAATTAGCTCTCTGTTAACTACTTATGTATTCTGTCCAAAAGTTATAGCAAATAGAAATCTGTTATACGCGGACTTGGTTCAGATTAGAACATCCGTTAAATTGTCCTACAACTTTCCATGATTAGGTAGCCCACTAATCACAAATATGTGATTAGTGGGCTGCACATGAGATCTTGTTTTTCTCGCTGTAACAATGCTATCGCTATGCACAGCGATCAAACTCAACGATCATTCTCTTATTATTCGGTGAAGGCAACGACCACTAACTCGTTTGACTATAAGTCGGTTTATTGTCTAGGAAGAGCTGTGTTGATTTCTCGTAGGGTTATTAGTTAGCTGTGTGTTTTTATGACTACTTGGCTAACGACCTTGCAGAATTCACACGTAATAAGTAACAGCGTTTTACAGCAACTACTTTGCATAATGCAGGTTTAGGGTAACCAGGCACACAAATAGCAATAAACTTTAAAGCGTTTAACAAGTATTCTATCATTTGCACATAATACTGGCGCCCTGCGCAGAAGTGTGTGGAAAGTCGTACGGAAACAGTATCTACGCTCTTCCATTCACAGAATGTGCAAGCTCATATACCTGCTGACGTCAGACATCGAGTGGCATTGAGGCAATGAGTGTTGCAGCCGTTCGAGACTCACTCTCCTGCGTATAAACAGTACTTTTCTCGGATGAAACCTGTTTCACCGGAGATGGAATATTGAGTAGTTGCAATAATCACGTATGGTACGTTGAGAATCCCCACCTACAGTAGCACGTGAAATAGTGACACTGTGAACGTGCTCCGTTGTCCATCTTGGGTATCACAAACATACATGAATTCATGGAATATAAGCTGGATTTCTAGTTCACGCTTTAGATCATCACTCAGCCGCAACTAGCTTCTGTGGTGTGCTAAGATGTTGTGTCACGGAGAATACATACAGGAAATTTAGATAATTTTTAGTTCTTCAACAACAAGCCGATCAGAATGTTCTCAGACTTCTAGATTTCGACATCGTTATGATGAAGTCTGTTGTCGTTACGACCAAAAGCAGGAACTGAGATAGGCGCCCTCAAGCATCGTTGCAAGTCTCTGAACGTTCTTAAAACTTTCAGGCTGCATCTTTTGCATCTTTTCATTTGGTCTCATCGAATATGCATAGAAAGTTTCAAAAATTATGAATGCGCGAAATGTGGCACGTTGAACGTTCCTGCCAGTGGATCCAAAGTTAACTTGGCGGCCTTCCCTTACAAAGTTGGCAACAGCTTTAATGGTGATCTCATTCAGTCAATGGCCGGTACACCTGCACCATTCTGATTTCAAGTCAGGCTGCGACTCTTATTAAATCATTCGATCGATCAAACTGATATTAAGTACAGGAACATATCTTTAAAATACATCTACCACAATACTTCTTACGCTTGCATGGCAGGTGTCACTGGCGGAAGTAAAATACCAAACGCACATAATGACGAGTACAAACTGACAACGGTCTAGCGGTTCTAGGCGCTCAGTCCGGAACCGCGCGACTGCTACGGTCGCAGGTTCGAATCCTGCCTCGGGCATGGATGTGTGTGATGTCCTTAGGTTAGTTAGGTTTAAGTAGTTCTAAGTTCTAGGGGACTGATGACCACAGATGTTACGTCCCATAGTGCTCAGAGCCATTTGAACAAACTGACAACATTTTCGGTCTACGTGGTGTTTACTCTGTACCTCTGTATTCAGCAGTTCACCCGCAGCAGTTCGCTTGAAAAGTCTTGTATATAATACGCGTATTATATAAAAGACTTTTCAAGCGAACTGGCATACCGAAGTTGGAATGTAGTGTATAGCGAAGCCGATGCAAATGTGAAATTTTCTAATTTAAGAATCTACACTAATAGCAATATCTTACAAAAACAAACGGATAATACCAGGCATTAAGAACTACTCTCGACCATTCAAGTACCTCAGCTCCATGAAAGAAGGCTATAATGAGCCAGAGATATTAAATTTCTGTCGTGGGTTCAAAAGGCTGACTGCTGCAAAAAAGTAGTTTAATAACAGGGGAATGTAGAATGCAGAGTACAAAAGCAACCCTGTCTGCGATATCATTATACACGAATGTGAAGGAGACAAACAAACACAAAATAAAACACATACAAGGGGAAGGCAAAAGTGATAAATGATGACCCCAGATGTTAAGTCCCATAGTGCTCAGAGCCATTTTTTGATAAATGATGCACACCACTTAGCATTCTATGAGAATGGACATTTTTCATACATTGCACACAAATTACAACAAAATCCCAAAACAAATGTACCATCTGTAAATGATTATGCACTAAGTGCAATGAACTTATACCAAAGAGCGTGAAGTCAATAAAATTGTTCAAAACCAAAAAAATATAAAGTCACTAAGCTTAGATAAAGTACCAATATGTTTGCTGAAAAAACGCATGCAGAGTTCACAAGCTCCCTAAACAAACATACTAAATGAGTCATTTGCATGAGGGAAACTTCTAGAATATTTAAACAGATATGAATAATTATTGCGCCTCTACTAAAGAAATGTAATGCAGAAGATATAGAAAATTATAAAAAACAAATTGATGAATACTCGAATAAATATAGCCATCTAAGTGAATTACAGTTTGGCTTCCGAAGTGATAAAAGTACAGAATCAACTATAGCAAAATTCACAAAAGAGGTACCGTACTTAATGCTCTTGAAAACGATGAGTGTATCACAAGCATATTCTTTGTTCTTTCAAAGGCTTGTTGACCATAAGACTCCATTAAATAAGTTCGAATCATTAGGAATAAATGGTGCCTGTCCATGAATATGGATCAAGATCTGGACTAATCTCACATTTCTCAAGAAAGAATGAACGTAAAACTCAAAACAATATTTTCTACCAAGGAATAAAACTGTGCAATAAATTGCCCAAAGAGATTCAAGAAACAACAAAAAGAATTTATTTAAAAAGGTAGTTACGAAGTACGTGTTGAACAATAAATGATTACTTAGACAACAGAGAGTATGGATTTGGTAAAAAATATACCGAGGTAAATAATAATAAATGTAGTAAAAATAAAACTATCATTTCACATAACGCCTTCATGCCATGTACTTGTTCTCCTTTCTTCTTTTATTATTTTTTTCTGGAAAAGCTTAGTCCCAAAGCTATTCATTGTGTAATACTAACACCTTATCCTCTTTCTGAGGTCAATTCTCACTCATTCTAGAGGTATACTGACTCAGTTTTCCAAGTTAGTAAATGGGAAAATGCGGTGCACTAAACAGAAACCAAAGATCGTCGTTATAGTCCTGACATCACCTGATAATGCGTGTAGTGTTACGTTATGATATAACGTAGGTGCAGTATGTGTAATGTGTGTAGTGGCTGTGAGTGAGAAATGAATGAACATTGTAGTATTAGCCATTTACTTAATTAAATACCTTCTTTGAAAATCAGTATTGTACACTAGGGATAAATTGAATGAGATAGCACTGTTTTAAAAAGACTAGCCTTATATTCAGAAAGGTAGATGTTCCAGTCTTCGTGTAGCCATCCTGATTAACGTTTTCCATAGTTTCCCTACATTAGTTCAGGCGGAGTGGCCGTGCGGTTCTAGGCGCTGCAGTCTAGAGCCGAGCGACCGCTACGGTCACAGGTTCGAATCCTGTCTTGGGCATGGATGTGTGTGATGTCCTTAGGGTAGTTAGGTTTAATTAGTTCTAAGTTCTAGGCGACTGATGACCTCAGAAGTTAAGTCGCATAGCGCTCAGAGCCATTTGAACCATTTAGTTCAGGCGAATGCTCAGTTATTTCCTGCTGCAAGTCCACAGTCTATTATTTGCCCATTCTTATTAAACTAGACCTGAAGGTATACTGTCTAAAGTAGTATGTTATTTTATTTGGTCTTAAGTTGTAATATTTTGGCTACTACTACACGGTGTACCAGTATCATTTTCCGAAATTCATTCCATTCGCGAATGATATATAGGATGACAAACTCTCAATATGCCTTTCTTGAATATCACTGTCATCTTCTGCATATGTGTGTGAGTACAAGTCAAGCGTTTCTGAATTCGTATTGGGATATGACATCTCGAAATTTCTAAAATAACCTTGCAGAATCTCACACCGGAGTTTGTTGAGCATTCCTGAGACTCTCTCGTCCTTATCAAGTAAACTCGTGATGAATCAAGCAACTCTTCTCTGAATATCACCTATCTCTTTCGTTAGTCCAGCTTGGTAAGTTCATCTTGTCCAACACTGTTGAAGATTGCGACTGTAGTGTAAAAGATGACAGCTGAAGTAGCGACCAGTCATGGAACAAACCGTTCAGAAAGATTTTTATTATTATTTAACTTTTATCTTATATTGAAAAAAAGATACTGCGAGGCCTCGGCCTGGTTTAGGCCTCTTCCTTCAATTTTAATTCCATATTTCTAGAAAGTAAATTCGAGTTCACGCGGTTTCATTTCCTTACTAAGTTTTTCATTATTAACAAACGAGTGACTGAGGTTCAGATGTAATGGTTTCCTCGGTTAATTTCATTTCATACTTTCTCTTGCAGTTAGAATTACAGTAGTGCTTGTGAAATTCTCAGCAGTAGGTTTCTGGTAATCGTTAAGTTCATTCACTAGTGTTGGCGAGAGGAATTTATAACAGAGATCCAGCTCGATGGCTGCGCGGCGTTGTTTAGGAATGTAACTAGGTAACGACAAGGCGAATTAAGGAAAGGGTGGTCAGCTGACCAGATCAGAAAAATGCGGGTCGGTGCCGCTCTTGTTTGTGTCCAGGCAGGCCAGCACAGTCGCATTCCCTTTAGAAGTAGGCAGGCAGCGCCAGGCTATAAAACTGAGCTTCCAGTTGTGGAGGTCGGATGAGTGGATGCCACATAACGCTGCCTGTGAGTGAGGCACGGGACAGAGGAACTCTGATGGCAGGGCTTTCACAACTGATAGCTGATAGCACAGCAGATAAGCATTCAGACTTAAATGCTTGGTATTTGGCTTGATTCTTGTGGGAGAGTAAATCCGGCACCGATGTGTAGAAGGGGAAGGGCGGGTTTTTTGGCTGCACTTTCTGACTGTGGCGTGGGCGTGTCTCCTCTGCGCTGGATACGCTAGTGGTGGCTCAACCATTACTGTAAATTGCTATGGTTGGGAGTCGTGTCTCGCATCTGGCTAACAATTGGTCGTAGGGGAGAAGGGCAGACTATTTCGAGACTAGGTGGACAGTCACATTTCTTACATAGCATCTGCTTTGGAGGAAGAAGACCTGAGGTACAAATTGGCTTCCAAAGAGCAACTGCTCATTTTATTGAACTTAGAAAGTCTTTGCTAAGCTGTAGCTTACCTCGATTAGAGTCAAAGATCTGTCGTTTTCCACAGAGTGGTATCGCAGACTTCATCCGGCGGTATCGTTGGACAGCGGGGGCAGACTGCGGTAGCACTGTATTTGCATCCGCTACTGGCACACGAGGTGAGGGCGACAGTTGCATCAGCACCACGACGTCTGCTGCCGTAACCAACGAGTTAGCCACAGTAAGAATATACTCAATGCGAAGCACTGCGTTCACATTGGAGGGAAAAGAGATGAGACTCAAGTTAGATAACATGGGGCTACATTAACAATATATGTGTGGAGCTAATCTTTCGTCTTTCTTATTTTATTAGAACCAAGTGGTCACTCATTTGATCAACTAAATTTGTTTCTTTGTGTTATAAGGGAAATAACTGCACTGTTTTGCTTCCTTAAGTCAATCCCGTTCCGTCCTCCACTAATTATGAATAAATGTCAAATTATTGTTCTCTCTTTTGAGTATTAAATTTATGACTTCTCTTCTACTAAGACGTTCGAGATAGGTTTTCTTTCAGATGTACGTGATACTTTTAATAAAGCAAAAACAATAGTAATGGCATGCGACAAAGAAGATCAAGTGAAAGTCCAAGTTCATGTAGGCAATGAACTGCTTGAACAAGTTGATAAATTTACTTATCTGGGCAGTAATATTACCAGGGATGGAAGGAGCAAGGCAGAAGTGAGAAGTAGAATAGCTCAAGCAAAGGCTGCTTTTAACGAGAAGAAAAACATATTAACGTCTAAGAGCATCAGCCTTGAAATCAGGAAAATATTTTTGAAATCATATGTGTGGAGTGTGGCATGCTATGGGTGTGAAACATGGACTCTCGGGACAGAGGAAGACCAGAAGCTAAATTCTTTTGAAATGTGGTGCTATAGACGCATGCTCAAAATAAAATGGATCGACAAGGTCACAAACGAAGTGGTTCTGGAAAGAGCAGGTGAGAAGAGAAGCTTCTGGAGTTTCATTGTTAAAAGAAGAGTGCAATTTACAGGCCATCTATTAAGACATAAAGGACTCCTGAACACAATCATATAGGGATATGTCGAGGGAAAAAGACCAAGAGGAAGACCGCGACTGAGGTACATGGATCAAATCGTGAAAGATGTGGGATGTAACACCTATAAAGAAATGAAGAGAAAAGCTGAAAGACGCACAGAATGGAGACAAGCTGCCATTGTAGCTGTTGCAAACCAATGCTTGGATTGACCACTACAGAAGAAGAAGAAGTACGTGATACTTATGGTCACCGTAATATTGTATCTTTTATAACCAAATGTATGTTTCTGGATCACGAGTTTCCATTTAATAGTTTTGAAATCACTTATATTATTGTTTCTGCGTTACTGTCCACCATAACTAATTACTTAATTAACATATTATCAACTTGAAGGTGTTTGGTTATGCAGAGCAGCTTTCGGATTCTCAAGTCCATGGGGACCCCTATATCACATGATTCAGAGTATCAGGGATTAAGCTTTACAAATGTTTTACCTCATATCCTACAACGTGTAGCAAATTAAAAATATGTAATAAATCGCAACTGGGAACTACCTTTGCCCCAGTCGGTCTCTGTCTAAAGCTTTGTAAGGGTACCAGACATGGATTATGCTAGGGATTCGCTTGGAGGATAGATTTATTCTATATTTACTTTCCTGGATAAGATGCTCAAACGTTATGAGGTGTCACAAACATGGATCAGGACAGTCAGGTGGGTACAGCAGACACTTACGAAAAGCTTATTATCAGAAGTACGATCTTAAATGGCATCAGACGAAATTTGTGGCGGAGCTGAGAATTTCTTGATAGGGAGAACGCAGCTTGATATCTTGAATGGAGTATCACCGACAGATATATATGTAAGGTCAGGTGTGCCCAGGGGAAATGTGTTACGACACTAGCTATTCCTGTCCTATGCTAATGACCGATAAACCGTATACACTATTTGCAAATGATGTGATAATCTGCAGTGATGTGCAGCCTGAAAAAAGCTGCAGAAATATTCGGATGTTTATAAAATTTCAAGCAGATGGAAAGATTGGCATCTGGCATTACTTGTATGTGCGCTTTACGAAATGTAAAACGTAGTACCTTAGGATTGTAATTTCAATAAATCATAATATGAAAAACTAGGTGTAACAATTTGTGTGGGTATGAAATGAAACGATCACGTAGACTCAGTCGTAGGTAAATCAGGTCCAGACATCGTATCGTAAGTAAGATACGGGGATAGGACTATTAGATCAAATGCGATTTCTTGTGCGGCTCAGCATATGTATCGTTTCTCAAGTCGTCATCCCTTTTTCGCAAATTCAAATGGCTGGAAGCACTATGGGATTTAACATCTGAGGTCATCAGTCCCCTAGACTTAGAACAACTTAAAACTAACTAACCTAAGGGCATCACACACATCCACGCCCGAGGCAGGATTCGAACCTGCGACCGTACCAGTAGCGCGGTTCCAGACTGAAGCGCCTAGAACCGCACGGCGACACCGGCCGGCCCTTTTTCTCAGCGCATACTAATCGTACAGGAATGATTGAGGTATCGTTAGAAAGGTTTTTTAACCAGCTTCTGTCATTGCGTAATCATTTTGCGCTAAAACTTACTATTTGTGGAAAATTTTAACATAAAAGAGACTTTTAACTATCATAAGCAGAAGGGGATCATGGATGCTTCGGTCCAGACATATATTTTACGAAGCTAACTTTATTGGTTTTACAATACTTATTAACAGGATAACTTTTATACATCATTGTTATAAATAATAACAGTGACGACTGCGGTAGTCCATCTCTGTCAATCGCACAAGCCGACTTTTCTAAACAAATATACTTTCCGCTACTGCTACTGTGGTCTAACGTGCTTACTGTAACTGAATCTTGTACAAAATCATGTCCATGTAAATGTATCTACAATGATGTATCTAAATTAACGATTCACAATGAAATGATGACAGCCAAAACTAGTTGCAGGATAAATCCTGCAACTGGTTTTGGCTGTCATCATTTCATTGTGAAGAATTTTAACAGTTGCTGCTGCAGCCATTTTTAAAATCTTAAATTAACGATTATTATTTCATGTCGTTCGGCTATTTTTAAAGATGATTCCTCTTCATTCCCACAACTACCCTTACACCAACGACTGCACTTATTCCAAATACTGTCATTATTTACAACGATAAAAGAGCGAAAGTTTCACACCGGTCTCCTGGTCCCAGAATATTGCTCAAGTGGGAGCACGGTATCAAATAACACTAAAAGCTGATATTGTATATGTACTAAGAAGACCAACACTTCAGTTGCGTGTCTTCGGGAAATGTAACCGCTATAGTTACTCCTCGGTGTAATCCATTCACTACACCAACATAGCAAGGCCATGTTGCCTAGTGTTACATGATCAGACCGGTCAGTCATCCAGATTGTTGCCCTTGGTATTACTGAAAAGGCTGCTGGCCCTTTTCAAGGGCCATATGTTTGTTTTACCACTCCGCAGATACCCCTCCAATGTGATTGCACCTACGGTACAGCTACCTGTATCGTAGAAGCACGCAAGCTACCCGCATCTAGAGAAGGTCCATGGTTCGTGGGGTAGTTGGTTGTGGTAAATTCTGAGGTATCGGTCCCTAGGCTTACAACTAACTTACGCTAAGGACAACACACACACCGATGCCCGACGGAGGACTCGAATCTCCGACGGGGGGAAACCGCGCGAGCCGTGGCAAGGCGCCTCAGACCACGCGGCTACCCTCGCGGCCCGTGGAGTAGTCTAAATGGTTCAAATGGCTCTGAGCACTATGGGATTTAACATCTGAGGTCATCAGTCCCCTAGAACTTAGAACTACTTAAACCTAACTAACCTAACAACATCACACACATCCAAGCCCGAGGCAGGATTCGAACCTGCGACCGGTGCGGTCGCGCGGCTCCAGACCGAAGCGCCTAGAACCGCTCGGCCACACTGGCCGGCGGAGTAGTCTATAGGGGTATAATCTATGAGGGCTGTTCAATAAAGAATGATCATAATTTTTTTTGGTCATAATTTTTCGCGCTAAAATTTAATCTTATGATATTCTGTTAGCTTAATGTGCAACAAACACGCGGTAGTAGTTTCATTGTTGGGACTCGTGGCTCCCGCCCGCAAGGTCAGACATGTTCAATATCGTCTATCGCTGCAATGGAGGTAACACGCGAGGAACAATATGCGGCTTTGAAATTCTGCTTTCGTCTCAGCAAGTCTTCCGCTGAGGCCTATACAGTGTTACAGGAGGTCTATGGAGAGTCTTTTCTTCCCTACAACACAGCTTGAAGGTGGTTTAAAATGTTTAAAGAGGAGAGACAATCACTTTCTCCAGTTGCTGCTCTTACGGAAGAAAGCATCAACACTGCTGCTATCAATGTGAGAGAGTATCGACGAATTACCTTAAGATCACTTTCTGAAATACTTTCTGAAACACTGAACATTTCATTGGGTGCCACCCACACGTTGGTGACAGAAAAATTACACATGACACGTGTTTGTGCGCGATGGGTTCCAAGACTTGATTCCCGAACAAAAGGACATTCGCGTGCAGGTCTGCATGCAGTTAAAGTTGATGTTAGAGGAAGATCCGGAGTTTCTTTCAAATGTAATCACTGCTGATGAAACTTGGCTTCATCATCTTGATCCTGAGAGCAAAAATCAAAGCTCAGTGTGGAAATCTCATTCATCGCCAACATTCAAAGATGCAAAAGTGGTTGCTTCTGCTGAGAAAGTATGGTCATCTCATTCTTTGACATTCATGGAATAGTTTATCAGCATGTTGTACCTGCACACACATCACTAACTGGACAATACTAGAGGTTGTCCTCAAAACATTGCAAGTCCATATCAGGCGCAAAAGACTACATTTCCGTGAGAAGGGCGTAGCGCTCCAAAGGATTGGAAAAGGGCAAGATCATCCCCGTTTTCAAGAAGAGACGTCGAACAGATGTGCATAACTATAGACCTATATCTCTAACGTCGATCAGTTGTAGAATTTTGGAATACGTATTATGTTCGAGTATAATGACTTTTCTGGAGACTAGAAATCTACTCTGTAGGAATCAGCATGGGTTTCGAAAAAGACGGTCGTGTGAAACCCAGCTCGCGCTATTCGACCACGAGACTCAGAGGGCCATAGACACGGGTTCCCAGGTAGATGCCGATTTCTTGACTTCCGCAAAGCGTTCGATACAGTCCCCACAGTTGTTTAATGAACAAAGTAAGAGCATATGGACTATCAGATCAATTGTGTGATTGGATTGAAGAGTTCCTAGATAACAGAACGCAGCATGTCATTCTCAATGGAGAGAAGTCTTCCGAAGTAAGAGTGGTTTCAGGTGTGCTGCAGGGGAGTGTCGTAGGACCATTGCTATTCACAATATACATAAATGGCCTTGTGAATAACATCGGAAGTTCACTGAGGCTTTTTGCGGATGATGCTGTAGTATATCGAGAGGTTGCAGCAATGGCAAATTGTACTGAAATGCAGGAGGATCTGCAACGAATTGACGCATGGTGCACGGAATGGCAATTGAATCTCAATGTAGACAAGTGTAATGTGCTGTGAATACATACGAAGAAAGATCCTTTATCATTTAGCTACAATATAGCAGGTCAGCAACTGGAAGCAGTTAATTCCATAAATAATCTGGGAGTATGCATTAGGAGTGATGTAAAATGTAATGATCATATAAAGTTGATCGTCGGTAAAGCAGATGCCAGACTGAGATTCATTGGAAGAATCCTAAGGAAAGCAGATGCCAGACTGAGATTCACTGGAAGAATCCTAAGGAAATGCAGTCCGAAAACAAAGGAGGTAGGTTACAGTACACTTGTTCGCCCACTGCTTGAATATTGCTCACCGGTGTGGGATCCGTACCAGATAAGGTTGATAGAAGAGAGAGAGAAGATCCAACGGAGAGCAGCGCGCTTCGTTACAGGATCATTTAGTAATCGCGGAAGCGTTACGGAGATGATAGATAAACTCCAGTGGAAGACTCTGCAAGAGAGACGCTCAGAAGCTCGGTACGGGCTTTTGTTGAAGTTTCGAGAACATACCTTCACCGAGGAGTCAAGCAGTATATTGCTCACTCCTACGTATATCTCGCGAAGAGACCTTGAGGATAAAATCAGAGAGATTAGAGTCCACACAGAGGCATACCGACAATCTTTCTTTCCACTAACAATACGAGACTGGAATAGCAGGGAGAGCCGATAGAGGTACTCAAGGAACCCTCCGCCACACACCGTCAGGTGGCTTGCGGAGTATGGATGTAGATGTAGATGTAGAAGCAGGGTGAATGCTGCACCACAATAATGCGCAGAAGCATAATGCCAATGTTGTTGTTGACTATCTATCCAAAAATCAACGTGAAGTGCATCCCTCACCCTCCCTATAGTCCATATTGAGCCCCATGGACGTTTTTTCTATTCCCTAACATGAAGAAATGCCTTCGTGGAAGGCATTATCAATAATCAGAAGCAGTGGTGAAGGCTGCGGAGTTGATTTTGAAGGGCCTCTCAAAAAATGGTTTCCAGCATATATTTGAAGACTGGCAGGAACGCTGGGACAGGTGCATCCCATTCATGGGAGACTACTTTGAGAAGGACCATCAAAATTATGAGGATGAGTAAAGGTATGTTGTGAAAAAAATTATGACAGACCTCGTACATTTAATTTAACAATAAGGGTCAACTCTACTGTGCCCAGTTTCATTTCGTATTGCCAATCTCGTGTGACACGTTTTGTTCGCGATAAATGTTCCGCTGACAAACGTGCACTGCATTAGCGAGAAAAAGAAACGGCCGTCGCAGTTTGCTGACTCGGCGCTACAAGAGAGGCGTGTCCGCGTGACCCAGTGCCTCGCTACCAGATAAGGCAGCAGCCGCCACGTACGGCAAAGGGTAGCGTCAGCGCAGACGGCGGCGTCGCCCACCATGCCAGCGCGGCCGATCGCCAGTGCGTCGGCCCGCGGCACGCCTCCACATAAGGCGCGCCCCGCCTCTGATTGGCCGCCGCCGCCGCTACGTCACCGCTAGTACTACAGCCGCGCGGACCCGCTCGCGAGCTGGCGGCAGCGGCCGCTCAATGAGCACCTGTCGCCGCAGAGCGCCGAGTCGTGGCAAACCAACAGAAACGAGTAAAGCCGTCGCACACGAACCTTACATCTGAGCGCGGCGAGTTCCTGAGCCATAGCGTGCCAAAGGCATCTTGGGTAGGCTTTCCGAACGCGCAGAGCAATATTCACCGGATCTGACGTCCCCGGATTTCTTTCTGTGGGGAAAGTTGAAGGAAATTTGCCATCATGATCCACCGACAACGCCTGACAACATGCGTCAACGCACTGTCAATGCATGTGCGAACATTACGGAAGGCGAACTACTCGCTGTTGGGAGGAATGTCGTTACACGTATTGCCAAATGCACTGAGGTTGACGGACATTATTTTGAGCATTTATTGCATTAATGTGGTATTTACAGGTAATCACGCTGCAACAGCACGCGTTCTCAGAAATGATAAGTTCACAAAGGTACATGTGTCACATTGGAACAACCGAAATAAAATGTTCAAATGTACCTACGTACTGTATTTTAATTTAAAAAACCTACCTGTTACCAACTGTTCGTCTAAAATTGTGAGCAATATGTTTGTGACTAATACAGCGCCATCTATCACAAAGCGAAAAAAGTGGTCCAACTAAAACATTCATATTTCTTTACGTACTACACGAATACGTAATAAAAATGGGAGTTCCTATATAAAAAACGCAGTTGATATCCGTTTGACGTATGGCATCGCCATCTAGCGGGCCAACCATACCGTTATCTGGTTTCCCCCTTCAAGTTAGACAAGTTTCGTTCTTTGTAGTTTTTTCGTTTGATGCTTATTTCGTGAGATATTCGGCCCGGTCACTATCAACGGACCACCCTGTATAGTTGAACTGACAGCCATTAGAAGGCGCTGCAGTCATTGACTGTGCGGCTGGTCCCGGCGGAGGTTCGAGTCCTCCCTCGGGCATGGGTGTGTGTGTTTGTCCTTAGGATAATTTAGGTTAAGTAGTGTGTAAGCTTAGGGACTGATGACCTTAGCAGTTAAGTCCCATAAGATTTCACACACATTTGAACATTTTTTGACAGCCATTAGAATTGTGTGATTTATCGTTAACCGAATTTTAACGGATTCCTTTTAGAACTCACGTGGATGACCTTACAATTTTTATTATTCAGGGTCAGTTGCCATTTTTCGCACCGTACTGATATCTGTCTGAATCATTTTGGATTTGGATTTGATCCGATGATTTTACTGGACGTTAAATGACAGCATCATCTGCAAACAATGTAAGATGTCTATACAGATTGTCTCCTAAATCATTTATATAGATTAGAAACACTAGTGTGTCTATAACACCTCCTTGGCGAACGTAAGATATCACTTCTGTTTTACTTGACATCTTTCCTCAGTTACAAAAAACTGTGACCTCTCTGACAGGAAGTCACGAATCCAGTCGTAAGATAAGACGATACCCGACACGCACGCACGCGGTTGATTAGAAACGGCTTGTGAAGAACAGTATCAAAAGACGTTTGGAAATCTAGAAATGTGGAATCAATTTGAGATCCCCTGTCGATAACATTAATTACTTCGTGAGAATAGACATCTAGTTGTGCTTCGCATGATCGACATTTTCTGGATCCGTGCTGACTGTGTTTTTCAACAGTCAGCACAGATTCAGAAATTAATAGAATGGACGATCGCTCATTGTATCTAGATGGCGGGTCATAAAGTTTTTTCAACAGACAAATACAATTCCATTAGTTGCATAAAAAGCTAAGTAACTGGTGACTTACAAGTCGTCATTGTTGAATACAAGAAAGTGAAAATAAAGTCTATGGTGACTTCGCAAATCCCACATGGCTCACGGTTTTGCTCATCACTTTTCCCTCCGAAAATCTGATTATTTCTTTCTCCAATATGAAAAGAAGATGACAACGAGCCTACAGAGTCCGAAAAGTTATGTCCAACAAAATATGTTGCGGTTGGAAGGTACTCTACGACACACTTTTACTAACTGTGTCAATGACTTCAGTCTTCCATGAAATTCTGGCCACATTACGAGCTGGCATTTTTTCATAAATACATTTTATCAAATAAAGCGTGGATATGATCTTCGCAAACTTATCTGTAGACGGGATTCCAACGCCTGACATCAGCTCAAGATCTTAGGTTTGGGAGAGATATCGAAATCAAGTTCGCAAAATGCGATAAAAGTGTAGCCCACAATAAAGTACTTGTCGCAAAGAGTTGTGTTTGAGCGGGAACTTAACAGAGTCTATTGCATAATGCTGGATTATTCATTGATGAGATAATTTCCACGTAAAAATAGTATTAGTAAGAGAATTGTGAAGTCGGATAATAATATGTGTAAATGCCAACAAAATGAAAATATACTCGTAATTACCAGTGTTACATAAGTTTATTAATTGCTGTACAAACTGAATGAATGACATCTAAATCTCAGGATGCTAATGTACGTTTGTCTTCTTAAAATGCGCTGGTTTGTAGCACTTCTACTAAGGACTTTTCAATAAAGTTCACGAACATCATACCCACAACGAACAGAACATCTGCTTGTGAACCTGTTCCATGAATTCTGTGCATGAGAAGCACAGGAGAGGAGTTGGGGATAGAGCAAACTATTCGGTTCGTTCAGTGAGGATCCAAGATTTTTTTTCTTTTTTTATTGGATTTCAATTCCCCCCGTCCCGAGGGCTGGCAGCAGCGTAATATGCTGCTCTACAGCATACAGAATAGTTAATAATCATAATGAGAATAGAAACAAACAATAAAAACAGGCGATAAAACGGTGATATTGTAAAAAAACTGTAAAATGGCGGAAAGTTGTCGAATTTAAAATATAAAACCACTGCAGTCACGATGCAGATGAAGACACACAAGACATAGACAGGCACAATTAAAAAAACACGGCGACAGACTGGTTTCTGTTTGCACGAGATAAAAAAACACAACTAGCGACAGTATGGCGGCTGCTCTCAACACTGACAGGGGACGCACAACACTGAACACTCACTTATAACAGCACTATACAGGTGACACGGTGGCAGATGAGGGGGGGGGGGGGGGAGGACCCGGACCTCTGAGGCGGAAAAGAGGGGCGAGGAGAGGGAAAGAAAAAAGGGGGAGCCGGTGGAGGGAGGGGACATAGAAAAGGGGGAGGGGGCTCGGCGGACGCGAGAAGGAGTGGGGAAGGCAGTGGAGCGGAGAGCAGGAAGGACTCAGGGGAAAGAAGGTAGACTGAGAGAGGGTAGGCGGGAAAAAAATAGGATGGAAGGGAGTGAAGAGGGAGTCCAGAGAAAGGACAGAGGAAAGGAGGGAGAGGTGAGGATCAGAGTTGCTAGGAGGGATAAATGGAGGGAGAGAGGGCATCATCCGGGAGGGGGAGTTGACGGAAGCCTGACTATACGAAACCGTATAGGAGTGGGGGAGGCAGTGGAGCGGAGAGCAGGAAGGACTCAGGGGAAAGAAGGTAGACTGAGAGAGGGTAGGCGGGAAAAAAATAGGATGGAAGGGAGTGAAGAGGGAGTCCAGAGAAAGGACAGAGGAAAGGAGGGAGAGGTGAGGATCAGAGTTGCTAGGAGGGATAAATGGAGGGAGAGAGGGCATCATCCGGGAGGGGGAGTTGACGGAAGCCTGACTATACGAAACCGTATAGGAGTGGGGGAGGCAGTGGAGTGGAGAGCAGGAAGGACTCGGGGGAAAGAAGGTAGACTGAGAGAGGGTAGATGGGAAAAAAATAGGATGGAAGGGAGTGAAGAGGGAGTCCAGAGAAAGGACAGAGGAAAGGAGGGAGAGGTGAGGATCAGAGTTGCTAGGAGGGATAAATGGAGGGAGAGAGGGCATCATCCGGGAGGGGGAGTTGACGGAAGCCTGACTATACGAAACCGTATAGGAGTGGGGGAGGCAGTGGAGCGGAGAGCAGGAAGGACTCAGGGGAAAGAAGGTAGACTGAGAGAGGGTAGGCGGGAAAAAAATAGGATGGAAGGGAGTGAAGAGGGAGTCCAGAGAAAGGACAGAGGAAAGGAGGGAGAGGTGAGGATCAGAGTTGCTAGGAGGGATAAATGGAGGGAGAGAGGGCATCATCCGGGAGGTGGAGTTGACGGAAGCCTGACTATACGAAACCGTATAGGAGTGGGGGAGGCAGTGGAGCGGAGAGCAGGAAGGACTCAGGGGAAAGAAGGTAGACAGAGATAGGGTAGGCGGGAAAAAAATAGGATGGAAGGGAGTGAGGGGGAGTTCAGAGAAAGGACAGGGGAAAGGAGGGAGAAGTGAGGATCAGAGTTGCTAGGAGGGATAAATGGAGGGAGTGAGGGCATCATCCGGGAGGGGGAGTTGACGGAAGCCTGACTATACGAAACCGTATAGGAGTGGTGGAGGCAGTGGAGCGGAGAGCAGGAATGACTCAGGGGAAAGAAGGTAGACTGAGAGAGGGAAAGGAGGGAGAGGTCAGAGTTGATAGGAGGGATAAATGGAGGGAGAGAGGGCATCATCCGGGAGGGGAGTTGACGGAAGCCTGACTATATGAAACCGTATAGTCAGGCTTCCATCAACTCCCCCTCCTGGATGATGCCCTCTCTCCCTCCATTTATCCCTCCCATCAACTCTGACCTCTCCCTCCTTTCCTCTATCCTTTCTCTGGACTCCGTCTTCACCCCCTTCCATCCTGTTTTTTCCCCACCTACCCTCTCTCAGTCTACCTTCTTTCCCCTGAGTCCTTCCTGCTCTCCGCTCCGCTGCCTCCCCCACTCCTTCTCGCGTCCGCCGAGCCCCCTCCCCCTTTTCTATGTCCCCTCCCTCCACCGGCTCCCCCTTTTTTTCTTTCCCTCTCCTCCCCCCTCTTTTCCACCTCATAGGTCCGGGTCCTTCCTCCCCCCCCCCCCCCCCACCTGCCGTCGTGTCACCTACCTACAAAATTAGGAATGATCATCAAAATAAAATAAGAGAAATCAGAGCTCGAACAGAAAGGTTAAGGTGTTCTTTTTTCCCGCGCGCTGTTCGGGAGTGGAATGGTAGGGAGATAGTATGATTGTGGTACGATGAGCCCTCTGCCAAGCACTTAAATCTGAATTGCAGAGTAATCATGTATATGTAGATGAAGCCACCTTGGGAAAGGAGATGAAAGGTGTACAGATGGAGGGTAGGGGGGTGAGCCAAGAATGAGGAACACACATTTAAGCCAATGTGACAAAGGCAGGGAAAGTGGTAACGACTAATTTCGTTGGATGTTCCACTGCATACGTCATTAGTAAATACTGTCTGGTCAAAAGTATCCGGACATCTCTATGTAAAGCGAAATTTACCACTAGATGTCACGAGAGACGAACCTGCCAGTATAAAAGAAGAGTACTGTGATGCCAGTGGAGAAGCATCAACAGCAGAACCTGTGGGTCACTAGAGCTAAGTGACTAAGAACATGGACTAGTCACTGGATGTCACCTGACAGGGGAAACTCCCCATCACACCTCCTCAGATTTAGTGGTAAAACGGCTCAGAGGATAGCCCGTCGAAAACTGAACGCAGATCAAGCATGAAAACACTCAGAAGGTGTACTGAACTGTGAAAAAAGAAGCAAAATAGGAACAGTGAACGATCCACACACAGGATGTGTAACATTGATTGCATGCAATAGCCACGGCTACGTGGTTGTGCGGTCATGGTGTCTAACTGCAAAGTGGGAGATCCGAGTTGCCCCTATTTTCTTTTCTTTCCACAAAATTATGAACTTTCTGTCCGGTCATTTGACGAGTCCGTTCTCCTCTTGTGGCCTTGGACATTATCATATTATAGATTGGTTTAGATTATGAGTCATGTGGTAAGAACGTATTACTGTTGCAAGTAAATGTTACAAACAGACCAGGTGAGATGCTGCATAGACCTCTCACAGAACTGAAAACGACAAATACCTGGATGTCAGATATGTCGTTACAAGGGAATGCAACAGACAAAACCTCCAAAACGGAATGCAAGAGTTATAACATGTGGTACTTGTGTAGAACAAATACCAGGCACGTGTGTCTGGAGGTCTCTTCCTTGCACCTCGCTGTTGCAAAAGGACGTTGCACCATGACACATACAAGACTTTCCAAAAGTCTTTTGATACTGTTCTTCACAAGCAGTTTCTAATCAATCTGCGTATATAGAATAATGTAGATAGAGAGGTACAAATTAACACACATGTTTCGAATGACATGGGGTTTTATTAGAACCAAAAAAATACAAAAGTTAAAAAAATGTCCGACAGATGGCGCTTCATCTGATCAGAATAGCAATATTTAGCATAACAAAGTAAGACAAAGCAAAGATGACGTTCTTTGCAGGAAATGCTCAATATG
Organism: Schistocerca americana; assembly: GCF_021461395.2. NCBI lineage: Eukaryota > Metazoa > Arthropoda > Insecta > Orthoptera > Acrididae > Schistocerca > Schistocerca americana. The sequence continues at coordinate 358,680,765 of NC_060119.1, read as the reverse complement.
TCCACCACCATTCCTCAACAATAGCTCTAGTCGAGGAATAATGTTGTGAACAGCACTGTAAAGCATGTCCGGAGTTATGGTGAGGCACTGGCGTCGGATGTTGTCTTTCAGCATCCCTAGAGATGTCGGTGGATCACGGTACACTTGCGACTTCAGGTAACCACAAAGCCAATAATCGCACGGACTGAGGTCTGGGGACCTGGGAGGCCAAGCATGACGAAAGTGGCGGCTGAGCACACGATCATCATCAAACGACGCGCGCAAGAGAGCTTTCACGCGTCTAGCAATGTAGGATGGAGCGCCATCCAGCGTAAACATCGTACGTTCCATCAGATATATATATATATATATATATATATGAGGTGTTACAAAAAGGTACGGCCAAACTTTCAGGAAACATTCCTCACATACAAAGAAAGAAAAGATGTTATGTGGACATGCGTCCGGAAACGCTCAATTTCCATGTTAGAGCTCATTTTATTTTCGTCAGTATGTACGCTCAATGGAGCACGTTATCATGATTTCATACGGGATACTCTACCTGTGATGCTAGAACATGTGCCTTTACAAGTACGACACAACATGTGGTTCATGCACGATGGAGCTCCTGCACATTTCAGTCGAAGTGTTCGTACGCTTCTCAACAACAGATTCGGTGACCGATGGATTGGTAGAGGCGGACCAATTTCGTGGCCTCCAAGCTCTCCTGACCTCAACCCTCTTGACTTTCGTTTATGGGGGCATTTGAAAGCTCTTGTCTACGCAACCCCGGTACCAAATGTAGAGACTCTTCGTGCTCGTATTGTGGACGGCTGTGATACAATACGCCTTCTCCAGGGCTGCATCAGCGCATCAGGGATTCCATGCGACGGAGGGTGGATGCATGTATCCTCGCTAACGGAGGACATTTTGAACATTTCTTGTAACAAAGTGTTTGAAGTCACGCTGGTACGGTTTGTTGCTGTGTGTTTCCATTCCATGATTAATGTGATTTGAAGAGAAGTAATGAGCTCTAACATGGAAAGTAAGCGTTTCCGGACACATGTCCACATAATATATTTTCTTTCTTTGTATGTGAGGAATGTTTCCTGAAATATTGGCGGTACCTTTTTGTAACACCCTGTATATATATATATATATATATATATATATATATATATATATATATATATATATATATATATACTCCACACGCATACCTATACGGGGTGTTACAAAAAGGTACGGCCAAACTTTCAGGAAACATTCCTCACACACAAATAAAGAAAAGATGTTATGTGGACATGTGTCCGGAAACGCTTAATTTCCATGTTAGAGCTCAGTTTAGTTTCGTCAGTATTACTATGCTTCCTCGATTCACCGCCAGTTGGCCCAATTGAAGGAAGGTAATGTTAACTTCGGTGCTTGTGTTGACATGCGACTCATTGCTCTACAGTACTAGCATAAAGCACTTCAGTACGTAGCATCAACAGGTTAGTGTTCATCAGGAACGTGGTTTTGTAGTCAGTGCAATGTTTACAAATGCGGAGGTGGCAGATGCCCATTTGATGTATGGATTAGCACGGGGCAATAGCCGTGGCGCGGTACGTTTGCATCGAGACAGATTTCCAGAACGAAGGTGTCCCGACAGGAAGACGTTCAAAGCAATTGATCGGCGTCTTAGGGAGCACAGAAAATTCCAGCCTATGACTCGCAACTGGGGAAGACCTAGAACGACGAGGACACCTGCAATGGACGAGGCAATTCTTCGTGCAGTTGACGATAACCCTAATGTCAGCGTCAGAGAAGTTGCTGCTGTACAAGGTAACGTTGACCACGTCACTGTATGGAGAGTGCTACGGGAGAACCAGTTGTTTCCGTACTATGTACAGCGTGTGCAGGCACTATCAGCAGCTGATTGGCCTCCACGGGTACACTTCTGCGAATGGTTCATCAAACAATATGTCAATCCTCATTTCAGTGCAAATGCTCTCTTTACGGATGAGGCTTCATTCCAACGTGATCAAATTGTAAACTTTCACAGTCAACATACGTGGGCCGACGAGAATCCGCACGCAGTTGTGCAATCACATCATCAGCACAGATTTTCTGTGAACGTTTGGGCAGGCATTGTTGGTGATGTCTTGATTTGGCCCCATGTTCTTCCACCTACGCTCAATGGAGCACGTTATCATGATTTCATACGGGATACTCTACCTGTGCTGCTAGAACATGTACCTTTACAAGTACGACACAACATGTGGTTCATGCACGATGGAGCTCCTGCACATTTCAGTCGAAGTGTTCGTACGCTTCGCAACAACAGATTCGGTGACCGATGGATTGGTAGAGGCGGACCAATTCCATGGCCTCCACGCTCTCCTGACCTCAACCCTCTTGACTTTCATTTATGGGAGCATTTGAAAGCTCTTGTCTACGCAACCCCGGTACCAAATGTGAGACTCTTCGTGCACGTATTGTGGACGGCTGTGATATAATACGCCATTCTCCAGGGCTGCATCAGCGCATCAGGGATTTCATGCGACGGAGGGTGGATGCATGTATCCTCGCTAACGGAGGACATTTTGAACATTTCTTGTAACAAAGTGTTTGAAGTCACGCTGGTACGTTCTGTTGCTGTGTGTTTCCATTCCATGATTAATGTGCTTTGAAGAGAAGTAGTAAAATGAGCTCTAACATGGAAAGTAAGCGTTTCTGGACACATGTCCACATAACATATTTTCTTTCTTTGTGTGTGAGGAATGTTTCCTGAAAGTTTGGCGGTACGTTTTTGTAACACCCTTATATATATATGGTACGACGAAGATTTCAACACGGGCCTCCCTCTTTGCAGTCCAACACCATGACGCCACGACCAACACGCAGTCATCTTTGTTCAACGTTGCACACCTTGAGCTTGGCCTGATCTCTGTTTTTTTCACAGTTCAGTACACCTTCTTCCTTTTTTTATGTCTGATCTGTATTCAGTTTTTGACGTGCTATCCACTGGGCCATCTTACAATTAAATTTGAGTGGTGTGCGATGAGGGGGTTTCCCTTGTAACAAATCCATAAGGGATATTTCAACACTTCTAAAGCTGACCACATCGACTGTTGCTAATGAGACTGTGAAGTGGAAACGCGAAGGAACAATCGCAGATAAGTACGGAGGAGGTGGTGTTGCGGTTGGCATGTTTTTCGTGGTTGCAGTGTGACCCCTTTATCGCGCTTACGAAAACGAGGAAGAATAGAATCACATTGTACAGCATTCTGTACTGTGTACCATAGACTAACACTTCTGAGATGAAGACTGATGGTCATTGGCTCCTTTCATAAAGCAGCATCGGTAGGTGATCCAATGGTTTGTGGAGAACAACACTCCCGAAATGGACTGACCTGCCCAAAGTCCAGACCTGAACGCAACGGAACACATCTGGGGTGAGTTAGGACGTCGACTTCGTTCCAGAACCCTGCGTGCAACATCAGTACCTTTTCTGGTTTCGGCTCTTGAGGAAGAATAGGCTGCCTTTCCTGCACAGACATTCAGACACCTCACTGAAAGTGTCACCACCAGAGTTCCACCTGTCATAAAGACGAACAGTGGACACATTCCATATTAATATCCACTGATAGGTGTCCGCAGCTCGTGGTCGTGCGGTAGCGTTCTCGCTTCCCGCGCCCGGGTTCGATTCCCGGCGGGGTTAGGGATTTTCTCTGCCTGGTAGTGACTGGGTGTTGTGTGATGTCCGTAAGTTAGTTAGGTTTAAGTAGTTCTAAGTTCTAGGGGACTGATGACCATAGATGTTAAGTCCCATAGTGCTCAGAGCCATTTGAACCATTTTGAATACACTGATAGGTGTTAGTTGTTTTTTGTTGTTTGATTTGGGGGAGGGGACCAAATAGCGAGGTCGTCGGTCCCATCGGATTAGGAAAGGTTGGGGAAGGAAGTCAGCCGTGCCCTTTTCAGACGAACCATCACGACGTTTGCCTGAAGCGATTTAGGGAAATGGCATAAACCTCAATCAGCATGGCCGATGGTCAGACGCGAGTCTGAGCCGTCGTAAAGCGCATGCGAGTCTAGTGTCACTAATAGGTGTCCGAATACTTTTGATCAGATAGTGTAGAGAGCGTCTGGGCTACAGGTGTTGCACAAACAAAACCTTATAACGTAACAACTCGACATTTTATGTTGTTGGGTAAATACGCAATGAACAGAGACACTTTCCAAGATGTGATCTTTACCATCTCATGAACAGCACTGAGTCGCATGGCGCATGCATGTCAACGGCAGGGGACACCTTCTTCGAAATTTTGGCCAACTATGCAGATCCATGGATGGCTCCCTGTCATTTTCCAACATGGTTGTTGTCCTCCCGCGTCGCCACTATTATGCAGATGTTACCACAGTTCTCCATGAGATATTTCCAGAGCGCTGGATTGCAAGGAGGGTTCAATGCCTGCCCCCACCCTCACCTCCCCCACCCCCGTCCACCCCGTCTCCAGCTCTAACTACGCTGGATTTCAATGCGTAAGGGTTTATCAAGGACATCGCCTATAGAACAAGGACTCGAGGTCAGGCAGATTTAAGAACCCAAATCTACGCTGCAGTAGAGGCCATACCAAATGTCATGCTTATTAATATGTGGCTACAAGTAGAGTACTGTTCCCATATCTGTCGATCTATATACAGTACCCATACTGAACTGTACGAACATGCATAAAAATGTTTGAGCTCCTGTGTTTAATATCGGACAAAAAGTTGTTGGGACTTAACATCTGAGATCATCAGTCCCCTAGACTTAGAACTACTTAAGGACAGCACACACATCCATGCCCGAGGCAGGATTCGAACCTGCGACTGTAGCAGCAGCGCGGTTCCGGACTGAAGCGCCTAGAACCGCTCGGTCACAAAGGCCGGCTATCGAACAAATAAAGTTGCAAACCATAATAGGTACTGAAATGTAAAATGTTTTGTATACCTCAAATCTGGACACACTGTTTAATCGTACAAAGGTAGATTGTCAAGACTGGTAACCTTCTACGAAATACCGAGAGATTTTGTTAAACCGTGGCTATAGTGATATGAATGTAAGCGTGATTCCTTCAACGTATTTTGTTCAAAGTTTCCAACTGGTTAGACATGCAGATTTTAATCACAACTTCGAGTTGTTACTGAACATTTTCATGCAATGTATTCTACAGCAGGGCACATCAAAGCCGTATTGCATAACGTTTGTCCGGATTCAGTATTAATTTATTTCTGGATTAATGATATTAAATGTGGCAGAGCTGCATAAATCAAGAGCAGATATATTTGTGTATTTTGATTCATTACAGAGGAAACCATCGAAGAAATTCGTTGTTTTGAAACGGAAGTGTGGAATTTGCGCGTCTTCAATTTGATATGCCAGGACCATGCTTACTTTCGAAAAGGAGACGTAGACGTCAGATAGTCACAGAAATTTTCTCATGGACGAACGCAGTACCTTACCGCAATACACTATTCTTTCTCATTTCACGAATTGTATCTAGGTTTCTATTATAGTTCTTCTTTTCTTCTTTTTCCATGTAAGGTGCTTCATACAGGGGCTGTGGTAGGAAGGCAGTAATGTTGCTGCTTGCCTAACGGACACTAATTAGTAATTTAAGCAGCATTTTTTATCCGCCAGAAATACTTATAAGATCTGACATTTACAGGTGTATACGAGAAAGATTACGAAGATGACAAATGATTTAAAAACGATAAATTATCTATAAGGATTCATTTTATGAAGCTCAGATTTAATATAAAAACTTTGTCATAATGAAGTGTGTAGAATGTAATAAAGACAATATACACTGGTCAGTAGGAACATTTTGACCACCGACCTACTATCGATATAAACCCGTCCAGGGGATAGCAGCGTCACCTGACGAGGAATGACTATTAGTCAGACACACGCACGGTGCATGTCGTATCAACGTGCGTGCTGTCCTTGTGTAGAATGTGGAAGGCGTGCGATCTGTATGAGTTTGATCGAGGGCAGATTGTGATGGCCCAGAGGCTCGACACGAGCATTTCGGAAACTGCTCCACTTGTGAGTGTTCGAAGAGTGCAGTGGTCAGTGTCTTCAACATGTGGCGCAACCAAGGCGAAACCACGTCCAGACGTCTTGGGGTTGGGCTCATTAAAGAAGTCGGACGTCTTAGGCTGGGCAGACTGGTAAAACGGGAGAGTCAGCGAACTGTGGAAGAACCAACATCAGACTTTAATGCTGGGCAGAGTAAAAGAATGTCTGAACACATAGTGCACCGAACACTACTAATGATAGGTCTCCGCAGCCGAAGACTCATGCATGTGCCACTGTTGACATCACAACACTGGCAACTGCGACTGAAATGGGCAAGTGACATCGGCACTGGATGTTGGCAGAGCATTGCATGGTCTAAGAAATCCCGATACCTTCTTCATCATCCTGATGGGAGGACGGGAATCCATCGTCTTCCAGAGGGTACCCATGGGGGCAGTGAAGCTTGTACAAGGTACCATGACGGCCAAGGAGTATCGTACACTGGTTGCAGACCACGTACACCCTTTCGTGATGACCATGTTTCCCCACAGCAATGGCATTTTCAACAAGATAATGCGCCATGTCACAAGGCCAGGAATGTGAATGAGTGGTTCGAGGAACACAGTGGCGAATTCCAATTGATGTGCTGGCCCCACAACTCTCCAGATCTGAACCTGATCGAACACATCTGGGATGTGATTGAGCGCCGCGTCAGAGCTCATCGCCCCCTCCTCGGAATTTATGGGAATTAGGTGACTTGTGTGTGCAGATGTGGTGCCAACTCCCTTCAACGACCCACAAAGGTCTTATTGCTTCCATTCCACGACGCGTCGCCACTGTTATCCGTATCAAAGATGGACATATCGGCTGTTAGAGAGGTAGTCATAATTTTCTGGCTGATCAGTGTATATGAGGATCGAAAGAAAAGGAAAAAACTCAGAAAGAAAGACGATCAACTAATTCTCACGTCGCAGCTGGGTAAAAAAAAAATATATATATATATATTTATAAATGAAAAGCACAAAAACCAGTCAACTAAATGAAACAGTAGTGTAAAAGATCCACCATTTTATGCTTTTAATTTATTAAAAAAGAAAAAAGAGTGTGAGACAGATATACGGTATCAGAACTACAACATTTATACACTCCTGGAAATGGAAAAAAGAACACATTGACACCGGTGTGTCAGACTCACCATACTTGCTCCGGACACTGTGAGAGGGCTGTACAAGCAATGATCACACGCACGGCACAGCGGACACACCAGGAACCGCGGTGTTGGCCATCGAATGACGCTAGCTGCGCAGCATTTGTGCACCGCCGCCGTCAGTGTCAGCCAGTTTGCCGTGGCATACGGAGCTCCATCGCAGTCTTTAACACTGGTAGCATGCCGCGACAGCGTGGACGTGAACCGTATGTGCAGTTGACGGACTTTGAGCGAGGGCGTATAGTGGGCATGCGGGAGGCCGGGTGGACGTACCGCCGAATTGCTCAACACGTGGGGCGTGAGGTCTCCACAGTACATCGATGTTGTCGCCAGTGGTCGGCGGAAGGTGCACGTGCCCGTCGACCTGGGACCGGACCGCAGCGACGCACGGATGCACGCCAAGACCGTAGGATCCTACGCAGTGCCGTAGGGGACCGCACCGCCACTTCCCAGCAAATTAGGGACACTGTTGCTCCTGGGGTATCGGCGAGGACCATTCGCAACCGTCTCCATGAAGCTGGGCTACGGTCCCGCACACCGTTAGGCCGTCTTCCGCTCACGCCCCAACATCGTGCAGCCCGCCTCCAGTGGTGTCGCGACAGGCGTGAATGGAGGGACGAATGGAGACGTGTCGTCTACAGCGATGAGAGTCGCTTTTGCCTTGGTGCCAATGATGGTCGTATGCGTGTTTGGCGCCGTGAAGGTGAGCGCCACAATCAAGACTGCATACGACCGAGGCACACAGGGCCAACAACCCGGCATCATGGTGTGGGGAGCGATCTCCTACACTGGCCGTACACCACTGGTGATCGTCGAGGGGACACTGAATAGTGCACGGTACATCCAAACCGTCATCGAACCCATCGTTCTACCATTCCTAGACCGGCAAGGGAACTTGCTGTTCCAACAGGACAATGCACGTCCGCATGTATCCCGTGCCACCCAACGTGCTCTAGAAGGTGTAAGTCAACTACCCTGGCCAGCAAGATCTCCGGATCTGTCCCCCATTGAGCATGTTTGGGACTGGATGAAGCGTCGTCTCACGCGGTCTGCACGTCCAGCACGAACGCTGGTCCAACTGAGGCGCCAGGTGGAAATGGCATGGCAAGCCGTTCCACAGGACTACATCCAGCACCTCTACGATCGTCTCCATGGGAGAATAGCAGCCTGCATTGCTGCGAAAGGTGGATATACACTGTACTAGTGCCGACATTGTGCATGCTCTGTTGCCTGTGTCTATGTGCCTGTGGTTCTGTCAGTGTGATCATGTGATGTATCTGACCCCAGGAATGTGTCAATAAAGTTTCCCCTTCCTGGGACAATGAATTCACGGTGTTCTTATTTCAATTTCCAGGAGTGTATTTCAATTTGGGAGTATCACAGAAATATGTAACCATACAGAAAAAATACATATGATGTCAAGGAAGGTTAACACTTTCCCAACAAAAGTAAGGTCTGTGAGTGGTTACAAAAAAAAAAAAAAAAGACCAGAAATACAAACGTAACTGAACTAGAAGAGTACATCCAGAGAGGAGGAAAGTCACATAAATGAACCGTAAATCGGCGACAGAACAATATGTAGAGAAAAGTTTGGGAAGTGGGAAGGTTTACAAGACAAAATAAAAATGATAGAATGTAAGTACTAAAACAGATGAGTAGAAAGGACAAAGTGAATAGAATAATGTGTACCGATGTAAGTGTAAAGTTATCTTAATCAGTTAAAAGGATTTTATACATTCTCTGCAACATAACTGCTGGTACGGTTGTGTCGGATTTCGCAGGCCGCTGTGGCCGAGCAGTTCTAGGCGCTTCAGTCCGGAACCGCGCGACTGCTACGGTCGCAGGTTCGAATCCTGCCTCGGGCATGGAGGTGTGTGATATCCTTAGGTTGGTTAGGTTTAAGTAGTTCTAAGTCTAGGGTACTGATGATCTCCGATGTTAAGTCCCATAGTCCTTTGAGCCATTTGAACCATTTTTTTGTCTGATTTCGTATTCACTGTCGGTAGTACTGCAAATGGTACGCCGGTGTCAGTGTTTAATGTGTTTGATGCTGTTGAAGTTAGCTAGTTGATTTCCTGGTTTCCGTGGATTATGGGTCTGAAATTCTTTGTTAATTATGGGTTGAACGAGATTTATCGTCCTATGAGACACTTGTAGCGTTAGATTTTTCAGTATTGACAGCACTGCTTGCAGCGATGAAAGTAATAGTATCACGACTGAGCAGCGCATCTAGCCAACGTTAATCAAAAAGTTTACTTCGCTAATCGTTAATCCGTTACTAAAAAAGTTAATTTCGTCAAATACTTTAGAAGATATTTATCGGAGGTTAAAGTTAATCGTTAACTCGTAGTAGTAAACTTTATGTTATGTGTGAGTGAAATGAGCACGTGAGTAAAAAGTGTTACCTTTGCTTAAATACAAACGTTTTGGTTAGGGAAGTTAATAAAAAACAGTTTAATCATTTAATAATTTACTTTTGTAAGTACTGGGTTGCCTATGTTAAATCACAGGACGCTCAAAATGCAGGAGAATCAGGTAGTATCTGTCATAAGGCGCGTTATTTCTCTTCATGAACATAAACACGTTTTCATGCGAGAGCGAGACTCGTTTAGGAGACAAAATGTTTTTGCCCACAGAAAAAAAGGTCGTTTGACTGCAGCACTTGGGGGTAAAGCGATTTAAAGTTTTTTATCGGCGTCTCAAACGACTTCGATTGGACGACACTTAAGACAATCACATTCATAATAGAAACGTTTACTGCTCATCGGTCCACACAACGTTGAGACACACCGCTGCTAGCTGCTGCAATGCCAACAGATTCTCCATCGCTACTGTGTTGTATTCTTTTAACCGTATTACTGCTACTGGTTCCGCTGTCTATATCTGAATGCCCAAGATAAATTTTTCTTTTTGGCTTTCCTCGTACGGACCCTACCTTCATCGTTTCTTCAAACTGTGCATACCGCGATTCGTATGCTCTCATTGGTGTAATTTCATATTGTTAAGATTCGAAATATGAGTCCTAATTGTTGATTTTTTAGGCAAGCGCAGATTACTATCGAAAAGCATATCTTCTCCACATCTGGCTACAAACTTCATGTGGTCGCTTAAGTGCGTCCGTGGATTTTCCTCGATTCTAGAGGTAGAATCCGATTTCACGATTTAATTTCCACAATCAATCCACTAACAAAAAAGGTAGTACTTAACGCGAATCCAGTAAACAAACAGCTTTAAATAATCAACACCTAGTTATTCTCGCTCGCTCTCGATTTGTTTACATCAATCGAGCACCCCAGCGTAGCCACACACCTATATAGCCCGAATTTGTCAGAACGTGACTCCCGCGAGCGGTGCGTCTTGATTTTTGTCACGAATATTAGGTACCTAATTAACGATAAAAGGAAGTTAACAGAAGTTAAAAAGTACGTTAATGTTTTTTAAAGTCAACTCAAAGATTGTTGTTGTGGCCTTCAGTCCCGAGACTGATTTGATGCAGCTCTCCATGCTACTCTATCCCGCGCAAGCTTCTTCATCTCCCGGTACCTACTGCAGCCTACATCCTTCTGAATCTGCTTAGTGTACTCATCTCTTGGTCTCCCTCTACGATTTTTACCCTCCACTCTGCCCTCCAATGCTAAATTTGTGATCCCTTGATGCCTCAAAACATGTCCTAACAACCGATCTCTTCTTCTAGTCAAGTTGGGCCACAAACTTCTCCCCAATTCTATTCAATACCTCCTCATTAGTTATGTGGTCTACCCATCTAATCCTCAGCATTCTTCTGTAGCACTACATTTCGAAAGCTTCTATTCTCTTCTTGTCCAAACTATTTATCGTCCATGTTTCACTTCCATACATGGCTACACCCCATACAAATACTTTCAGAAACGACTTCCTGACACTTAAATCTATACTCGATGTTAACAAATTTCTCTTCTTCAGAAACGCTTTCCTTGCCATTGCCAGTCTATATTTTATATCCTCTCTATTTCGACCATCATCAGTTATTTTGCTCCCCAAATAGCAAAACTCCTTTACTACTTTAAGTGTATCATTTCCTAATCTAATTCCCTCAGCATCACCCGACTTAATTCGACTACATTCCATTATCCTCGTTATGCTTTTGTTGATGTTCATCTTATATCCTCCTTCCAAGTCACTGTCCATTCCATTCAGCTAGTCTTCCAAGTCCTTTGCTGTCTCTGACAGAATTACAATGTCATCGGCGAACCTCAAAGTTTTTATTTCTTCTCCATGGATTTTAATACTGAAACGTCCCCTTAGAAAAATTAATGAATTACTGTGGTGGTAAACCTCTTGCGTTATTTGATTTTCAAACAGCTGAGCAAAACTGAACGTACACAGACATTTCTCTCTTTACTTATTCTGATCATAACTAAACTGACACACAATATTTTTAGCGCAACACAGTCTGACTTTCAATATTCCCTACGTAAGAATGGCCCTGACTAACAATAACCTATACATTTCATGAATCACTTACCTCACAAAAATCTTCGTTACTCGAACTACTGCAATACAGCGAACGCCAATACTGCCAGCTAAATAATGGATTCTAACTACTGAAGGCACTAACTACTGATAGGCATAGTTAGCACATGAAAGATTTAGATAGAGAACAAACAATGTATTTACCTTAATAGTGTTCAAAAGCCAAAATATATATACTCAGTTCATGAAATCCAGTCTTACAAATTTACTCTCTCTGATGGACACACGTCCAGATCATCCGCTCTCAAAACTCCGCCATCTCTCTCCCCAAATCCATCACAGCTGGCCGCTCACCTCCAACTACGCAACGCCACGCGCTGTTCACATCCTACTGCCCAACACTACAATAGCGAAAATTCCAACAATGCCAACCAGCCACAAACTGCACTCAACACAGCCAGTGATTCTGATACAGAGCGCAACGTGACGTAACAACATAAAAACCTAAACAGACTACTTACAATACCTACTCCGAATTTTTCTTTTGTTTCCTTTACTGCTTGCTCAATATACAGATTGAATAACATAACTTAAAGGTTAACAATGCGTTACTCGAAAGGTTAACTTCGTCAATTAACGGTTAACGGTCTTGCGCCCAGCTATGCCGAGCAATAATCAGTGTAACACATTGGTTATATGTTTGTATCCAGATCTGGGGAAGAAATACAAGACGTGGCGGGAATATAAGTAATACTGCATACCAGAAAAGTCGATACCTGGGACTGCGGTCCTGTCAGAGCTTCCGTGGAACAGCATCGGCCTTGATTGCAGGGTCTGCGCGCTGCGGACCGGTTCACGAGTCCAGGCCGGCAGCAAGGTTAGGCGCTCCATATGTCAACGACCAGCGCCGAGGGCAGCCATGCTTGCCGCTACCGGTCACTCAGTCGGCCAGCAGACCTCCGGAGCTTCGAGCCAAAAGTACGTCCCACCTCGAAGCTGATCATATGCCAATCTTAAGTCGAAGAAGTACAGTACTAGCCATTAAGACTTGCAACACGATGAATAAAGTGTTTTGCTGGTCCAGGTGTTATGATGTGGGGTGGCGTACTAACCTCTAAATCTTTGGGCACGGTACTGTCGCCGGTCAATCGTGACACTACACTCCTCCCTCACGCGCGATTTTTCAGGGCTGCATTCTTTTTTCAATTGTTTTTTTTTTCATCTCAAAATGGTAAAGGGGGCTGTCAGTGGAACAATATTTCACTCTTCAGTCAGAAGACTTAAAAAATTTATAACGACAATCAGGAATAAAACATGGGGCTGTTTATGTATTTTAAATTTAAAAAAATTAAAGACATACAGCTAAAAAAAGATAATATATAATTTTAAAAACTCGTTAAAAACAGTCTCTTTTGATCCACTATGCCGTAGGTCAGCGGTGGTCAAATATTTAACAAAGAAATTCACCACACAGCTTCAATCAACTCCCTGCCCCAGAAAATGAGATCCGCAGAAAAGTGAAATACTTATGATAAAAAAAAACACTGAACCACTGCACTTTCACACAAAATCTGCAGGACCTGCACATCGTGAGAAATATTGTCGTTGGAGTGAATATGTTTCGTAGGGTTGAGGGGTGTAGGTAAAAATGGTTCAAATGGCTCTGAGCACTATGGGACTTAACATCTATGGTCAGCAGTCCCCTAGAACTTAGAACTACTTAAACCTAACGAACCTAAGGACAGCATACAACACCCAGTCATCACGAGGCAGAGAAAATCCTTGACCCCGCCGGGAATCGAACCCGGGCGCGGGAAGCGAGAACGCTACCGCACGACCACGAACTGCGGACTGTGGGTAAAAAGATAGGTGTCTGTTACGTAGAAAAATTATGGAGATGGTAGGTAGGAGTTGAGGTCGATAGTGGGAAATATAGTCTGTGGGAAAGAGAGAGAGTGAGGAGTAGTGTGGAGAGGGTAGTGGTTACAAGAGGAAAGGGATCAGGATGGATGGAGAGGGAAGCCCTGATGTGGAGTGGGATAGAGTTGGGGTAGAGTTGAAGTTGGTAGGAGGGACGAATATTGGGCCGAATCCCATTTTCTGAGACAGGGCATTGATTGAAATTATTTAGCGAATTTCTTTGTTAAATATATGACTGCCGCTGTCCCACGTCCACGGTGGATCAACAAAGACTATTTTTAACAAGTTTCATATGCTGACACAAAGGTAAATGAAATGAAATGTCGTGTGGCTAGGGCCTCCCGTCGGGTAGACCGTTCGCCTGGTGCAGGTCTTTCGATTTGACGCCACTTCGGCGACCTGCGCGTCGATGGGGATGAAATGATGATGATTAGGACAACACAACACCTAGTCCCTGAGCAGAGAAAATCTCCGACCCAGCCGGGAATCGAACCCGGGCCCTTAGGATTGACAGTCTGTCACGCTGACCACTCAGCTACCGAGGGCGGACGACACAAAGGTAGCCCTCTGCTTGGTTGGAGATCTGACGACTATCCTAGTCGGTAACACAGTGTAATACGCATTTTAAAATTCTATAAAGTTCAGGCCTCATACTTAAAGAGTTGGGGAGAGGTTGTTAGTATATTGGTGGTAAGCTCCTATGGGACCAAACTGCTAGGGTCATCGGTCCCTAGGCTTACACACTACTTAACCTAACTTACGCTAACGACACCACACACACCCATTCCCAAGGGAGGACAAGAACCTCCGACGGGGGTTGCCGCGCGAACTGTGGCAAAGTGCCTGAGACCGCACGGCTACCGCGCTCGGCATCCACGTACAAAAGATCTAGATTTCATATTCAGCTGATTCTTGTTCCATTAAGTAGCGTCTGATTTAAAGATCAATATAGTTTTCTTCAATTACGAAGACAGTAATTAATCACCCACCGCAGAAACACTGAGATGAGAATTATAACTATCATAGTTTAGGGTGTCGTAAGGACATTTTTCCAAACTATTGATGGATTTTAATACATGATAAGATAACTAATCAATTGATTTTATCAGTGACGATCATATATTTCCGTCAACATGGATAATTTATAAAGGTGATTCAAATTAAAACCTAATTTTATTACATGCGTAGCACGTAACTGTTTGATTAAATACAAAACACGTAACAGCTGTAGGTAATCACCTTCCAAAAATGGTCGACGTTAATTATTTACTATCATGCAAATGAGGTAATACAGAAATATTGCAGTTATTTCATTTTTTGTCGTAGTCCCTACAACGCGCAATGCACGCACTCCACCCTCCGCTGGATAAGTCGTCGGAAGAATTCTTTTGGCTAATCGTGCAACGCGGTTTTCATCTCTTCGTATCTTCTGAAATGCTTGCTTCTTAGCCATTCTTTGAGCCGTTCGAACTCATGAAAATCATTTCAAAAAGTCATTGTTCAATGACAAAGGTTTGCTAGTAAATACGCGGGTGAGCAAAACTTAAGGACTAAAGTGACCTTCGCGTGATACGTCACTGCCAAGTAATGTAGTAATGTAGCTCGACGAAACTTGGACCATACATAAAAAAAAATTGCTACAGTATAGTACAGAAGGGGCAATTAAAAGAAATACACAATATGACCAGATAGGACGTCATTATTCAAAGACAATAAATATACTGAAGTCAACGCGATTTATGATTGTTCCCTGGACAGTACAAAAGTCTGGATGGTTCTTAACCGGGTACATGACCACCACAGTTGGCAGTGCATCCTCTGCAACTTGAGGCCTTGCTGGCCACAACGTTGTAAGTTCTTGTGGTCGGCCGTTCCGTTCTTCCACCAACGAGATTGATAACTGCTGAATGGCCAGTGCTTCCGGTGGACTTCTTGCAATACATGCTCGATGGGAATTGACCCTTTCAGTCCCAACAATATAAAAAAAATTCCACAAAATTGACCTTTATCATCATAGTAAGCAACGAATACAAGAAGAAAGTGCAAAAAGTAAATAGCCGGCCGCGGTGGCCGTGCGGTTCTAGGCGTTTCAGTCCGGAACCGCGAGACTCCTACGGTTGCAGGTTCGAATCCTGCATCGGGCATGGATGTGTGTGATGTTCTTAGGTTATTTAAGTTTAAGTAGTTCTAAGTTCTAGTGGACCGATGACCTCAGGTGTTAAGTCCCAAAGTGCTCAGAGCCATTTGAACCATTTCATTTGAACCAAAAAGTAAATAACCATTTTGAGGAGGTGGTTTCACTTCGGAAAGTAATTGTAAAATTTTTCACAAAATTAAATTTTATTATCATAGAAAACAACGAATACAAGAGTAAACTGGCAAAAATAAACAATCGTTTTAAAGTTGTGGTTTTACATTTCACAATTGGGACATACAATTTTCAACCACTCATCATTTCATGAGCTGTATTTGAAAGCAATTCATGAGCTGTATTTGAAAGCAATTTAGCATTTTTCCTAAACAGAGTCTCGCGTCTCGAAGTTTCCATGATCTCATAATGCTCGCAAGAAATTATAGTACTATATAACAAGCAAAAATGGCCCTCAAATTTAATAAATTTGTATCAGAAGTACAAATTTAAAAGTTTCGGCAATTCAATATGCCATCTTCAGGCTCCATATGCACCTCTCAAACATTATCGATATTGGCATAGTGGGGTCATCTGTTTCTGGCTGTCGTGAATTCCCAAGTGCTTCCTTCGAAGATTTGACTGCAAATGCATTATGCCAATATCGATATTTTTTTAAAGCTGCATATGGGGCCTGAAGATGGCATATGTCAAATAATTGTTAAAAATATGTTGTACCGAAAGTGGTATTACACCAGTTTCACATACTGGTGGAAAATTCGTCGAGAAGAGGACAGTGACTGTCCTTTTCGTGACCTGGACAGCGTCATTACCTTCACTGGTGTGGCTGATATGAGGTTCGACACGTCTGAGTGGTCGATTTGATTGACAGCAGTTGGCGGTTTACTCACCCAGTCATTCGTCTTCACATTCACCCACGACTTTTCTGTTCGACCATGAGACAACAGAATTATTAAGTGAAACCGTAGACAGTAAGAAAACAAGAAAAGAATAAATGAGAAGTATTTGATATGTAGAATAAAATGATGTTGAAAATGGCTTACGTGGACAAATATAGCACTAGAAGAAGATGCGTTAGAAGTACTAAACGAGTAAAGAAGTGTACGGAAAGTTTTTTAGAAGGATATTGTAGGAAAAACTGCGGGAGTAGGCGAAGACTAGAAAGAGCTAAAGAGATTCTGGGGCACGTAAATTGTAGAAGACATGAGGATGTACAAAGATTACCATAAGACAGGAAGAGGTGGATGGGATAAAACCGATCGAAAGATTGGTGACTTAAGGAAATGGGAATATGTTTTGTTAAAAGTCTTACGCCTTTGGAACTCCCAGCTTCGACGTCCACACTGCAGCTCGCTGTCAGTGTGAAACACAGACGGTAAACACTCTTACGAAAACGACCCACGCTCTGCATTTCTTCTAAACCCAAACGCCAGCTTCGAGTGGGAAGTGACACATCCCTCCACAACGCTGGTGTGAGAGGAGTTTCCTCTGCAGGCCCACTACCCGAGCGAACTACCCTGTATCAGGCACATGGTGTGTGTCAAGTGCCACCTCTTCAGGGTGTTATTCCATACTCAACACCGAGGACCAGTTATCGCACCAGGGAGCCAGCCACTTACGAACTCGAATGTTTTTTTTTTTTCTAGTCAGAATATATGAAACAAATGCTACAGCATTCAGCTTGAAAGAGCTAAAATCGTTAGATTTGCTTATTTAGATGAAATAGTCACGATAATAACGGGAAAAATTTCAGTAAGATGACGCAAAATATTAAAAAAAAAAGTCGTGGAAGGTGTTGACGTCGCTGTGAAGTGGGTTATGAGGTCTACTTGTTACATAAGGTCGCAAAGAAATAGAATGGGCATTTGAAAGTGGGAAGCTTGACAGATGGTACAAATAGACTGACCTAATGGCAGCGAGGTATAGTGGAAACTGTAATGCATATAACAAATTGAAACGATACGCTTAACCGACGTGGCTGCGAGATTTGCATTGTTGTGGGGGAATTTTCTAGGCTAAAAGACGTAAGGGGAGACCAAGAAGGAGAGTCGTGGTGCCAGCATTTTTTTTTACTTGTGGGGGGGGGGGGGGGGGAGGGAAAAAACGGCAACAAAACTTGCAGTGAACTGGAAAATATGGTGGGATGCCGTGCGTGGAAGGCAACAGCATAATCATATGGAAGCAAAATAATACTTCAACAGAGGAATAATAAAAGAATAATAGTATTAAATAATTATACTTGTTTTTTGTGGGATCTGCGTTAATTGCTGTATAACGATTAAGAATCCTGCAGTCTTTAAGATAAAAACAATTATGTCTACATCTGGAACTGAAATCTCGAACTCGACTATTCTAACGCAATACTCTTCGCACTGTGCGAACTGCGCAGAACAACTAAACCATATTGAATGACATTAACCGCCATTTTCTGCAGAAAATATGCACGGGATAAAATTTTGTTGCTGGCAAGGAATCACTCTGTGCCTCTGAGTGTCCGGGTTTGGTTTATCCTGTTCATACATATTTCTGGTAACTTGTAATACGTCCAGTTGTGGATGCCAAGTGTTAAGAGTACTTCAAGAATGAGCCACAGTCGGGACTTGTATTTATTCCTGGCTTGATGAACGGTTGGTACTTGTATTTATCTGCGGAAGATGATTGAGTCGGGACTTGTAATTCTCTGTGTTAGTCGCAATTGGGACCAGTGATTATATCCTGCTGTAACGAACAGTCAGAACTTGTATTTGTTCTTTGTTAGCCGAACACTGCGTCAGAACTCAGGAACATTACAGTCTTATATACATTGTATGGGCGCTCACAGCCTAGTCTACGTACTTTAACATTTGTTTTAACCATGCTTGGTGCTGTTAATGTCATTTCAGGCCGAGAAAAGGCATCAGAGAACACTACTAACCAATTTTATAAATTGATGATGGTGTACAGCAACCACCCACGAATTGGTTTTAGGCTATGTTATTCAAAAAGTGTTACTGTATTCAAAAAGTACCGTTACCGATTTACAATTTTTCACAATCCATCATCAAACGTTTTTCATGCTTTCATCAAAGCAAATGATACATTTGTTTCTTGTGAATTGCCGTAGGATAAACAATAATTCACAATTTCAAAGGCGCAACAAAAATGGTTGCTCTACAGGTTTGTGTTAGAAAGAAACTTACGTGAAATATCCATCTGGAGCATTTGTTTTTGTAGTTTCCTTGCAATTAAATATATTTTCAACGATATTCATATTTTCACAATCACATACGTTGATTTGCATTGTAAAATACTTTCGTTTGGTCATAAAACTAACGTTTTTTGATTCACAACATACGAAAACAAATACACAATTTACAAAGTACACAAGTGTCACAGATGTTGCAATACAATGATGCAAAGTTAAAACACTTTTGGAAAAGGAAGTGTAAATTACTGATGTGTCAGATTGAAAAAGTATTTTACATTAATTCTAGCGCATTAAATACGGACAGGTAACGATAAACGTATGGGATTATGTGTATGAATTATAGCGTTGCAAACTTATTTTATACGAGATAGAGAAACGAACGTGGACAAGAATGAAATCCTTACGTGTTATTTGAACATTGATAATGATAATACATTAAAATTTGTCTACAAAGAAGCGGGAAAGTAGATACTCCTCCACTAAATATTACGAAAAATTCGCATTACCGAGACAAAGAATTTGGAGAGACTGGTCGTGTTATTCATCTAAACACCACTCTGTTTAAGGTAAGCTGTGTTAGTTTTTTGGAGGACACAGATTATCGTCAGCTTGTGGGAAAGGGGTTCGATATTGGAGGTGGTTAATCAAAAGTGTAGTGCGACATACATACGCGAACGCACACGTTGTATGCAATTCGTGACGTAAGAAAAACGTAGTCGACACGGATGTGGATTCAGAGCTAAAGAAAAGTGACAACATGTGGGAAAAGGTCCTTGAGTATATTGTGAATGTGAAGTTGACACTGATATCCAATAACATTGCTTTTCGGGGACATAGGGAGGAAATCGTGAAATCAACAATGGAAACATTTTAGTAGCAATCGAACTTCTCGCAAAGTACGATCCGGCATTACAACCTCTACTAAATAAACCAAAATATACGCAAAAGTACCTTAGCCCTTGAACTGAACATAAGTTAACAAACGTCCTATCCCCTGTAATTGAAAAACAAATTATTAATGACACTAAAGCTGCCGCATTCTTGTCTATCATTACAGATACAACACCGGGCATTACAGAAAGATAATTAACTCAAATATTTAGCCGTGTTAGTTTCACATGATGTCACTGGAAAGCCTTGTCACATGACGATAAATGAAAGATTTTTAGGTTTTCGGGAAATAAAAGATCAAAGTCCATCAGGAATAGAAAAGGAAATACTGTTGTCCAATAAGTCAAGCATATAAAAAGGTATCAGAACGAGAATTCAGTGGAGGACAAGAACTGCGAAACATGTGCACTGGGCAGCGCATAATTTAAATCTAGTATTTGATGATACTGCATGTCGAATTCAAGAAGTCAGGTACTTTTATGACACAATAGAAATGTTATTTCTTTTCTCCAGTCATAGTATTCCGATAGACACTCTCGGAATCTTCTTGCACCTTAAACAAGCTTTGCCCAACATATTGGTCTTAGAGATACCAATCTGTTAATGCCTTTCGTTATGCTTACGTCGATGTACTTAAGGCACCGAAAAAAATAATATTGATATCTGACAAGATGGAAGAAAGAGAAGAAACTGCTGTTTTGAAAAATCATAGTCAGAAATCTGAATTAGTTTTTCAGACAGCGCTGCAGTCAAAGGTTCTAGAATGTACTAATTTAGCATTTCAAATTATGCAGTCTGAAAAATATAAAGCGCATTCTCTTGTTCAGAATGCAGCTTATAAATTATCTTTCAATCGAAACAGTTTTGAAGAAGCAACGTCATCAGCGACTTTGTCAAAGAAATGGGGCATTTCAACACAGTTTTAAAATAAAAGAATTCCAAAAGACAAAGAAAAGAACATTTTGATGAGTTGTGTCAGGACCAGCGGCTGATGGATCAAAATATGAGTGGAGTATAGATAGAGAGATGATGAATAAAAACGCATTTGGCTGTCAAGAGAGCAATGAGTCAAGCCTTCTGTGATTATCTTAGCAGAATACTGTCAAATCGGTTTTTTGCAAAACCCAAATAAATCCTGGTCCTATGTAAAGGCTGTTGGTGACACCAAAGTTAGGGTCCGGTACCTAGCAAATGAGATGGGAACTGAACATGAGGGTAGCAAAGCAGAAGCTGAAATACTTAACTTAGTTTTCAAACGTTCCTTTACAAAGGGGAAACTAGGAATATTGTCCCAATTTAGCCCTCGTACCTCTGAAGAGAAGAGTGAAATAAGTATTAGTGTCATTGGTGTTGAGAAACAGCTGAAATCGTTAAAACTGAACAAAGCTCCGGGGCGCGATGGAATTACGGCTGAGCTGACCACTCTTCTGATTATATTATGTATCGTAGTTCCCTCGAACAGAAAACTGTGCCCTCCAGTTGGAAGAAAGCACTGATAACAGCCATTCACAAGAAGGGTGGTAGAAGTGAACCACAATACTACCGTCCAATATCTTTTACTTTGATTTGTTGTGGAATCTTAGAACATATTCTGAGCTCAAATATAATGAGGTATATTTAACAGAATGGGCTCCTCCATGTCAACCAACATGGATTCCGAAAACATCGGTCACGAAAAATCCAACTTGAATTTTTCTCACGTGACACATGCAAAGCCTTGGATCAAAGCAGTCAGGTAGATGCAGTATCTCTTGATTTCCGAAAAGCAGTTGACTCAGTACCACATCTACGCATATTGTCAAAAGTTCGATATATTAATAGTAACGTCAGCCTTTTTGCAGATGATGCAGTTATCAATAATGAAGTACTGTTTGAAAAAAAGCTGCATACATATTCAGTCTGACCTTGATAAGACTTCAAAGTGGTGCAGATGTTGAAAACTTACTTTAAATGTTCAGAAATGTAAAAACGTAATATCAAATGACTATAATATCAGTGAATCACAGTTGGAATTGGCCAAGTCATACAAACACCTGGTTGTAACACTTTGTAAGGATATGGAATGGAATGAGCACACACAGTCTCAGTTGTGAGTAAAGCAGGTGGTAGACTTCGGTTTATTGGTAGAGTACATGGGAAGGGCAACCAGTCTACAAAGGAGATTGCTTACAAATCACTCGTGCAACCCATTCTAGAATAAAGCTCAAGTGTGTGGGACCGATACCAAATACGACTAATAGGGGATGTAGAATAAATACAGAGAAGGGCTGCACAAATGGTCACAGGTTTGTTTGACCCATGCAAAAGTGTTACAGTGATTCTGAAGAAACTGAATTCGCAGACTCTTAAATATAGACGTAAACTATCCCGAGAAAGGGATTGCAAGGACAAGATTAGAATAATCACAGCACGCAAACAATCATTCTTCCCGCGCACCATACGTGAATGGAACGGGAACAAGCCCTAATAACTGGTACAATGGGATGTATTCTCTGCCATGCACGTCGTGGTTGTTTGCAGAGTGTGAGTGAATGTAGATATGTATAAGCAGTATTCAAATGAAAAGGTACGAAACGCTATAACAACCCAACCGGTAGAACTTTTCATATGTCGCCTTGGGACACAGGAAAATTACCTCCAGAAGAAAGATTCAGAGCTGCGCGCTCAGCAGGCAAATTGATGCTCACCATCCTTCCGAAATCCGAGGTCCGATACTCAAGGTATTCCTCGAGCACGAGAAAACGTTTAATAGTGAGGTGTATAGTGAGACACTCCGCAGCTTACTCAAGTCCATCAAGAGCAAACGGCCTGAGCTGCTCTCAGAAGTAGTCATTACGCCCCACGATAACGGGCGTCCACACGTCTTCGAGGTCATACAAAGTGTAATGGCCAAATTCAAGTGGGGCAGCTTGAGCATCCGCCCTACCGCCGTAGATGCCACCCTTCAAATTCGTTAAAAAAAACATCTCGTAGGGAAGCGCTTCAGCTCGGACGACGAACTGAAGAACAGTGGGGAGCTGGCTCCTGTCACAGCCACAGGAATGATGGAAAGAGAGAATTCTCCGGCTCGTGAAAAAGTGGGATATTGTTTCGTACTTTTTCCTTTGAAGACCCCTCATATCTCAGAACCACTGTTATAATGGTTGTTTGGACATAATTCTAGTCCGCTTAAAAAAAGTATTTGAGGCTATGCATAATGTTAATCATCTCTTCAAAATTATTTTCCCTAAATTGCTAAATTATGCTTCTAATGAAGAGATTCACAATACAGCAGTAATGCTTCAGCCGGCCGAAGTGGCCGTGCGGTTAAAGGCGCTGCAGTCTGGAACCGCAGGACCGCTACGGTCGCAGGTTCGAATCCTGCCTCGGGCATGGATGTTTGTGATGTGCTTAGGTTAGTTAGGTTTAACTAGTTCTAAGTTCTAGGGGACTAATGACCTCAGCAGTTGAGTCCCATAGTGCTCAGAGCCATTTGAACCATTTTTTGAGTAATGCTTCAAAATAAACGTAAGGAGGATTTATGAATTCCTAGACCAAATAATAAGTTTCAAAAAAAAGGCCTTATTAACCTCTGTAGTGGACTTAACAAAACTATTAGTAATACGGAGCTCAGTCGTAGCCGCAAGTGTCCCAGATTTATGTTCAGCATTTTGCCTGTTTAAATTGCTCCTGTTACTATTTCTTTGACTGAACGCTGATTTGCGAAGCTCAGATCTTTAAAGAACTATCTGTAGAATTCTATGACCCAAAACAGACTTACTCAACTCAGCCTATCCAGTATCGAAAATGAAAAAGCTAGACCCATAGACGTCAGTGAAATCATTAATACCTTGGCATCGCTGTCCAGCTTCGTCGCAGATCAGTGTGGCCGATGTGCAGTGACTAACTTTCGTCCAAAGCCTGGGCAAGTTCATTCGTTTGTTCGGATTGGGAGGCGACATTATTTGCCCACTTTCAGCCGGTCAGCAACGCACTGCGGTGATAGAATCGAGGCGCACGCCCCGCAATCTTTCTCAGATGATTTTACAGAAACTATTCGGTAAAAAAAATCATTTTCGCATTACTTACAGCTTTATATTTCAGGTTCATGATGGCGTACCCATCACTTCGTTAACGGTCACAGTTATTGTGGTATTTACGTTTAAATAAAACACTGCATCAAATTTGATAAAGTTTGTAATGAAAAATAGAATCGCTATAATTTTGCGTTTCTTGTATGTTAAATAATATGTTGCTGCCAAAGAAATTTAGCTAACATATTGAAGTTTTCTTTAGGCTTGGGTGAAGGTCTCTACCTTTCACCAATTTCGAGAAAACTTATCTGATATAGCACACTTATTTTCGACCGAGCGCGCCTGTGATGGAGCCAGAATGAAATATCCACAACATTCCTTGTATTTCATAAAAGGTTTGAGATACAGAAATGAGATTTTGGCAAATGATAGCACGTGGAGAGGAGAGTATTTTGCCATACGGTTGTTATGCTAAATTTCATTAACTACTGTGTTATTCCATTACCTACAGACTTTTTCGATGAAAGAATGTGATTTTTAAGGGCCATCGATAGCTGGTTAAAAGAGATAAACTGCGTGTTTTGGAATAGTGTAGTGCATGTTAAGACACTGCACGTTTATTTTTTACCCAGAATGTGCCTTTTCACAAGCTACTGACCTTAGGTTTCCTCTCTTCCTTACTTAACAAAATTAATAAAACAGAGCTTCAGAGTTCTCTCACAATTGCATCTGCAGAATATGTTAGTGAGGTGGCATTGCATGAACTTCACTGTGTCTTGGTAAAAGAAGCAAATTTTAACATGATATCAAGAGAAATCTAGGTTTCACTCATAATCCGTCACTCATGTTGCTTCTTTGAAAGTGACAAATAGTTAACAGGCCAGGCGAAAATAAATTACTGCTTTTATTACTTTTCAGCGAAATTTTTTCTAGATATTAACCAAAGGAGAGGTGACAGCACATCGTTTTGAATGGTTACCATACAAGTGTCATCATGTACGGGCTCCATTACAAAAACATGTGAGCGTAGGCTGCAGTTTAGAATGGCACTTCCCCTCCAGCGAGCAGCATTCCCCTACAGCACCTGCCCTCAACCTCCACCATTGCCGCTCTCACCATCTGTACTCTGCCGGTTGTGCATCTACCGGCCACGTTAAGTCAGGCACTCTACAGTGAGGTTTTATAAGTACATCTGCATCAAAGAACTTGTAAAAGTATATGCCTAAGTTCATTGATATTGAGTGTCATTCAATATACTGTATTTAATTTTTAGTAACATTTTGTTTAATAAATTGAAAATAGTGAACAAATAATCCCTTTGTTTATATTACATGGGATTTTACAACACATTGCTTTAAATTTCTATTTTGCCTGAAGTAGATTATGTTAGTTACTGATAGGCTGTACTTATTTTTAGGGGGCCAGGATTTTTGTTTTTGCAGACAGCCCATACCTCATACGTTACGCCCCACCCAGCTAGATGCCTCAAGCGGCGGTTTGTGTCGCTAGAGGCTTAAACAAGACCTGTATAGTTTAATAATCGTATGGTTTAAATAATAATCGTATGGTTTAAAAGAGGAGTTTGTGGCAGAACTTGGCTAGAAGAAGGGATCGGTTGGTAGGACATGTTCTGAGGCATCAAGGGATCACCAATTTAGTACTGGAGGGCAGTGCGCAGGGTAAAAATCGTAGAGGGAGACCAAGAGATGAGTACACTAAGCAGATTCAGAAGGACGTAGGCTGCAGTAGGTACTGGGAGATGAAGAAGCTTGCACAGGATAGAGTAGCATGGAGAGCTGCATCAAACCAGTGTCAGGACTGAAGACCACAACAACAATGGTTTAAAAAGGTCCAAGCACCTTTTTGACCTTGATAGTACACCATTTTTTGCTCTCTTATACAGCAGATACAGGTATAGCTTCTGTATTTGGGACCACAGATGAAACACACAACAATGGAAGAAGAGGGATTGATTCCTGCTGCACGACAATGCGCCCGCACCACATGGCCGGGACTAAGGCGCCTTGCCACATTTCGCGCGGCTCCCCCCCCCCTTACCACCCCTCGGAGGCTCGAGTCCTCTCTTGGGCATGGGTGTGTGCGTTGTCCTTAATATAAGTTAGATTAAGTAGTGTGTAAGCCTAGGGACCGATGACCTCAGCAGTTTGGTCCGATAGGAACTTACCACAAATTTCCAATTTTCCACACGGCTGTAGTTGGAGTCCAGTTATGACGAAAAAAACAAATGCCAAACTCAACCACCCTCCATATTCACACCATTTGGCGCCAAGTGACTTTTTTATTTACTCCCAAAAATAAAAATTCACATGAACGGTCAGCGCTTTGACGGCATAACAGATTTTCAAGCTAATATGAGATACGAGTTCAACAACTTACCGAATAACGCATTTTTTGATAGTTTCACATGGATATATCAATGTACTGTGTGTTGTACCCAAATGTGGAGAGACTACGTAGAACATCTTAAACATTAAAACCACTATCATAATTTCTCTCCATTTTTTACTAATCTTGTCTCGAAATGTTTTGCACTGGCGGGGTAGCTATGTGATGTATTGTTGCTCTGGGTAGTACCACTGTGAAATGAAGTTACTTGAATTGCACCTAAGTGAAAAATTTAATTTGTTAAATTTCAGACACATTCTAAATTTGAATCTACATCTTTGTCAGGAATTCCGTTGTCTTATTCTGTTTATTCTTTATCAGGTTTCTGTGCTTTCTCTAGCTTTCTCCACATTCCACACATTGTTTTTTGAATCATTGCCCTCTTTGCTACGTTTAGTTTATTTATGGAAGCCCGTGAAGCACATTATCGTTTCACACTTTATCCAGCAACTTCATTTTTGACATCCTTCTGTAGCATCACTTTCCAAATGATTTCTTCTACTCTGGTTTTCCCACACTCCACTTACCACATTTACAAAAATGGTTCAAATGGCTCTGAGCACTATGGGACTTAACATCTTAGGTCATCAGTCCCCTAGAACTTAGAACTACTTAAACCTAACTAACCTAAGGACAACACACAACACCCAGCCATCACGAGGCAGAGAAAATCCCTGACCCCGCCGGGAATCGAACCCGGGCGTGGGAAGCGAGAACGCTACCGCACGACCACGAGATGCGGGCCCAAATTTACACAAAGCCAACACCTGCTTGTATCGTGACAGATACTTACTTTTACTCTGAAGACCAGTTTCCATAATTTGTCCAAGTGTGTTGTGCCAAGTACGTAGACCAAGTAGTGTTCAAAGCTTACAAACGTTCACTTCCTCGTCCAGGGTGCCAAATGCAGAACTGCCTGTCCAATCTCCCGCGTTCTGGCCGACAACACAAAGCTGTGGCTCCTGCAGCATTGGAACGTGCAGACACTCATTCGAGATGATCTACTGGCCACAATCAAACACCTCGCTGGTCAACTGGACGTATCTGTTGGTAGTGTTTACACACTCATATACCAGTTAGGGCACTCAAAAATGTGTGCTCCATGGGTTCCTCGCCACTTAAGGAACGAAGGACCATCGGTGCGGCCGGCCGATGTGACCGAGCGGTTCTAAAAGAAAATGGTTCAAATGGCTCTGATCACTATGGGACTTAACTACTTTGGTCATCAGTCCCCTAGAACATAGAACTACTTAAACCTAACTAACCCAAGGACATCACACACATCCATGCCCGAGGCAGGATTCGAACCTGCGACCGTAGTGGTCGCGCGCTTCCAGACTGTAGCGCCTAGAACCGCTCGGCCACAGCGGCCGGCGAGCGGTTCTAGGCGCTTCAGTCTGGAACCGCGCGACCGCTACGGTCGCAGGTTCGAATCCTGACTCGGGCATGGATGTGTGTGATGTCCTTGGGTTAGTTAGGTTTAAGTAGATCTAAGTTCTAGGGGACTGATGACCTCAGATGTTAAGTCCCATAGTGCTCAGAGCCATTTGAACCATTTGAACCATCGGCGCGAAATTGCTTGCGCTTAACGAGGTTGTTCATGACAATGTATTGTCGAGCATCGTCGGAGGCGATGAAACATGGGTTCATCACTACGAACCACAAACAAAACAGCAATCCAGGGAGTGAAGCCACGTCATCTCTCCTCTGAAGAAAAAGCTGAAATATAAATCCTCACCCGGTAACGTCACAGCGACGGTCCTCTGGGAGTCTGAAAGGGTTATTCTGTTTGACGTGCTTCCTCATGGTGCAACGATCAACTCTGAAGTGTATTGTGCTACCCTCAGGAAATTGAAGAAACGGCATAAGCATGTCCGTGGCCACAAAAATGCAAACGAATTCCTCTGTCTCCATGACAATTCGAGGTGTCACATAAGTCTGGACTGTCCTTCCTTACCCATCCTATAGCCCGGATCTCGCACCCTTCGACATCCATCTGTTTGGCTCAATGAATGATGCACACCACTTGAAGCACTACGTGCATGATTGGGAGGTTATTGATGCAACAAGACTTTGACTCCGAGATTGACCAATCGAGTGATTCCATGCAGACACACGGGCCCTCCCAGTTAGATGGCGGTGGAAATCGCCTTCAACGGAGATTATGTTGAAAAATTTGGTTTTGTAAGGACAAAAAGAGTGGGGAATAGTATGGTGTATTGGAATCTTGAAAAAAGAAAAAAAAACACCTGCTTTCAGAAAAAAAGTGCTGCATTATGTACTGAACGCCCCTCATAGGTTCCATATCTTGAATGACTAACTGTTTGAAATACTTCTCCAGATCATCAAAATATTCTTCTACCGCACGAAAATATTCCGAATTAATCCACTGACGACTGACACCGTTCAGTCTAGCTTCCTCTGGATTCAAATTACCACTGATTTCTTGCTACGTCCAGACAAAACTAATTCACATCTCACAAGTCATTACTTACAGCCCGCTACTTAGCTCTAACCTGGAGTTTAAGGCTGGATATATTCCCATCCACTACGGAACTCAAAATTTTCCGTTTTAAGTAGTTGTAACTGTAGCTGTTCTCAACTCGAAGGTTAGTTCAGGCACCATAGTGCTATACTTCAGGTGGTGATTGTGGAGATGGTGGCCATCGTCTTACCCCGACTCCAGCCGCCTATAGGAGGAGATGAAGTTTAACGTGGGCTGTGGACCGCGAGTCATTGTGAGGCTTGGCATTTTTCACAATGACAAATTATTTCCATATATGAAAGAGTTCCAGCATCTCTAAAATATTGCACCACTATTAAATTACTTACTTTCTCACTTAAAATTCAGATTACACACTGCACTAGTGAAAAATTGGCACCCTGAAGTACTGGTTCAAACCTTTATTTACATACTGAAAAGCTGTACACCCTATACTGCGTGGTCACAAAGAGTCTGAAAAGTTTGTAAAAGAGTTGCAGAGCAGTTTGGCTGCGTAAGAATTGTCAAGATAAAAATTCGATACGTTGTGCCGTTTCCGAGTTTATCAGCACCGAAGTTAGCCAATCAGGTGGTTGCGCGCGGAAATTCAAGCGTCTCGCCAGAGACGGTGTCGCCAAAAGTGTTCCTCGTTTGGTTTCCTAAAACCGGAAAAGAGAGTGATACAAAAATTGGTCTTGGAAAGTCAGTAAGGATCGAACCCGAGCCAAAGACTAAGCAGTTTCGTGTACTAACATCTACGCTATGGGAACTATTGACACTAATTGTATCTAGCGGAGTGCTTAAATCTGTGCGCGCAACGATCTCATTGGCTAACTTCAATGCTAATTAACTCTGATAACAGCGCAACTTATCCAGTTTTTTCCTAAACAATTATTTCTCAGCATAACCGACCCCTGCAACACTCTTACAAGCTTTTCAGACTGTTTCTGACAACCCTGTATAACCATACTCATAAGGTCATGCCCCAGTGTACATACTGTGCACTAAATCAGTTTCAGTATATATTACTTTAATGTAACCCTGCTATTGTGCACAGAAACTATCACAGAGATGTCCAAAGTTACCATATAAGATAAGTGTTCCACATTCTTTTTACTTGGTGTCGAACAAAGCGATGTTGCTGGTAATGCAGACTGCAACAGACGTCATTCGATATATCCGACACCTTAATTTTGCATTCGTCCACTGTAAATGCAACAAGCGTACTGAGAAAGCTATTACTTGCATTTGTTTCACTACTTAAATTGATTTCAGTGGATTTGTTATTGATTACTTACTAGGTACTTCGATGTCCGTTTCGCACCAGTTTGTGGAGTTGCAATGCATGATGCGCCAAAGAAACAGCAGAAACGGTTAGTGCGATGTTCTGGACAGCGAACCTTGTCTGGAAATACGCAGCTAGCTTGAGAACAGTGGCATCAATGCAATTTCGGACTGTATTTGTTAGTATAATTAGATACACAACCTGCTGCCCATCAGTGTAAGGTGGTTGTATAGACTGTGCATCTCCGTCAGTCCTTTATTCAGTGGTAATGGCACAGCTGCCTTACACACTTGCATAGTCTTGCACAGGATCAAACGAACGCTGCATTTGGTAGTTACATATTGCAGCCCCAAGCTGTTAATACAATGCTGTTTAGCTAAAGAGGACATACAGTTTATCGTAGTAACAGTTTATCGTAGAAATCTATAAGATGTTTGCTGATAACTTTGGGATGTTACAATTTAGGATGCTGATGGTGTGCTTGGAGTAGGTGCATCAGTGGAAGACGAAATGGAACGACTATATCGAGGAGGCGGCTCAGACAATGTTAGCACTCAGAGTCTGGACACCATCAGGAGGCAGGCGATCAGCGACAGATGATGGCAGAAAGTCGAATTCATGAAAGATGTCGGGACTGAAAGGGCAAATCCTGCTTACTATAAACCCTACAGTGATATTGGATGGTGTTGTTGCAAGCGGAAAAGCTCTGTTCACAATGCTAGGTAGGTCATTAATTGAAATCGTTCGGCCAGGACCATTATTCATCCAAGCATCACAAGCAGTACTGATACATATTTTAAGTGGCCCGAACACACTCCAGTCCAGGGTTGCAATTTATGACTGCAGGGTGGGCGCAATGATAGGAGAACTGACCCACTTTCTTTCAATAAATCAAGTGCTGCAATAGAGAAATGAGAGTCGTGGTTGTCAAGCACTAGAAGTGTTGGGCGAACCTTCGAACTTCAAGAATAGTGAAAGAAGTGCTTGGAGAACTTAATAAAATTTGTTTCTGGCATCCAACGTGACTTGTTGGCATCACCATCAGAGCCAGCTGGAGCGTCTTCAACAAAATGTGGTTTGTATTTTGCTCTGGGAAATATGAAGAATGGATGGGTAGCATTACCTCCAGCTGATACATATGTTGCTAGGGTTACGAGACTGCCTTTTTCATCAGAGATTATCTATCTAATTTGTTTCAAACCTTTCTATGCTACCATTATGTCTGGTTCCTGTACAGTTGTGATCCCCATTGCATTCATATCCCATATGTCTTGAGCTTGAAACTTCAGTCAATCCAAAATCTTTTTAAGCAAACTGAAGAAACTGTTCACATGTAGTTCATTAAAAATGGTGGCCCTGGCTAGGCTTGTGGCTTCGGGTGTTTCGATGGATAAACTCTGATGCCTCTTCAGAAAATACAGGTCCCCCCATTTTCTTTTCCTCCCAAGAAAGTGGTTTGTTAACCTCGTTTTTTGGTGGTGTATTGAAAAGCAAATTTTCTAACCTCCTTCGGGCGTAAGACGAAGTAAATATCTGAGGCTTTCTGAAGGTATTCACTTAACAGAACACCTGTTCAAGAGAGAAAACTTGTCACACAAAATACGAAGTATGTCATCAGTTGCGAACCTGATATTATGACAGCCATGTTAGGTATGCCCTTGGAATTCAATAGGCCCACAATGAAAAGCTGACATAACTATTTTTTTTAGTTACGTCACTTGACTGATACATAGGAGTTTTATATCTACTTAGAACATCAGGGACTTCATCAGTGAAAGCATCACCTTCTCTCGCTTTTTGGCAATAACTAGCTAAGCTCCGTACAGGGTTGTCGAATTCTTCTACTGCGGCGGCTAGGCTTCTTTTGTCGATAAAGTAAGCATGTATGGCATTCTTTATGTTCCGAGCAGTACACGTTCCGTCTTTCTCTTGTAATTCCTCATGGCAAACCTTCAACGAAATGTATCAGAAAGAGCCAAAAACGTCAGAGACACCTATGTGAAAACAATTTGGGGGGTAAGTTGCGTACGCCACATGGTCTATGCCTACATGCCCCTAAGCCAAGATGCCAACTTGCCCCACAAGTTGGATGCCTCACTGCTTCGCAAAAAAGCTTTACGAAGCAGTTCTGTATTTGAATCCAGTTACTATTGTCTCCTCTACCCGTCACAGCTGCTTAAAATTCCCAGACGCATTCTAGAGCTTCGCGGAATAATAAAAACTTAGAGTGAGAAAAAAAATACTCACCCGTCTGAAAAACAAGAAACATGAAGTCCTTCCTCTCTGGGAGTTCTCATCAGACTGAAACTACAATGGAAGGTACAACAGCGTTTGTGAGTTTAACTGTTGCAGTCCTAGAACTCAGTCCTTATAGCAGTAGGAAAAAGAAGCAGTGTGCCAACTTACCCCATATGCCAACTAGCACCAGTCTCCCCTACATGCGTGTGTGTGTGTGTGTGTGTGTGTGTGTGTGTGTGTGTGTGTGTGTGTGTAGGTTTCACATGTGGGCCGCCAGGTAGGTTTGGGATAGGACTGGGATAGAGTTCGTAGGTGGATCCACCACTTGATATGTCAGGGATATGGCTTCCGTTCCTATTTCACTCGCAAACACAGCGAGGGAAAAATATTGTCTATGTATCTCCACATGAGCGCTAATTTATCATATCTTACTCTCATGTTCCTTACGCAAAATGCATGTTGTCAGCAGTAGAAACCTTCTGCAGTCAGTTTCAAATGTCAGTTCTTTAAATTTTATTAACAGTGTTCTTCGAAAAGAACATCGTCTTCCCTGCAGGGATTCCCATTTTAATTAATTAGTCGATCAACTTGATATCAGTGATGTGCTGCCAGGTGGGTGGAAGCGAGGGCCAGAGCACCACGGATATGATTCGTAAGTTGGAGCGGTAATCAGGTGTTTATCGCTCTTTTAGCGAAATTTCCATCTCCCACCTACACAGGGGGGATAACTATCCTAGTAAAATCAGCTATATTACCAAATTGATAAAGTGATATGTAGTATGGACCCTATATTTACAACTCTTCTGTGCTGCTGCCTTAAGAGACTTAGTGTGTTTTGAAGTATTTGGTTACTGAAAGAGAGTATGAAACTGAGGAGGCATCCTGTAACAGAGGTAGAGCATGCGCTTGCCATTCTGTAATGAGGGAAAAATGACTTCAGTAGTCTAATACTGTGATACAGGCTACACCAGATATTAAGCTGATGAGAACAGATATATTTTTATCTGATAAGGGAATACTTAGAGGAAATATAGCTTATGCAAACAGTTGTACACGACTTTCACAAGTACCGATACTTAAGTGATGCGAAAACGTATGTATGCTCCCAATTTCTTCTGTCATGAAAGGGAGGGCTGAAAATATTTTCCATAGAAAATTATGTCTGGTCATAAGGTTAGTATAGATTTACATGGGGCCGAGCGGTTCTAGGCGCTTCAGTCTGGAACCGCGCGACCGCTACGGTCGCAGGTTCGAATCCTGCCTCGGATATGGATGTGTGTAATGTCCTTAGGTCGGTTAGGTTAAAGTCGTTCTACGTTCTAGGGGACTGATGACCTCAGATGTTAAGTCCCATAGTGCTCAGAGCCATTTGAACCATTTACATGGGAAATTGATACTTCCAGATCTATAGTCATCACGGGGAGGTATTTCCGAGACTTTGCTCATTGTCGAATATCACCAGAGTGGTGCCACGATCATAATATTTAATTGTAATTACACTAATAGATATGTGGCTGGTTCCCTAGGACGAGTCCACTTGGTGTATAAGTGCATGGCGGAGGTAGCTGGTGGCCAGAACGAATGTACGTTTCCGGCTTAAGGCGCGAGCCACTGCTGTGCCTCCCAAACCCATCAGGTGAGATACAAGAATGCTGCTGAGCTAATCGTGCTGCCCTCTGGGCAGGAGAACAGCTGAATCAGTATGTGTTGGGCAGCCTTCACGATCGTGTGT
This sequence comes from Schistocerca americana, assembly GCF_021461395.2. Taxonomy (NCBI): domain Eukaryota; kingdom Metazoa; phylum Arthropoda; class Insecta; order Orthoptera; family Acrididae; genus Schistocerca; species Schistocerca americana. The sequence goes on along the minus strand of NC_060119.1, from coordinate 358,646,775 downwards.
GTTGCGAGTGCTCTCTGATTTTTATGTGGAAATTTGAGAAGAATCAATATGGCAAGTGTTTGTACTTGAAAATTATCCCCCCCCCCCCCCCCCCCCCCGTGGAAACCGACTGGTGGTCTGCTTGGCAGTCATCTCACCGACCTCTGAGCATCTAGTATGGCTGGAGATGTGCTTGTAAGCTTGTAATTGCCAGCGTGGCCAGCAAGGGTGCAGGTCTCTCCCGGCCAACGTGGGTCTAGCTACCTGACTTGATGAACAGCACACGCTTTGTGGTCATGAGTGTTGGAAGCTTTCTGGCAGATAATGCTTCCTACCACCCCTTATCTGTCACCACAACCGCACAATGCTTTGTTTGTGGATTAGCAAGAACTCTGGCCACATGAGCCAGCCCTATGTGCAGACTCTCTCCCAAGCTGCGCACGCAGGAATACATGAGGTGAGTGGCATGATTGTGGTTCCCAAGACATCTGCCCTGCTGTCAGTGTGAGGATGTCATCAGAGGGTTTTTTTCGCCGAATATGGGCAGTGGTGGTGCAGGAGGATGATTGCGCGATCGCGCATTGGTGCATATAAGACCTCACATATATATTGCACATGCACTCCGTCTTCAGGCCACAAGTGGCCCATTGGGACCATCCGACCACCGCATCATCCTCAGAAGAGGATGCAGATAAGAGGGGCGTGTGGTCAGCAGATCACTCTCCCAGTCGGTATGATGTTTTTGCATTTTTTTTTATCAGAGCCACTACTATTCGGTCGAGTAGCTCCTCAATTGCCATCACGAGACTGAGTGTACCCCGAAAAATGGCAATAGCGCATGGCAGCCCGGATGGTCACCCATCCAAATGCCGGCCACACCCGACAGCGTTTAACTTTGGTGATCTGACGGGAACCGGTGTATCCATTGCGGCAAGGCCATTGCCCATATATTGCACGTGGTCAATCAATTTGATGAGGTACGTCCCTCCAAATATGCAGGTGATCAATCTAAAGTGACTCAATATTTCTGGGAAACTGATGGGCTGTCGAGCTGATGAAGTCAGGATTTTGACCCAACTCTACAAGTATCCACTAATTGGATGTGAGGTGATGTCAAAAGAGTGGAGGTACTGCAACACAGTTATTCCCAACCACAGAGGAGCCTTGTCTCCAGCAAACTGGTTAAATAAAGACTATGTAGCAGTATATTATTGACATTGATTGAATTTTTGTGTTGTGAGATACTTCCTTCCCAGCACAGACTGAGTCTTTTTCGTGCCAATTTCCAGGTGGGGGAGGGGGGTAGTGTGGTAGGGGAGGACTTGGAGATTTCCAAGGAGGGGGAAAAGTGGCTCAGAACTTAACAAATGCTCTCTCATCACAATGGGATGGGGGAGGGAGAAGGGATTGGGGTGGCGGTTTTCTCTGAAAGACTGATTATCCGCTTTCTTTTCTGATTTCTTACTTCGCAGAGTGAACGACAACTGACCGAAGAGGAAGTGTCTGCTCTTCAAAAAGGAGTCCATTTCGCTATCATCCCGAGATCTATACCTATGGAGGACATCATTGCAAACACCGAAGCGGCCATTCGGACCCTTCCTTGTGAAAGAGCAGAGGAAACACACACTGAAACAGCCAGGATATTGCGTCGAGCAAAATCACCAGCTTGCAACCAGAAGAAAGAGGAGGTACAACCTATTAAGAATCTTAACGCCGACAAGAGTATATTGGTACTGCCTGCCGATAATGGAACTGCGACCGTCGTAATGAAGACCGAAGATTATGAGCGAAAGATCCGAGACCTATATCATCCGGCGACGTAGCGAAAACTAAACGCAGATCCGACGCAGCGTGTCACACGGAATACGAATCGGTTGATTGATCAAGGCGTCTTCTCTGCCAGTGGTCATACAGAGAAACCTGCGCAACACAGCAGCCCTACCACCTCGGCTGTATGGATTACCTAGGCTCCATAAGAACAACTTTCCACTAAGACCCATTGTTAGCGCGCCTGGCTCACCGACGTATAAACTGGCAAAACACTTGGTCTCTCTGCTCCAGCTGCACGTGGGGAAGACCGACACTTACATAAAGGACTCAGGACATTTCATTGAGAAGCTGAATAAACTGAAACTTCCACCAAACGACATCCTGGTCAGCTTAGATATTGTTTCTTTGTTTACGAAAGTGCCACTCAGTGACGCTCTGGAGGACATCGATTCCATTTTCCCGCAAGACATCACAAAGCCCTTTCATGCAAGTCTCAGCACGAGCTGTTTCACATGGAATGGCAATTTCTACGAACAGCTGGAAGGCATCGCCATGGATAGTCCTCTCAGTCTAGCGGTGGCCAACTTCTTCATGGAACATTTCGAAGCACAGTCACTGGACTTAGCGACTTATAAATCTAAGGTGTGGTACAGATACATCGATGATACTTTCGTTGTGTGGAGAAATGGCGAAGAACAGCTCGGTGACTTCCTAAGACACTTGAACAGCCCCCATGCCAACATAAAATTTACCATGGAAGTAGAAAAGGACAAAAAACTGCCATTTCTAGACGTGCTGGTCACAAGGGATGGCGAACACCTGGGGGGACATAGCGTGTGTAGAAAACCGACACACACGGACCGATACCTGCACAAACTATCAAACCACCACCCTAGCCAGAAAGGAGGCATGATTAATACGCTCGTAATGCGATCAGGCTGAATATGTGAGCCGCAGCACAACAGACGTGAAATGCAGCACCTGGGAAGTGTTCTGAGAAGCAATGGGTACTCCACAAATTATATTAGAAGTGTAACAGAGCCGAACACTCTGCAGGGTAAGAAATCAGAAAAAGAAAGGTCGGGTACATCCTTTCTGCCATACGTTCCCAGAATGACGTACAGAATTGGCCGTATATTGCGCAAACAAAGCGTAAAGACGATTTTCAAACCGACAAGGAATATCAAAGAGTGTCTTAGATCGGCAAAGAAGAAAAGGGACCCACTTGCAGTGTAGGGAATATACCGCATGCCATGCACATGCGGAAAAGTTTATGTCGGAATGACTGGACGATCAATCAACACCAGGATCAAAGAACATAAGCGACGTTGCAGTTTGGGGCAGGTGGAGAAAGAGGAAAGCCTTAAGGTAAACGGATCCTCTGGCTTCCCGTACTGCAGCGAACGACCGTCGCAGCTAGCTAGAGGAGAACCGCACTGGAAATGACCGCGGAGAAGCCCTCGGACGTTGGCGCGCCTGGTACATATAGTCTGCGGTCGCGAGCTCGGGTCCAGTTCATGACCGGTAATGGAGGGTGAAGTTTTGACAATGGCAGCCACTCGTGCTGGCGAAACGCCAGTAAAATCATCAGACGAACGTCGGCCGAAGAACCCAACACAGAAGCCAATAGGCAATTCGTCAACAAGTGGCCACGAAAGCCTTAATAATAAATGTTGAAACATTTAACGACTAGCTTATGTTTTCTGACAACAGACATTCCCTCACTTTCAAGGACCTATGCACTGTCATAGACTGCAAGAGTTTTAAGATGTTCATACAACAACTTTCATACATCTTCGAAGAATGAGAAGAAGAAGATACCGATTTTAAATTAATTATCCTTTTTGTAACTTTAGTTCCAATATTATACAAAGTCCCTTACTCTTGTTCATTTTATGACTCACATAGACATATATGTTTCATATCACATTAGGTCATTTTATCGATTTTTCAGGCGATTTTAGTGATACCTTTCCCAAGTATTTCAGGTCATAATAGTCCCTGCCATGAGATTACAGCTCCTTTTTCATATTCGGAAAGTAAATGAGTTCTGACTAGGATAGCTGCCCCCACTGGTCCACACTTGAGGGTTGTCCCTAGGTCTGTCGCCACCATTAGGTGTCAATAACGAATGCCAGCTGTTCACATTCAATTCAAATAGTTGAATAAAGGAAGACATTTTTCACATACTTCGAAGGGTAGCCATCTACAACTACCAAAGTGGCAGAAGCACTTGACATTTCTCATGCTAATATGTGGAGAGTTATCTGTGAGCAAGAGCTACATCCATACAGCTACAGAAGGTCCAGACAATAATTGTGATCCTATGACAATCACAGTTTGCACAGTAGTACCTACAGCATACTCCAGCACAATTCCCGACTATGCTCCATTTTCACCTGAAACGGCATACTGGACTAGCATAACACTCGCATTTGGATAGGCGAAAATCTGGCTGGAAGTTACCAATCCATGGACGGAGTCAACTTTGGGATGGGATAATTTGTGATCAAATCATTGGGCCGCATCTAAAGCCAACCAGACTAACAAGACCGATCAACCTCATTTTGCTCAGAGATGATCTTTCTACTCTAATGGATGAGATGCTAGAATGGATTCATCAGACAATGTGGCTGCAAAAGACAGAGATACAGCTCGTTTTAATGGAAAGATTTGGCGCCACCTTGGACGCCACACACTCAGATCAGTGGACTGGTAACGGCCGACTTGTCCATGACCATGACAGTCACCAGAACTCAAACCAGTATCTTTTGTGGGGTTCTATGGAGGAAAACAAAATTAATTTTTAAGTGTGGTTGCAAGATTAGGACTAAAAATTATATTTCATTAATATTAACGCTAGTCATGTGTACATGTACCATGAACTAATTCCACATTATTCAATAAAACAATCATTCAAACGATGTACAGAACATGTAAATAACTATGATATACACTACTCCTGTAACATCAAAGGAAGAGTTTATTACATGAATCCACACTGAGACTGAAATACTGAAGGTACAGCTGCACTTATTTTATCATGTGCCCCTGTCCCTATCCCACCTACACATACTCTGCAGTCAAGTTGGAGGTCTCTGAACCCCTATGTAACATACTGCACGGTGACACTCTTGTTGGGTTTATTACCGAAATGTTAAACACCAACGTATCACCACATTTGAGCCACTGCTAATGTTGTCGCCCCACAGCATCCACACCATGAATTTCAGGTTTGGGTTCTGAAAATGATCAGTTTAGCATCCTGCTCAATATACTACGCATTCCACAGGTGCAGTCTGCACTTTCATTTTACAGAGTCAAGAATTGCTGATTCTACCGTTTTCAAACTTCGATGCCCATAGTGCCAAAACAAATTATTTCTGAGCTTTGGTTCACTGTCGAAAAATTACGTTTTTTATTTGCCTTGTGCACCCACATGTCTAAAAATGTAAGGGTACTTATTTTTTAGCTCTGCCTCCCCTGATCAGATCTGCTATACAATTCAGGATTAGTCATATTAGCGATTGAGGCTAATTAACTCTGCAGCTAATAATTGGGGATAATAAAGCCCGTAACTAAGAAGCGAAGTGTGACAGTTTTATGGTTTCATTTCCCACACCAGTAAGCCAAACAGTACGAGTGCCAGTCCCGTTTGACGTTCAGTTGAGTTTATGTAGTGACGTGTGATTCTGTACATGGGTGAAACCTGAAGCACAGTAGAATAATGTATTTAAGACCATGAATGCAACACGTTTAAAAATTATGTGGGGGAGCAACTGGAAAACTGTGACCATGGTACAGATCTAAACAGAACAGATGTGGAAGTTTGGAAAACAGTAAATAAAAAGAGCATAACTTCAATAGAGGTTTTTAGATTCGTTACTTCCAGGTCTACAGGAAGTACCTAGCAGATTGGAGCACGCTAAAAATACAGTGGCCAGTCACATTAATGTGACCACCCACCAAAAGACTAAATACCCACTCTTTGCAGAATGAACCACTGTGATACGGGTTGTAATGGAACCGTTGGGGTTCTGGAGGGTACCGACAGGGACGTGAAGCCATCGTGGCCACTGTGCCATTGCCAGCTGTGCTAGGTTTCTTAGTAGATAATCCATGGCATGGACAACGCTATCAAGGTGATCCCACAAAAAAAAATGGTTCAAATGGCTCTCAGCACTATGGGATTTAACATCTGAGGTCATCATTTCCCTAGACATAGAATTACTTAAACCTAACTAACCTAAGTACAAGCACACACATCCATGCCCGAGGCAGGATTAGAACCTGTGACCGTAGCAGCAGCGCGGTTCCGGACTGAAGCGCCTAGAACCGCTCGGCCACAACGGCCGGCTGTGATCCCACACTGTCTAGGTTTCTTGGCACAGGATCCATAGCATTAACAAACCGATCGAAGTGATCCACAGATTCTCGATTTGGTTTAAATCCTCGGAGTTTGGTGGCGAGGGAAGTACTATATTCATCCTGCTGCTCTTCAAACCACACACGTACACTAAAGAGCTGTGTGGTACATTGCTTTGCCCTGCTGGTAAATGCCACTGTACCAAGGAAAAGAATGCATATAAGGTTGGACATGATCCCCAAGGACCGACGCATTTTTTGTTGATCCACTGAGACTTTCAGAATGACGAGATCACACTGAGAATGCCATAAAAACATTCCCCAGACCATAACATTTCCTTCACCAACCTGGACCCTTCTGACGACTGTTGTAAGGTGTTTGCTCCCAGACATTTCAGGTCGTGCACGTCAACGGCCGTCTTGACCAATGGATTCATCTGAATAGGCCACCTGTCACCATTCAATGGACATCCAGTTGGAGTACTTCCATGTAAATTCCAGCCTTTGTCGTCGATGAACAATAGTCAGTGTGGATGCATGAACCAGGTGCCTGCTGTCGAGGCCCATAAGCAGCTAAGTTCGCTGTACAGTTGTTGTGGAGATATTGCTGGTAGCCCCTTGTCAGACTTGGGAGGCCAGCTACTCAACAACAGTATGTCTATTCGTTCGTACACATGTTTGCAGCCGTTGTTCATCCTTGTCATACATGGTCCATAGTCACGGTGTATACTTGGACATATAAAAAAAATTCCCAGTTAAAAATTCAGTTTTTTTCGGGTGAAAATACGCTGTTTCCGTTTTAAGTGACAGTATACTTTCCCTCGGAACTGTAAAAGTTATCAACCCTTTGAATGGTTAAGATTTTCTACAACGGCGTAGAACTTTCCGGCACTTCAGGAAAAAACGCGTTTTTTAAAGATCTTTGATGTCAGCAACATGTACTCTACATATTTTCGTAGTTAGTTACACTGCATGTTTCTGCATTACGAAAGTATAAATTCAAATTCGACCAAACACAGCATGTTCGTTTCCGAAGCATTGAAATCGAGATTGCGATGCCATTTTGTAAGCCAAGCATAGCTTATGTCAAGTGATCTCGATAGCCAATGACAGCAGATATTTACAGCATATGGCACGTGAAGTAGCCACCCCATAGTAATATCACTGCTAAGAGCGCGAACACACAGATAGGAAATGTTAATGGTTTAAATTAATATACATAACTTAGCTACAAGAAAAACTAAGCTTTCACGGATCATATTGGTCTCGAAGATCAATAAGCTACAAGAAAATCTAAGTTTTCACTTATGATATTGGTCTTCTTTGCGTGTGTTACACTTTAAGGTACATCACTCAAATGTGCCAGTAAAACTTTAGTAATGACATAAAGGTCTGGCTTTCTGGGCTCAAAATTCTTCCACGTGGCTTGTCCTCAAAGTGTTAACCTCTAAATGAGAGTCAAACACTATGTGGTTTAAGAAATTCATCGCATTTTCTCACGCGTTACAGAGTTCATCTTGTGTAAAAGGAAAATTGCTTTGATAGTAACGCTTTTCAAACCACCATTCGTAGTATTTTCCTGCTACTTGTTAGAAATAGGTTCGTTTCAGCAGTTTCCACAGAGCGCCAGAAAACAGGCGTTACTGCGCGTGCGCAGCTACAATGATGTAGGAAGCGTTCAGAGATCTTACATTACGTCATAAAACAGGATGGTCCAACAGCATCGGAATTTCGTAAACCATAATTCGGCTTAAAGTGCACATTCGTATGTCCAGATTCATAATGAAGTGTCCCAAACTGTTATTAAGCTTTTCAGTGTAGTTTTCGGGTTGTAAATTTTCTTGGTATGCCACTACTGTATTATCTCATGTTTGATTCTTTATTGTGGCATAATGTGTATGTGCCTGAAGCTGAAAACGTGCACTTGAAATTCAGAGAATAGTTGAAACTACCCAATAGTGTGGAATGAAACACTTCGTTTCAAATAAATTGAAAAGACTAATAAAAGTCAAATTTCTTTAGCAAACCGATAAAAATAAATTCATTGTTCTGCAAGGCGATGAATGCCAGACTGCAAAAAACGAGCAAATAAGAAAGCTGAAATTAGTAACATATTTTGGTCTTTTGTAACCATGTGAATGTATTTTAATTCACTTAATAGCTTCCGGACACAGAAATCCATTTTGTTTTCATTTGTCATGAGAGCCAGTAAAACTTTAGTGATGACATACAGGTCTGGTTTTCTGGGCTCAAAATTCTTCCCGTGGCTTGTCCTCGAAGTGTTAACCTCTAAATGAGAGTCAAACACTCTGTGGTTTAAGAATATCTTTATTGTGGCATGATGTGTATGTGCCTGAAGCTTAAAACGTGCACTTGAAATTCAGAGAACAGTTTAAACTACCCAATAGTGTGGAATGAAACACTTCGTTTCAAATAAATTGAAATGACTAATAAAAGTCAAATTTCTTTAGCAAACCAATAAAAAGTCGGATTGGCCTTTATATTTAACCATATGTTTTCCCTTGAAAGCTGGACTGTGTATTTGAGATACAAATAGAGCAGCTGGGTGTTTTCAGTAGTTTATTAATAATCTATTACAGTGTTACACATAATGCAAAACGAAACTACGACAATTTGTACTGTCTTCTCTGTATATGTTCAATATCCCATGTTAGTTCAATTTGGTATGGGTCCGATACCACTGAGCAATGTTCTAAGATGGGTCGCACGAGAGTTTTGCAAGCAATCTCCTTTGTAGGCTGACTGCATTTCTCTAGTATGCATTTCGCAAGT